>NW_025091284.1:3514642-4050107 GCF_018340605.1 Aspergillus pseudoviridinutans
GAACCTTCCACGACGTCGTCTGTAGAGCAGACGACTTCTCACCGTACCAGCTCGACTAGTAGCAGCGGTGCTTCTACTCCTGTACCCAGCAGCAGTGAACCACCATACGCTCCTCCTCTGTCAGATTCTGCCACTGGTCAACGGAAAATACACTTTGCTTTGCTGGTATGGAGCTTGGTGACGACAGGTTTCATGAACGTCTAGGAGGATGCACGTGTTCTGTCCGTCTGTCTTATTTCTCTTTTAGAAGTAGACTCGCGAAGCAAACTCTGATTGAATCCCCCTCCAGAGCAACTGGTATGACTGGCCATGTTCTAATTCTGATTTCAAGGAGCTCACGTGGGTCATGTTGTCTGTGTTTTACCTGTTTTATGAGGATGCGGCAAGTGATATGCTGCTCACTTTTATTGATACTCAACGAATTTAATACTTTCCAATGGAGCTCAAGATGGCTGGTTTCCGCATGATTTGATCAAGTCTCGCACTCAGATAATATATTATTAGCATTGTGATTGTTACTATCATGGGTATCTTCTAAGGACCAAACATATAATCGCTCGTCTAGTCGCATCATGAAGTTGTAGATCAGTTACCTGATTGACCAATGTCATAGGACCTTCTCTTCAGCGACTGGTTCACCAAGCATAAGCGCTGAGAATAAGAGCGTATTTGAACACGATGCATGAAGCACAAGAGACACCATTTCAGAACTGATCTGACCGCTCAGCGCTAGAATGGGAGCATCCATGAATGAGAACGAACAGGGAGGTCTCATGCAATCAACGAGAAATGTGTAGATCATGCATCGACGTCTAGACCACTGCGATGACTGCGAACCTGCCATCACGTCTCGGACTCAACCAGCGCCTCAATTTCTTTGGCCAGGGAGCAGATGCGACAGCCATCGCCAATCCGATCTCTCAACAGCCGAGCGGTGGTCACCTTGGCGCCGACAGTGTGGGACGCAGACAGCGAAAGTTCGTTCAAGGTGGGTGTGCGGAGCTCAGGTAGTGGGCGTGGGGTCTGCATTCCGGACTGGTTTCCGTCCGAGGCCGTTGAAGTTTCATCAGAACCAACGTGTGATAGGTGGAAGACATGTCCACATGCGAAGCCGACGAGGATTTCCTTTTCTATACACGAACATAATGGATGAGCACCGAGAACATTATCGAATAGCTTAAGCAAGGTAGCTTACCATTGGGATAGAAAGGGAGGTGACATCCTGCGCACCTCCCTGGTTGGGACGTAGACGGGCTTGATGGCGACAAGGCTTTCTCTGTATCAGCGTTGCTACTCGCTTCATCTTTGTCGCCGGTGTCGGAGACGGGCTGTGAGGGTTTCTCTTCGATGATATTAAATTTAATGCCTCGTTGTTGTCCTTTCCTTAAGGTGTCCATGCCAACAGCGACTTCGCTTTGAAGGACCTTGGCGGCACCCTGGCTGATACTCGCCTGCAGGTCATGTTCACGAATCATGCGGGTGAGTCCTTCCCGCAGCCCTTCAATTTCAAGTCCGCTTGGGATGCGTCTGACAAGTTTAATCGGGTCGATGGACGTGCCGGCCTCAACAAGGAGCCCGTGAATGAAACGGGGCTTGTCCATGGAGTAGTCCAGAAGATCTTCCCAGAGATCGGGATCATCTTGAGCCTTGGCAAACGATATGGCCTGCGAGACATCCTTCAAGTCAGACAGAATCAAGTTCAGTGCCTTCTTCGTCTGTCCCATCTTAGATAGGAGGTAGATGAGCTCCGACGTGAAGTGGCGGCTCTCGCAGACGGCAACCGCTGTGTCAAAGGAGTACGCGGTGCTAACTTGCAAAAACTCCATCAGCAATGGACGGTCGTAGTCGGCGAAAAGTTCCACGGCGGTGTCAGCGAAATTATCAACTAGTGCCTTCCCCTCATCAGCTGCTAATTTGCTTGCTGCGTCACGAATTCGGGCACCATGACCTCTGCGAGGCTTCGCAGCGCTGTGTGGAAGCGATTCTCCTCGCCAGAGAGCGCGGAGGTAGAAATAGAGAAAAAGAAGCCGATTTGCGTCTTTAAGCTGAGTGACCACAACCTCAGGGCGCACAATTCCAGTATACGCTTCGCTGACGAGAAGCTTGATTGGCTCGGCAGTTATCTCTTCCAGTTCGGAAACTGGAGCCGTTTTCATCTGTTGCTTGGAAACACGAATCATGATAAATGCGGGGATATCATCAGAAAGAGCGTCCAACAAGCGGTGCTCCTTGATCAAAGCCATGGCCGTGTCCGCATCTTGTAGTCGAATGTAACAGTGCAATGCTTCGTTATAATGACCTCCGGCCAGATAGAGCTTGGCAAGGCATTTCGTTAGTATCCGCCAGTCCTCTGTTTCAGGTGCCACCGTCCTGGGATCCACCTGTTCCTCGACAGCTGTCGTTACACTATTGACGTCAAAGAGCGTGAAAGGCCATGAATCCAAGAGTTCGCTGAATCTGTGCCGATCACGAGAAACGTAATGGCTCAGAATCTCCTCGTATATGTCCGGCGACAAGGGCGGATGAAAATCTGCCGGAATAACAGAAGAAATTTCGTCCAACCTCTTATTCTTCACGAAGATCCACGCCCAATGCTCCCACGCGGAAGCGGTTTGTATTGCCTTCGCGCAAACTTCAGCGGCTCGAGTCCAGTCGTCTTGCTCGAGCAACTGTTTGATCCATAGCTCACCAATTCGGCGCTTCTCTTGGTCAGCGGCAGAAGCTACAGCCCGACCAGTAGTCGTAATGGACGACCTATCATCGGCGAAGAAGTCACCCAAGCTGCTCTGGGACCGTGTTGAGGCACCTGGCATATGATCCGAAATTTCCTGTGTTCCCGCGGCCTCTGGATGCTTCTCCAGAAGCTTCCACGCTTCTTCATATTTCTCATGTGCATCTAACCACGCTAGACGATCTGAAAGGTCTCTTTTCGCCGCAACCACACAGTCATATGGGCTGTGGACGAAGATCTTGGGACCAGCGCTTGTTGCAATGTCCTGTACTTCTTTAGACAAAGGTTCTTCATTCGCCATCCGTTTTGAGGCCAGTATACTTGGTGCTCTGATCGAACCTTTGTCGCCGCTACTTGTTGTGCTCCGGATACTTGCACCAGAACTGAACAACCTCGCGGGATACATTGTCGCGTCCCAGAGGCCATTTCCAAGTGTTTCCAGAGCCCCGCGATGAGACACAGGCACTGATGATTTCCACGGCGGTATGACGCACATGTGGTAGTCTGAAGAAGTGACACTCTCATAACGACTAACTGTCAGGGTATCGGCGCTGAGCTCTTCTTTCGTATCAATGTCTATAATGCGAAGCTCAGGTTCCAGGCCCCGAGGACGGCGGTGTGAGCGAGGACGAAGGTCGCCGTGCTTTGTCCGCTCTTCCGAAACATTCTCTTCCTCGGCCTCAATGTATGCAAGAACAGCTATAAGGTTTGGTGTATATAGTGAAATGCCAGATATAATACAGTCAGTTCGCAAGCTAGAGTCAAATTGTCAGCGGTCATTTCGTAATTATGGCAACACGAACTCACATCGTGGAGACTTGGACAGATCCTATCCTCAGGTCCTTATTGTTTTTGTTTGGCCGGTCGGGATACACATTGATGACCCAAACAGTTCCTCCCCAACCCACGACGAGCCTCTCCACATCCTCCTTCGTCGCAACTACATCCGGTGAGGCGGGAGTGTCAAGATGAGGTTCGTCTTGCTGGGACTTCACATTCTCCTCCCAGCGCAGAGTACCTTCGTCCACCCATTCGGCTCGAGCTCTCCAGACACCGGCCATTTCTTCCCATCCAGGGCCGTTCGGACGGTCGATGTGGCTAATTCGTTTCCAAGCAAGCTCAGAGTCCGCTGAGTCCAGATGTAGGTTCGACCGCATAATCTTGATCCCTTCTTCATTGACCCAGACGACGTATTTCCCTGATAAGGACCATTTAATCGTGCTGATAGCACCCTCCCCGCTGTGTAATATGGTGTCCCTGCCGGTATTGGTTCCCAACCCAATTGATCCAAGCCAGCTTGACGCCGCAGCTGCGGCGCCTCCCATTGTCGTCGAGTTCGTACTCATACCCACCCGTCCACCAGTCGTAAGAATTAGATCACCTGCTCGCCCTCCCGACAAGAATGTTCGATCACTCTTGTATTCTGGTGATAGTGCAACAGCCTGGACAGGCCGCCCAAAGTTCCGTAGAATGACATCTTTTGTATCCACTAAAGAGGCAACGCATACATTACCATCGATAGAAGAAGTCGCGATGTAAATGGAATTGGAGGGTGTTGCGGGTGGAGCTGTCTGATGACTCGATTTATTGTGACCACGAAGGCTGGCCGTGCTGAACGAGGATCGAGTAGAAACAGCTTGATCTTCCGTGACTGTTCTGGTGACGTTCTCTGCTTTAATGTTGGGTAAAGGAGGTGGGAACGGAGAGATTGAGACGGAAGTAACGCTCGCTGAGTGTGCGTGATAAACCCGAAGCGACTGAAATAGAGGCAAGGAAAGCACATGCTGCAAGACGTCAGTTACTGCGCCCTCACAACAAGTAGTCCTGTTAGCTTACAATATTGCCATTGTGTGTTCCGATAATCTAGAGACATTTCAGCAAGGGAAAGTGAATCGCATGCTTTTGAAATCATACCATCTTATCGCCCGCGGTCAGGAATGAGCTGGTTGCGTCGCCATTTCGGTACACGGCACCCAGATTTTTCGTGAGATACAGGTATTTGAGTTGAGGCTCTTCCTCGTCGCCATCATCATCATCATCTTCTCCTTCCTCTTCAATGTCTGCCTCTCCACTACCCTTATCCTGTTCATCCTCGTCGTCTCCATGCGCAGGTTGTTCGGGCTGAGAGCTGTCTTCGGTGGTTCTTTGCTGCACGGAAGCCTCATGTGCCGGGCTGTCCTGACGGGCATCCTCTGTAGGCTCAGTCGCGCCAGGCGCGTCCATGGCGAGCGCCTATTTCCGTACCTGGAACAATTCAGAAATCACCACAGGCGGGGGGAATCATGTCATGACGAGCAGTTTGGTGGACCTGGGGTAACTTGGGGAGAACTGATGACTAAGCGCCTAGCTCAAAAACGCCGTTGAAAGCCGGTTGGATGGGTCGAAACACTTTCTTTGCAACATTCTGTCTGCTGCTTCAAATTTTAAGGCACTGGTGTAACAGGTGTAAGGTTAATGGATTCTCCTGCTCGGCGGCCACTTTTGCATTTCTCAATACCAATACCAAAGCATGTTCGCGAGGCCCTACGTCTGTTCCGTATGCAGAAGGCCCACTGTGGCTAGGCTCTTGAAGCAGCCGCAGAGCCATAATCTTCACGCATCGTATCCCCTTGGTCTTCCTCGACGCAAAGATTTCTTCTCATCCAATGCTTTTCTCAGTCAGAAACAGTCCAAGAACGGTGATCAATCGCAAGAATTGTTCTCTGAGACGCAGAAGCAACGCAGGAGAGGCGCCAGAAACCCAGCAGCACCCACATCGTTACGGAGAGTGGCAGTGGAGGCACAAAGGTCGAAAGACGGGATCTTATCAAAAGCTCAACTGAAAGAGCAAGGGATTTACCAGACTAAGGTTTCAACAGCTGCGCACTTGAGCAAGCATTGGCCGCTGATATTGAACTAAAAGGAAGTAACAGCCTATGCTGTAGCAGAACAATTCGACATCCGCAAAGTCAGAGATATCCTTCAAGAGAGAGGTTTCGAGCCGGATCCGTTTCAAACAGGCCTTTTTCCTCAAGTCGTCCATATCCAAGTTCCTATAGATTCGATTCGACGCGTGAGTAATCCCACCACGACCGATCTGTCCTCCGATGAAGTCGGCGATGTATTCGTTTTCCCTTCCGGTACCGTGGTGGCGTGGTCTTTGCCCGAGGGCTTTACATCTTTTCTGGCCACTAGGACCCTTCTCCCGGCGGCAGAAGGTGCTCACATAGAGCATTTGGAGACGGAGGATTTGGAATACATTGAGGATCCTCAACGGGAGAACAGCAGCATTAAGGGAGATACCATTATTCTTGGCACCAAGTCCGGTAGCGATGACCCCGAATCGAAGCTCGTCGGTCGGCAGTCTGTAGACACGGTCCTTACCAAGGTGGCATTTTCGTCAGGTTTGGCTCGAAGCACGAAACTGGCAGTACTTGAGACTCTGCTGGCCAATTATTTCGAGTCTACCAGAACAATACCCACACTTCTATCACAGGGCTCTCGCTTACCCTTCACAAGAGATTTTATCCTTCGAAAGACCGGCCAACTGCTGAGTGTGCGGGCCCAATTGAACCTCTATTCGGAGCTGACAGACTCATTGCCAGATTTATTCTGGGATAGCCGGCATGAGCTTGGTCTAGAGGGCTATTACGAGCAGGTAGGCAGGGCACTAGATGTGGGTATTCGCATCAAGCTCTTGAATGAGAAAATGGATTACGCACAGGAAATAGCAAGCGTGCTTCGAGAGAGGCTGAGCGAGACACACGGCCTCCGGCTCGAATGGATTATCATCCTCCTCATTGCCGTTGAGGTAGGGTTTGAAGTTTTGAGGCTTTGGAAAGAACGCGCTCATGAGCTTGAAGCCAAAGCTGAACAAAGCTCTGAACCTTCCTGATGTTGGATACGTCCTTGCAGCATAGAATAGCTATTTTCAGGTTTAGCAATGATACCCCCCGCTCATCTTGAAAACAAGTTTCATCCCCTTTACTCCTGAGATTCTCGATTTGCTTTTTGGCAATGTCCGACCTGGTAGATATCCCCCTCCGCAGAAAGACTGATAAGCAGTACGATAGCCTAATCAGGCCCTTATCAGCTGAGCCGGGTCACATGGGACGCTAAGCTTAGTCACGTTATGACGAGACATCCACGTGCTTCCAGCATCATTTCAACGCCTGGCCCTGTGAGCTTATCTTCTCAGGGCCGTTTCTGATCATATAATTAGTTCCTCAGCTGCGTCGTACATGTTACACTTTATCCTGTCGTAAAACAATTCTCGACTCTGCAGCGAGTGTGGAAGGAACAGTCGTCATATCGTCTTCATTCCTAGTAGTGGTACCAGAGATTCTATATCAACAAGCATGTTGCAGAGTATACCTGGACCCCAGCACATCCTGAAAGCTCTGACAGGCTCTTTGGGGCTCTCCACTGTGTTAGAGCCAGATGGCGAAGTTCCGCGAAACTCGTTTCAATGCTCTAAACCGGAGTTGAGCTGCCACGCCCAGTACCATGGCCAGAACACTTGCTGCTTCAACTATCCCGGCGGGCAGATGCTCCAGACGCAATTCTGGGATGCGGATCCTGCGGTCGGCCCAGTCGACTCTTGGACTATTCATGGACTCTGGTGAGCTCTACATGGTGCTACCGAAGCGCCTACCGTCGCAGACACGTATCCTACTGAATAGGACACTGATCACCTGGCTCACCTAGGCCGGACTTTTGTGATGGTGGCTTTGATCAATACTGTGACTCAAAGAGGAGATATAACAACATCTCCCTGATCTTGGTCGACTCAGGCCGAGCTGACTTGCTAGAGTATATGAGTGATTTTTGGAAAGATTTCCGAGGCGACGACGAAGATCTCTGGGAGCATGAATGGAACAAGCATGGCACATGTATCAGCACTCTGGAAACAACCTGCTATGCTGATTACTATCCACAGCAGGAAGTCGTAGACTACTTCAACAAAACTGTGGAGATCTTTCAGAAATTACCTACTTACGAAGTCCGGACCCCCTTTGACCACTACTTTTAACTTGATCTGACTGACCGTTATTCTCAAGACCCTCGCCAATGCTGGCATCGTCCCCTCACATACAAAGACATATACCCTCGACGAAATCCAAGATACTCTAGCAAAAGCCCACGGCGCCCCCGTTACCGTCCGGTGTCGAAACCGTGCGCTGAATGAAGTCTGGTACCACTTCAACATTGCAGGTTCTCTGCAGACGGGAGATTTCGTCGCCTCTGAGCCAGGTCGGTTGGGCCTTGAGCCCTCACTCCTCGACGCGACGTCAATCATTGCTAATGGATAATGACCGCAGACGGCCTCAAGTCCAACTGCCCTGCCACAGGCATCCACTACATACCCAAGAAACCCCGCGAACCCTCCCGAACAACAAGCAGCCCCTCCGAACCAACAAGTACCGGGATTCCGTTCCAGGGTCGTGGCAACCTTATGGTATCATCGATGGGTGGAAAAAGAGGCTGTATCATCAGCCGCGGGAAGTGGTTCGCCTCTGGCACATGCGCAACCTTCAAGGCGAAGAAGGTTACTGGTACGTTCCTCAATAAAGGGAGGGTGGAAAATTACATCGTATCAATGGTGCTTGTATCTGCCAGAAGGTCCGGCTAACAAGGTATCAGATGACACGTTCACCCTGCAATCTAGCAAGGGCATCTGCGCATTCGAAGGAAACGCGTTTAGCTGTGGCCCTCACGTCACTGCTCCAGAGGAGTTTTCCGTAAGTTCCATTCTGCCCTCCACTGACCTGCGTCCGCTGACGAGATTTCCACTGGGGGTACAGGTCCAGGATGGCAAGCTCTCCTATCGGGGAAATACGACCTTTTTCGCAGACAAGGCACCGAAGGGCCGCACGCAGAGCACCATCTTTGCTTCCCAGGATGAACATCCGATCGACCTTGCTATTACATGGAAGGAGCGTCGCTGACCAAGTCGTGTTGTTCTGTTTTGGCATGGTTCTTAAATCAGATAGATAGACCTCCAATTCGATTTTGGATAGAGTTGTGTTTGCTCTAAGAATTCTATGTAGATTCAAAAGAGTGGTTCTAATAGCAGCCCAAAGGCTCGAAGATAATTGATTGTGCGCAGCGTGAATCGTGGAATCTATTGCTCAGATAAAGTACAGGTCATGCAGACGACCGAGGATTAATTTCTAACAAGGATGCAGCGGGCCAAAAACAGTTCCCGAAAAGAAGAAAGTGAACGCCGGGATTAGGCTAGAGGACCGCTAAAACATGGACGAAGGATGGAAGTCAAAGGAGAGGCGACTGCAGAACCCTGTTGGGAAGGTCAAGTCTTGACTGCAGAACCCGAAATGTCGTACATGTGCGAGAAGGAAAAGAACCGAGATGAAGAAAAGAACAAAGAATGTAACCCCGAAAATTTTTGCCACAGATGTCATTCACAAACGAAGAAAAATTTGTTGTGGAAGTTGTCATTGAAATTGTACATAAGTCGTGTCGTGGAAATTTGAAGGTCGTTGTCATACGTGTAGTTCCAGTCGTTGAATTCGGAGTCATGAGAATTAATTTGCGCGTCGGTCATTAGCCAGAGTCGTTGCATCGTGTCATGATATGTGTGGTGTTCAGTCTATTCGTGTGGCTCGTGCGTCGTTTGAGGCCAAAGCTAGCAGTCCATGAAGAACTCTTTGGTCATATCATCAACCTGAAATTGGAGTGAAAAGAAGTCGTCGTTCATCGAGGTACTTGCAGAGAAGGTCTTGCTCGAAAACAGATCCAGTCCGGGCTCGAAAGTAGACCCGTTGACATAGTCGGGAAAAGCGGCCATGTCGGGGTCACTCAGATCAGGAAATTCATGTTTGAAGTTGGCGGAGCTGTCCGGGCTGATGAAGATATCGAGGTCGGAGCCGTGAGACGAATCTGCCAAGGTGGGAGCAGTGTGTGGAGAAGACAGCTCGGCGGTGGAGGTAGCAATATCGGTATATGGATCGGCATTCGAAATGAAAGGCAGGCTCGGTTCTTCAACAATCTTCTCGAGGGGGCGCTTGGACGGCGACAAAGGCAGCATTTCATCCTCGCTACTGGGTGTGAGTGAGCGGCGACTCTGAGTGGGCGATGGCTGGTTTCCAAGGCTCTGTCGCGGAGACGCAGGAGGTGTGAAAGTAAACGCCGATGGAGGCAACGAAAAGTTGGGTTGGCTAAACACGGGCATATCCTCTTTGGGGCTCGATCCACCGTGAAGACTCATATTCTCAAGGATTTCGGAAGGCGGCGAGTTGGGGGAGTCAACAGATCCGGACGAGGAGTGAAGGGATGACTTCTCGGCGACTCTCTGGCGTGTCTTAGCCGCCTTGTCCTGTCTCTCCTCCAACTCTGGTCGATGTTTCTTTGGACGACCACGTTTTGTTGTCTTGCGCACAATACCCTTGTAACCGCCGATGCACATTCCTCGTTGTCTGTGCCGAGTCAGAGCATCATGCCTAGCGAATACGTTGCCACAAAGACATTCGTATGGTTTGTCTCCAGTGTGAATCTTGGCGTGACGCTTCAGATCATGTCCGCGAACGAAGCACTTGTTGCAATGATCACACTTATATTGGCGATCACCAAGGTGGGTCTGGACGTGTGACTTGATGTTCTCTTTTCTTCCGAACCGTCGCTCGCAGCCGGGGTGAAGGCAAACCCACTTTCCATCCTCCGGATCGGGGCCAGAGATGTAGGAAGCGATCTCATCGATAGTGATTCCAGTCTCTTTGATAGAAGCATGAACCCTAGCATCAAGGTTAAGGCTATCAATGGAAGCCACTCTTGGAGAAAGCCGGGGTTTCGTCAGGGAAGAGCTGGAGGTGGTACTCAGCGCCTTCCTGTGTGTCGCCCGACTGGACGCGGCAGGGAAGATGGGCAGTTTCTGAGCTTTCTCATGATTTTCTTCGGGGCTTGGCATGGCGGCTAGCTCTGGGGAGGATTGAAAGGACGAGGTTGCTGACGACGAGGCATAGTGACTCTGCGATAAATTCTCTGACTCGGAGATTTCGAAACTGGAACCCTGTTGACTGCCAAACGCATCAAAACTGTCAATTTCAAATGAAGCAGTGTTCGGGGGGGAAGGCATCTCGATTTTGGAGTTGGAAAAGGTAGACCCTGCAACTCCTTGGAGGGACTTGGCTCGTTGCATGTATGCCGACTGGGCTGATGAGGGTGCAGAGCGGCCTGTCTCCTTGGAGGGGGTTGACTGCATGTCCGTACTATACTGAGCAAGTTCCGCTGGTTTCTTGAACGGGGTTGTCGCTGGCGTTATGGGAAAGTAGTCTAGACCGGTCGTCAGTGGTTGGGAGAAAATGACCGGTAAGGCCGAATTTGTAACTTACGCGTATTTGCCTGCTTGGGGGTATGCGGTCGTTGCGAGGGGGTAATATCTGACTGAACAGACTGTCGTCTCCCATCAGCCGAAAGGTTGTTGACTTGAGGCCGGAGCGTCGTAGGGAGCTGGCCTTGCTGGTAGAAACTCCAGGCACCGTTGTCGAGGATTTGGCCATCGAGACTATTAACGCATGAGACGTGAGCATTTTGCAATTGCTGCTGTTGCATCAGATTGAGATTGTTGTCCATTGGTCGAATCCCCAAGCTCGGGTTTCCCAAGGTAATGAAGCTCGAATTCATGTAAGCCATGCCCGGATGGTTCGCATTGCTGGTAGAATTGGATAATGCTTGCAAGTCTTCCGAGGTCAAAGACGGGCATTCAGGCATCACAGGCATGGGAGAGGAATGCTGGGGGAAATGCGCCGACTGCGAGAATCGGGGATGATGTGCTCCCCCCGCAAGGATTTGGGCTTGCTGAGTTGCTGTTGCGTTAGTAATGGAAACGGCCCCATCATGCATAGGTCGAGGACGTTGGACGTGCAAAGGTCGTTGGTCGAGACTCTGTCCCCGGCGATGCGCATTGATTCGCTGTAATGCCTGTGCCGGAAGGGTAGGAACTTTGGCGGCTTCCAGCGCATTGGGGGTTGAGATCTGCCGACGATGTTGTCGATAGCGCTCGTGCAGATTGCTATGTGGATTGGCTAACATGTCGGGCGGAGATCTCTGGAGTTCACTCGTGGCGAAATGGATCGACCGATACTTGACAGATCTTGCGTCTGGATCTATCAATTCGACCTGTAAGCCTCATGCAGGAACGTTGCGCCAAATGTACGAAAACGTGCTGTACGAACCTCGAGGAGCGCTAGCCGTTTGGCCGGGCCCAGCAGATGGGAAGCAACCACCCTGTAACAGTGTCAGTTGGTGTCCTATTGAACAAAGATCACAAACCGAGCTAAAGAAGAGAAAGAAAGGAAACGAAAAAGCCGAAGTCTCGAGCTTCCTGTGCGCTAGCTTTTGTAACGACTTGCGATCACAGCAACTGTCGCAAAGGCTTCAAAGAAGGCGTAAAAGCTGAAGCTTTCCCGCGCGAATGTCCAATTGACCTCTAGACGTGGAGTTCGAGAAGAAAACAAGCAAGCAGCGAGAATGAAGAGAAACACAGGGTATTTCAATTCAAGATGTGAACCAAGGATGGAGGGGATGGATGGATCGATAGATGATCGATAGATAGATAGCTCGAAGCTGGATCCAGCAGACCATGGCTATCCCGATCTACTATGCAGCCCATGGTTCCGATCAACAATGGCGGTGTTGGCCCAGCAACGCGGGCGGCTCAGGCGTCGGGGAAACCATCAACCCTTGGCATGAGGCCTGACAACCTTCATTGTGGATCAATTGGTGGGCGTCTGCGCCTTGGTTCCAGTGCGGAAAATATTCGAGCTAGGGCGATTGCCCAAGCCCTGCGTCTATCTGTGAGAGTTTACTTGCATCTGGCCGGAGTAAGGAGCTCAGAAAACAGCCCCTCATAGTCGAGACACCCTCGAAAGATGCAGCTATATAGGGGCAACCGGGGGCCTATGAAGGGCTCGAATGATTGACTTTGATGATGCTCCCTTTCTTCGCAATAGCATTGAAATAATTGATAGCAATTATAGGTTTCATATCGTCAATTATTTGCTAGCAAGGACGGAGGGCCTTGATGGCGATGATACTGAGGCAGCTGCTCCAGGTTTCGAAAGTAAACTCTGGCGTCATCGGTCCCGCTCGTTTGATGCCTTGATTTTCAGGCTACAAGACCAGGAAGTAGATCTTCAGTCACATGATCAGCCCTCGTCTCGGAGCGGCGAAATCATGATCCAGGCTTTCCACGCTAGATCGAATCGGGCAAAATGCGCATTCCACGTGACCACACAATGATTTTAACCGCACACTCATCCAGAATCACTTTTGCACACGATCGCAACGAAGGTTGAGGAAGACAAGTCTTGTCGAGGTGAGTTCGCAGCCCATACATTACATTATGTGTCTTCATGGAAATGGAATCACTTAGATTTCATTTAACATTCCTATCCTCGGCGTTGCAATGTAATGTCTCAGAAAGCGCGAGCAGAAATTGCAACCCGAGGATCATGGCTGTTGCGCAACCCTTTCAAAAGCTCCACGACCATTTTTCTGACGATGTTTCTCTCACAGGCCTTCATTCACGATGCAGATCTTCGTCAAGACCCTTACGGGTAAGACTATCACCCTCGAGGTGGAGTCTTCCGACACCATTGACAATGTCAAGTCCAAGATCCAGGGTACGCAATCACTCCGAGCATTGTGACCCGTCAAGACTCTTAATCTGACTTGGTAACAGACAAGGAGGGAATCCCCCCTGACCAGCAGCGTCTGATCTTCGCTGGCAAGCAGCTCGAGGACGGCCGTACCCTCTCTGACTACAACATCCAGAAGGAGTCGACCCTGCACCTCGTGCTCCGCCTGCGTGGTGGTGGCAAGAAGCGCAAGAAGAAGGTCTACACCACCCCCAAGAAGATCAAGCACAAGCGCAAGAAGACCAAGCTCGCTGTCCTCAAGTACTACAAGGTTGACGGCGATGGCAAGATCGAGCGTCTCCGCCGCGAGTGCCCCTCCCCCGAGGTATGTCAAGTTTCTCTTCTGAAAAGCAAGAGCTCGCGGCTAACGAATTTGTAGTGCGGTGCTGGTATCTTCATGGCTGCTATGCACAACCGTCAGTACTGCGGCAAGTGCCACCTCACCTACGTCTTCGACGAGTCCAAGTAAATGCTCGGCTCATCTGAAACGAGCCGTTCCACTGTTCATCCGTACCGGTAGTGTGTGGTGGTCTACCGGGCAATGTCGGTATTGGTTGGAGTGGTGGAATGCAGGTTGAGAGTAGTAGCAGTTCAGAAAATGAAGATAAAAATCGGAAATCTTACCATCCATTACCTTGTCTCTCATGTCCTTCGCAGTAGTGTAGTGCCTCGTACTACTCGTGCTACAGTTGTAGTCAATTTGGACGAGAACCGTCGAGGTAATAGTTCTACGGAGCATAAGTCGGCGCTAGGAACTGAAAGTGATCATTCACCATGTCATTAGATCACCTAAGTGAATCTGTCAAAGATCGTCAAGTAAGATCTACGGTTCGCACGAGAGGCTCGAATAAAGTCACATGACATCAAGTCGTCGGTTTGGCTTAAGGGAAACCAGCACGCACGTTGTCGAATGGAGACTCGTGGTAGTCCAGATTATTCTGGCTCTGTTCGAGTGCATTTACGCCACCAACGCCCTCCACAAAAGTTCCAATCAGACTGCCATCGGCCTTTTGCGCTGTCTTTCCTCCCTTGTCGCCACTGGCTTCCCACCACATGCCGCCTCCCAAGCCCTGCCTTCTGATAAAGTCCACCTTCATTTCGGCGGCGGCGACGGTGTCGTACGAGACCATGGTGCGAGCGCCTGCATCGTAGGACCAAGAGGCACCAGCTTGCTGATCAAAGGACTCCGTTGCTCCAGGTTGGGGGAGAGCTTTGTAATCCCAGACACCATGCTCCCAGCTTCCAGCTCCATTCCCAGAGTAGGGGGTGCCGGGCCCGTTGGTGCTCAAGAAGTCACGGCCGTACAGCGGCATTCCCAGAACGATCTTGGAAGGCGGGACTCCTCCGATCTGGGTGTAGTAATTGATGGCCTGGATCGTCGAAAATGGGGTGGAAGAGGGGTTGCCATTGGATGGGAAGAGGTTGGCCTGGTGGCCTGCAATGGAGTCCCAGCTTCCGGCATAATCGTATGCCATGAGATTGTAGAAGTCGAGAAAAGGTGTCATCTCCCGCAGCTTAAGCTTGGAGTAATTGTTTGGTCCTAGGTCGATTGTCAATTAAACTCACGCCACCGGCTCCCCAGGGCCGAAAGATTCTGCGTAGAGGCAAGGACGAAGGCTTACCGGCAGGGCAAGCTATCGTGAGAAGAAATCTGCGATTGGGGCCGGCTGCATTGTCCAAAGCCTAGGGAGGTCAGTCCACTGACCGGACGACGGACACATGCAGGATCCAACTCACCTCTCTGCACTTCTGGAGCAACGACACATAAGCTTGAGCCTCAACTTCGTCTGAACAGAACGTCAACAATCACTGGTCACCCATTGCACCTTTGAAACTCACTCTGTGGATATTCCCAATCGATATCGATACCTGGTCAATCAGCAACTACAGCAACCAATGCACATGAAGGGAAAACTTACCATCGAAGCCATAATCAAGGACCAGCTTCGCAGCAGACTGAGCAAAAGTGTTGCGTCCAGCATCTGTGCTTGTTCCCTGGGTGAGGTTTGCAGACAAGGTCCAACCTCCGATGGAGAGAAGGACCTTGAGCTTGCGGTTTTGCTTCTTGAGGAGGAACAACTGTTTGATGCAGCCGTAGACGTTGTTTCCGGGTTCATTCCAGGAATCACCAGGATAGTGTTTGTCGACATCCGCGAATGGATCTCTCATAAACCTAGTCGCCACGATTAGTTGAGCTGCCACAGAGAAGAGTATGCTTCGATGAATACTCACACTTCACCCGAGTCGGGTCGGACATCGGCGAAGGCGTAGAGAATATGAGTCAATTTGTCCGCGGGAAGGTCGAAAACGTGGTAGTTGCGTTGATAAATTGCCTAGTTGGCTGTCAGCGAGGTCCTGTTCGGTTCGTCCGAAAGAAAACGAGGGAAATACTCACCCAATTGACAAAGTATGCGATAGACTTATAACCGCCTTCCATACTGACCTCACTAGAATTCTCGGTATCTGCCACAATATTAGACCGAGTACGACAACCAGTGTCATTCCCATTGGGAACTAAAAAAGCGAGGGGAGCTGCAAGCCCAATGAAGGCTATGAGCCAAAGGAGACAGTGATTGAAAGGATTGGACGCCATTCTTCCACCAGTGGAAGGTAGGCTGATTTTTAAAAGGAGTGAGAGAAGGTATTGCCAGCAGAGTAGATCTCTGTAGAAGCACAAAGGAGTGGAGAAGTACAGATACTATAAAAGAAGAGAAAAGGAGAGGCACTTATAGACCATGGTGTTGCCAGATATCTCGCGAATTAGGTTGCGAGAAAAGCAATGAATGAGGGACACTTACTCGCGAGGTTGTGAATGAAATTAGAAGTTTCACTGTTTTGTGAATAGATAGGAGGAAAAGAGACTGTCACCAGCTCTAGTTTAATAACCTAGTGTGGAAAGTGAGTAAATAGTAGGATTCAGAAAGATGAAGATGAGAAAGGACTGTGCTTGATGACACTCGTAAATACTAAGCCTACTTACCGTAAAAAAGGACTCTAGACAGGATTTCAGATAACAATCTTGATTCTCCAGATACAATTCTTGCTGCCTGATTATCTGAATCTCTCTCCTTTAACTAGGATAGAGCATTGACTGAGATGTTGTCAAGTTTCCCGCCACAGAACTGGATCAGATTAAGGCAGAGAAATGGAATAGCCTCACCAATACCCCACTTGGGCTAGCTCTGTCGATCCGTCATGGGACAGTGGGAATTGTGCAACACGACGAGTGTCGGCTGGCTTTAATGTCGTCCTTTCCTGGTTCATCTTCACATCCTGAGAGCCTTCTGATATGCCCATGGAATTAGAGGAAGCTCTGTCATGGGGACATGAGTTGCACTTGGTGAACCACGGGACGATCCCGAGTAGTGTCCGATCAACTTAATTTGGACATTGGGGCACTGACAGAGCGGCTTCAGGATGCATCTACGATGAAGTGAATCGAGGAGGAGGTGTATAGATGAATCAAGCCTCGAGATATAGATCACACGAGGAGGTCAACCTGTAGAAGGGCAAGAACGACTGAGGTTCTACATGATCGAAGTGATGTAGACTGTGAAACACTTGAAAAATCATCTGCAGAAACCCATGTATGTCTGCTTTTCTTCATCTTACTTGGGTCCAATTCATTGGTTACGAATAAACAGACAATTTAAGTCTTTCTGACTGGACAGAAAAGAGAAAAATGGCAACGCAACGTGGCCGAGGATAAGGTAAGTATCCCACATTCCATAATCCAATCTAGACAGATTCCGGGGCACGACAGCAGACCTCGTGGAATCAGTCACACAACCTGCAGTATTTCTGCATCTCTACATGGATGAGATGAACCATGGCAGTCCTTCTATCCTTGACTCCGCGGCAATTCTCAAACATCAATTATCAAACGTCAGAAGAATTCAACCAGAGCGGACCACACCTGGACCTTACCAGCTGAACACTGCCCGCAACCCACAGAGTCAGCCCACTGATTGGTGTTGACTGACCTCGACACTACTGCAGGACCCTTCGCACGGCCACACTGTATCATCATCGTAGTCAATTTAAGGGTCGACCGGAAATAACATTGTTTCGAGCGTTCTTTGTGGATTAGACAGCTCCGTAGTCTATGCACCTCAAAACAAAATAGGGACCGAAAACCGTTCAACTTGGGGGAAGAAAAGGATAGTGGGCTGCTGGGTTTCTGCCCCACTGTATCTCAGCTGGGATGTGTCCGACTCTTGACTCCACTTGGACTATCGAGACCGCTGATACTCCACAAGGAACAAGCGTCAGAACTCAATCCTGTGACGTGGATATGGTGCTTTCTTGTGGCTAGTGCGACGTTGGAGTCTAGTCGTCCGGCATCTGGCATCGTGCTTAGAGTACAGAAGACACGTTAAGACACCCTGTACCATCAGAGACCTCCGGGTCTGCTGGAGTGGACACAGAACCACGCAAATCAGTTGCGGTAATGAGAGACTAGGAAGAGTGACGTAGAAAATGTCAAATTTCAACCATATCTAAACCCGAAATACACAGAAAATTGGCCATTCAAGGGATATCATCAGTTATAGTAACATATAGAAGAATGGAAATTAGAAAGAAACGAAAGAATGCCCGCAGGTTGCTTTTGTGTCTCTCCAAAGGATAAGCGACCGGCGCTTTTTGGTCAAGAGAAAATGTAGCATGCCACTTCCCGTATTAATTCCTCGGTCAAACCATATCTTGAGGCAAGGTCGCTTCGGGTCTTACGACTGTGACCGGATCAAGGCCAAAATCGCGCTCAGAGACGGGTCGTCGTCCAGCCAGTGTCCTGCGCGTACATCCGCAGCCCGAAGATCAGCGATGACATGTGTGTCGGTTATTTGTTGAAGCTCCTGGCAAGACTTCAGGTCAGGCTGTGCTTTCCAGAGGGAATTTCTTCGTGAAGGCAACCTACCTGGCGGAATGTGTCATTCACAGCCTTTAGTTGGCTCGCATGTTGCGGTCCTGGTCTCTGGCCCCGAAGGACATTTTGCCGATGAATCGCCCAGCGTCTGGCTGCTGCCGCTCGGAGGTAGATCTTATGCGCTTGGAAGCGTCGTGCGCTGGCGTCGAGGATGACCCTAACGGCGTGGCAGATAAGAATATGTCTCCTCAGCTCTTTGCTCGGCGGTGGAAGATATGTACCTCTGCAGTTCTGCCCGTTCCGTCTCCTCACTGCTCGCTTGAGTAGGTACTGCTCTTGCATTGTAGCTTGCCGAGATAAGAGTCTGCGCTGCAGCGATGCTCTCMCTCAGCACAACATAGCCTTCTTCATGGGAATCTTCTGGCGGTGCTTGCACATTCTGCTGGGGAATGTGTATGAGAAGCGTCCGGTAGTCGTTGACGATCTCGGCGACCCTTAAGGCTCGAGCTTGATTAACTATGATATGGATTACCCATTAGCATCTTGTACGGCGCGGACTACCTCAAAGTGTCCATTGCCGGGCGTTAACACTGCTTACGTCCATCAGCCATTGCTACCGTGTGAGAAGCACTTTGAGAACACAAAGCAGAGAGGGGAAGAAGCAACGACAAGACTGCAAAAGCAGAAGAGCAGAAAGGTAAAGGCAAACAAACAAGAGAACAAACCTGTTCGTGCTCAATATGGTTTCATCTACAAAGTCTCGCCCCGTGGTCAAGGGCGGGTTTCCTTTTAAGCTTGATCCTCCATTGATCAATTGCTCAGTATACCAGCTCAGAACCGTATAGCTGGAGACGCAGGGAGGACAGAATCTCTACACAAAGACATACTACTAGCCGTGGCTGGCTGCACCAATCACTGCTGGGAAGAGCAGTTTAGAATATCACAGCTCGTCAGCACAGCTGGGCGATGACCACAATAGTGGATCTAGAGCAAGCAAAGGCCCATGAATAGCCATGCATCCGAGCATCCACATAGACCTTTTCATTGTCGTATCCCGAAGCCTGGAAAAGAAGCCCTAAGCGCAAGACTAAGCTAGGCTCCTGCTCGGAAAAGACGAATTTAGTATGCAGCAGAGCGTTGGAGCAGGGGGGGGAAATGGAAAAAAGTAAACAATTGATAAATTAGGACAGAGAACCACTCCGCAGAATAATGGATATCGAATGGTCAATGGTTAGTGGCCAATTCATCCCGTTTTCTCATGTGTCACAACCGAGTCAGCGGAATGCTGATCCACCATGGTGTCTCGCAGCTGGATATCGGAGTAACGGTACAAAGGGCCGTAGTGTATGCATCTTAAGTAGGGTGGGGACGTTGGTTAGAGAGCTAGTGTTGTGGTTCGTCCGAAACTGGCACGACAAGTCATCGAGTCAGTCGCAATTCGAAAGTCAAGACAAGTGCAGAACACATTCCAGCTGGATGGCACAGGCAAATATCTCCGCCACATGCCGATTGGGAATGTGCTCTCCTGCGACTCTACAAAAGTAAAGCAGCTGTTAACAAGAAGATGGTTGACGAAGAAGATACAATTTTGGCAGGCATAACGACGAGCGTCAAGCCACACCACGCAGCTCAGCCACACGTCGGCCGCAGCGCGAAAAGAGCAATTGCAGCTGAAAGGGGAAAAGTGATAGGTGGTACCTTAGTGCCTGAGGCCCCAGAGACCTGAACTCACGATCCACTTGTGGCGAATTTAGCAGGAGTAACATCCCCTTTTAACGAACTATAGATCGTAGTGGACAGTTGACAAGGATGTCTGCGTAGGTTCATCCCAGACGCTGCTTTACGTCAACTACATCTGGTTACTGTAACGCCTAGCGAAGCGAGTTCGGCACAGTCGAAACGCAGCTCTCGCATGCTGCAGTCCATAGCGCCCTCGATCCGAGCCTGTCATATAGCAGAAGTCTTTTATCACAGTCATTGTGCCCGTACTTTGAAGTTGCCACCGATGTGGAGGACAGCGGACGATGATGTGACCCCCTTTTCTAAATCAAGGACTCGCATGGAACAAGGCGCTCCAAGAATATCAGCAGTAAGGATGAATGAGACAGCGCACAGAGCATCAAAGGAGTGGCATTGTTATGTCGTCTGCATCTAGCAACGTGGATCCTCCTTTACCAAATCAATCCTTCTCGCTGATGGCCTGTAGCCGCTCGTCAATCTCGTCTTCCGTCAAGGCACGGAACGCAGGATCTGTTCCCTCCTTGCCGTCTGCTCGAGGACCACCGACGATACCAATCTCCAATTCGTGCTTCTTGAAGTCGACGCTCAACACGTTGCTCAAGGCCGTGATACCGAGCTCGACCACCTCCTCCCAACTACCCTCAGCATAATCCTTGTTCTTCAGTTTCTTCTCCAAGTAATTGAGCGCCTCCTGCTGCTTGGGACCGGATGCAGTGGCCTTGTACCCGACATAGTATCCTGCGGGATCACATTTGTAAAGTTGTGGGCCTTTCTCGTCGTCAACTGAAATCAGAGTCATGGCAACGCCTAGCGGACGCATGTAAGCCTGCAGGTATTATCCTTGTTAGCCTGCGACTCGACATCCACTAAGGAAGCCAAAGAAAATACCAACCCTTTGTGTGTACACTTGATTGATGTTGGCAAGTCTTTTTGCAAGGACGTCGCAAGGCATTTCGTAGCCATATTTGTATCGGAATTCAGCCGCCTCTCCGCGAGCACGGTCGACAGAAGCTCTGGCATCAGCAATAGAACCAGTCATGACACAACCGACGGAGGGAGAAAGCCGAAAAATGTGCGAAACGGACGACGGGTCAATCAGTTTATCCTTTAATAATTCGATTAGATTGTCGCAGTATCCCTGTCAATTGAGGTGAAGCAACCTACAGCGACTTTCTTCTGAGACAATACCACTGCGCAGTTCTTCCCCCTCACACCGATTGAGGTGATATTTGCGGCTGTAATGGCCTTGAAGGCATATTCTAATTTTCAACAATCAGCGTTGTTTAGCCGAGCGATGATAGCGTTTGCGGCAATATCCCCCATGAGGGCCGGGACCGCGAACTGGAGAAAACTAGGGTGCCCTCAAAAAATGTACATACCGACTTGGTACAGACGACCTTGGTCTGAGAAAATGGTGATGTGTCTGTCATATCCAGCGCTCCCTGTTCGGAAGAGGATGTCAGCTCTGATGAAGTCATGGAGGTCAACTCAGATGGAGAAGCCAAGGAGCTTACCAGACATGATTGCGGTGTGCGATATTATTCCTCAAGAAAAGAAAACAGAAAACAGTGAGATATATGACTCTAAGGAGGTAGAGATTGGGATTGAAAGGAAGAGGACTGGAGGATGAAGGACAGCGAGTCTCCAACGTACGCGTGCTTGAAGGTGCCTGGCCGAAGCTCCAAGCTTCTGAGTCCGATTGAGTAAGCTTCACCGTCACCGCCTTTACGTATCCTACAACAAGTCTCACATCCATAGACCTGGTACTCTGTTGATATAGGTATGCTTACGCTTACTTTTCGATTGACTAGTGAATCCAATAATATTTCACTCTCATAGGATTCTAGGCCTGAAATACCTTAAGCCTTAAATACAAAATCTGAGAGATCACCACGTAACCTGAAGAACTCCGTACAAATCCAGCCCGGTACCAGCTTTGACTATACACAATGCATACGACAATGCTATACATGAGATACTAGTGTCCCCCATACTGTAAAGTTTTATACTGGGTAAAATGTGACCTTGGACTATATATGCTGGTCGAAGGAGCCGCGGAAGACATCAAGAGATCGAGGAGGGTCAGAGCCATTGAACGTATACTATCAGTCACTGTCACTGCTTGAGTCCGACGACGAGTCGCTGGCACTTTCACTTGAGCTGGCTCCCTTCTTTTTTGTAACTTTCTTTTTGTGGCTGCCGTTGTCATCACTGTCGCTGCTCGAATCGGCCGATGAGCTTTCAGTAGAGCTGTCTTTCTTCGGCTTTGGGGCCAGTTTGGGCTTCTTCTCGTTGTCGCTTTCGCTGTCACTAGAACTCTCGCTTTCACTGCTGCTCGAGATTTCCACGAAAGCGGTCCGGTTCTTCTTCTTCTTTTTAGCAGACGGAGCCTGGGTGCTCGGGCCCCGCTTCGCTTTTGTTTTCTCGAGGTAGAACAACTTTCCACTGACAGCGAACAGCACGAGCTCCGCTCGCTGCCGTCTCTGAAGCTTCGCCAGCCCTTCTCCGTCAAGCGAGTCAGGTGTCTCAATCTCGTCAAAATCGTCTTTGCCTTGCGACAAGCGTGTTCTAAAAGCCTCCACGGCCTTGTTGTAGCCTGTCATATCAGACTCGGCCTTGTCGTCCGTCTCCGCTGCTTGCTCTTTCGCCAAATCCTCTTCCATTTCAGCTTTCACGACCTCCTCAGCAACCTGTTGTAGCCGTTGCTTGGCACCCTCGCTTTTCAATCCCTTAAGGTAAGAAAGAAGTGCGGCGTTGTATTTCGCAGGAACATGTTCCAAAGACAGGAGGTGTTTGAATAGATGCGTCTCGCGGTTCTTCTGGAATTTCCAAACAGATCGGTGCTGGTGGTATAGATTGAGATACGAAAGAATAGGAGACTCGTGAGACGTCGTTGTAGCGTTCGAAGCAGTCGTAACAGACTGATCCTTCTTCTTTTTCTTCTTCTCCTTCTTCTTCTTTTTCTTCTCGCCCTCGTCATCCGCGTCAACCTGTTCCTCTGTAGCAGGAACAGCCTGACCCTCTTCAGCATCCCCATTGATTTTCGAATCATCCTTAACTTCTGGATGGCTCTCACTCTCGCTCTCCTCACCGTCCTGCATCACCGTATCCGCCGAAAAAGACACCCTCTTCTTCTTCTTCTTGCGCCGCTGCTGAGACTCAGATTCCGGCTCGGCAGCCGCCTTCTCCTCCCCGTCATTCTCGTCATCAAGCCGTCTCTTCTTGCTCTTCTCCTCTTTCTGCTTCTGCTTCTTCTCGCCCGTCTCGCCCGTCACTGCGGCATCCTCAGTGCCCTGCCCATCGCTAGATTTGCTCTTTTTCTTCTTGTCCTTGGTTTTCTTGTCCTTCTTATCAACCTCCTTGTCCTCACCGTCTTTCACTGCAGGCATATCCTTCACGCGCTTGAGCTTGCGGCCTGCCTTTTTCG
The DNA here is from genome assembly GCF_018340605.1 of Aspergillus pseudoviridinutans. Lineage (NCBI taxonomy): Eukaryota > Fungi > Ascomycota > Eurotiomycetes > Eurotiales > Aspergillaceae > Aspergillus > Aspergillus pseudoviridinutans. The sequence continues at coordinate 3,538,042 of NW_025091284.1, forward strand.
ACGCCGACACATGCGACGACTGCGCAGGTTCCTCGCTCGACATGGGGAGCGTAAGCGGTATTCTCCGGGACGTCAGCTAGAATTGGAAAGTTGAGTAGATTGCACGCTTGATTGGAGATATTTCAAATGCAGTAAGAGTAAATTATCCGGAAATTAGTCCTCGGTGAAAGGTATATCGATCTTGGTGAATTCATGAAGCTCTGGAAAATTTTCCACGTGAGTTGCGGAGTCTGCAACATAGCGTCCGCTTATCGGGCCACTGATAAGCGACTGGCCTTGGAGAGAGATGTTTCGAGTATTCTGTACCAGCAATATGAGTGACATTTACATATTCGTTCAATAAGTCAACATAATGTTAAAGTTCTATATCCTTGGGAAACCGTATATTCATCTCGCGTTATCATGAGGCCCATTTCCCGACTCCGACGAATGTCCGACTCCCTACATCTAAACCCATGTGCGCAAAAATGTCACGAATTGAAATCATGGCCCAGTTCCACTTCCATTACCGCTATGCTCAGCTCCTGAGGTGTCCTTCCTTTCCCTTCTGGCATCCTTTTGGGTCCCGGCCTCGCCACTGCCTCCAGGCGCGGTAGATGCTGCAGCCTTTCGTCTTGCCCGCTCCTTGTCCTTGGTGCTGGTCGTTGCTGTCCTCCTTCTCCGGACTGGTTCATAGACATCGTTGAAGTTCATGACGACTCCAAGGAAGCGCATGTCGACATCAGGTTGGTAGGCTAGGTCGCCCAGTAGTACGTTCAGTCTGGAGCGGAACTCCGCAGAGAGCTCGCGCAGGCGTGTGCGAAGTGACGCCAGCATGTGGTCGTCTGCAGAAAGCTCTTGGCCGGCGAGGGATGACGGGGTATCGAACCCATTGCCATCGACTCCGACAGTTGGAGTTTGGGCCAGTGATGGGGGGAATGACGATAATGAGTTCTTATGCCCTTGTGGATGCCGGGAAGATAGGAGATCGCGCTCAGTAATGCCCCAGCGCCCCTGAGCAGTGCGCGTTTCTATTTTAGCACTGAGCTCTTGTCTTCGGGTAAATTCTGCCACCGAGAACGAATAGAGTCCATCAACGGCATCCTTGTACGCCAGCATGATCTTCAATATTTGATGGAGCTGGGTCAAGAAGCCCTCTTCTTGTTTGTGACCGGATGCGGTGCGGGATGATGTCGAGCCTAACAGACCCTTGTGCGTGATAGAGTTGAGATATTTGGTATGTGCTTCAATCAAATCGTCAAGCGTACACCCTGGCTTGGATATGGCTGCCTGCAATTGATCCCAACTGGCCTCAATGACTTCAAAGAGGATGTAGTACTGGAGCTGGCAAACAAAATGAATCATTTCTGCGATGACGCACCTTGCCCGTTTCCAGTCAGCTCCAACTTTGTCGCTGACGCTTCCTAAGACTCCGCGAGCGCCAGTCATACATCGCCGCCAAGTGCTGCCCAGGGCAAATTCGACGCGCTTAACTCGCCACAGGAAATTGAACACCTTCAGATATTGAGTCGAGCCCCAGGGCGTGATAACAACGTCAACAGGGGCATCTATCTTGTATTCGAGAGTAAAGCAGTCCCATCCTATCTCGCCGTGACTGAGCTCCAGCATACGGGCATCCAAACGGCGGAGTACGTCGGGCGGGTCGTATTGCGCGTTGGAAGCACGAATGGCATGCTCCAGCTGCGCGGTGAGAGTATGCCTATATTGTGAATTGGCAGGCCGATCGAGGTTCGATGCCAGAGATTCCATGAGCAAGGCGATGAAGTCGCCCTGGCCCAGTAGCAGATACTTCTTGAGCGCATGCAAGTGGTCGAACAGCTTGAACTTTTCGTCCATGAGATAGATGAGTCGCGCCATAGTTGTTTTGTAGGCTTCATCGATTGATGCCTCGAGGCTAGCCGTATCACCATAGTGCAATTCTTTGGACGCTTCTTTAGAGTATGCCTCAACCCATCCAGAGTCCCCGCATCCGTATCTGATGAAATTCAACGATTTGCCGATAAGAAACACTTTCTTCGCAAAGTCCTGCGTGATGATTGACGGTACCATCTCGTCATCCAGTTTATATTTGTCTTCCCAGACACTGGTCGCAAGGCGTCGTGGATCCGTGTTCGGTCTGAATTCTGGTTCCACGACAAAAAACTCCTGGTACGGATCTGAAAGCTCACCATCATAGATCCACAGTCGCAGCATATCGTAAAACGGGCGTGTAACGTGCGAGAGCAGCTTCTCCGCAAAGGTACTAACAAAAGGGTCGCCGTGAGATGTCGAGAACCCGTGAATCAAGGATATCAATTGACCACCCTTTTTGCCTGGAGCGCCGTTAGCTCGATGGAAAGACTAAAAAACACAGCCGAGGGGAAATCACACTTACTCCGAGCCTCCTCAACTATCAAACTCATCAACCGTAACGCCATTGTCGCGTCTCTTGTCCATACTACACAACGCTTCAACGTTACCAACCCCTTGGACGATTCCTTGGACTGATAGGGATCTCCGCTAGCGGCCAGCGCCCTTCGAATCTCCCCTTCCAAGGTTGCTACAAGACCCAGGTAGGAACGGAGCTCGTTTGAAAGAGCAGCCCGCAAGCTCTGGGTGAGCAAGCCGCTTCCAGAATCCTCCACATATTTCGACAGACCTTTGTATAGCAGACACGGCTCAGCCAAGGTGTTCAGGAGAGATAAGACGGGTATGGGAAGAGTCGGTGGTAGTTTTAGAACAGAAGATGACGAGAATTCCAAATTTGAAGACGACAATCCTTGCAAGTTGTACGGTAAATCACGTAAAAGTCCGCTCTCATGAGGCCGCTTTTCGAAGTTATCTGAAAATGACTGGGTTTGAAACGATGCCTTCTGATCGTCCACAGGGCGGCTATCTTTAGGCGCAGCATCGTGTGCGCCGCGAGCCATTCGACCTCCTTTAACTCTGTCAGCTGTGACATGGCCGTGTTCCTGGTCGATATCCTTTTCCTTCTCCCACTCCTGCCGCCGCACGGAGGCCTTCCGCTCCATCTTCGCTGGAATCTGCGAAGCAGAAGAACTGACAGCCGGGCCGTCCTCGTCCGAATCCCCCTCCAATCTTGGGCCCTGGCCATGCCTTACTCTCTGATGACCACTTTTCAACATCATATTCTGCAGATTCCCCGCATCCATAAGCGGACTCCGACTCCTCCCATTCTCATCCGCAGTCTCGAGCTGGGGATCCGAGCCCGACAACCGATATAGCAAGTACAGGATCGCCCATTTCTGCGACAGAACCGGCTGCGTCAGCAAGCGCGAATACAAGTTTGAGAACCGCACAGCTTTGTCGGGGCTCGCATTCTCCCGGAGAAGCTTCCGCTTGATAAGGTCCGACGCGTTATTGATGTTCTCCCCTCCTGCTAAACTACCTCTGCGACTGATGCCCAGGCCCGGGCCGTCAGCTGGCGAGGCATGGTCATTTCCAGAGCTGGTGTATGTGTCGATGATGCGCCATGCACGTTCGAGGTTCTCGTGGTGTCGGCGTTCTTCTGCTTCAGCAAGTAGCTCGTCTGCGTCTTCGGAGACTGTATCGCCGATCTCTGAGAGGGAAATAGGTGGAGTTAGGGAATCAACAAGTTGAGAAAGGGCATCTTCGATGCGACGCGGGCGCGCGGGTTGACGCGAAGACATTGTCTGGGCCGCCGTTCGCGGATTCTGCCTTCTGAAATGCCGCCTGTCCTCAATTTGCTGGCTTTCTCGAGGACTTCTGTTTTTCAATGCCGCGTTGCTCGAGTCGACCCGTACGTGACACGGGTGAAGGAAAACGCGAAGGTGGGGAGTTTGTTGATCAGTGTCTCGACGTCAAGGAGAGTTTCCGAAGTGCCACAGTGCATCCTGGGGAATTGAGTTGAGAAAGTACTCCGATAGATTACCTCATCCACTTGGAGGGACAGCTTCAATTCTCATAGCAAAAGGGCTCATTAAGGCTGGGATATTTTTGTTTGTCTGGAGTTATCTGTATCAATTTGGACACGCCAAGACCGGCAGACGTCAGTAAGGTACGGAGTTCTTGGTTAGGTGCCTAATGCATTCATTATAGGGAAAACGGCTACGTAACACTTTAAGGGATAATCCTCGACGCAGTTTAGGCTTCTCGAAGGATTATACACCGACGACGATGATCCAATTTACAAACTGAAACCTGTATGACCTGAATCGCGTTTCATTCACAATGCCTAAGACACCATACGCGCAGGAAGTCATCAAGACACCAGAACAAACCTGAGCCTCCAACGCCGCCCGATTAAAACTGAGAATAACGGCAGGAAACACCAGTGCCCCCATGGACATAAAAAACAAGTAAAAATACTCCCCGGTGATGAACGAAAAAAGGAAGGCAAGAGTACAGAGATACTACACTGCCCGAGCCCTGAGAGCCACAAATGCAACCCGAGGCTTGGAGTTAGAGAAAAAAAGGATTCGAGATAAGAAGACAGACAGGAGAAAGAAACGAATCAAACCGCCAAAAAATCTTTTGCGCCCCAAACTGCACCTTCCGAGAGTGCAATCAAAGTCCGTCGCACCAGCTGGATCTTCCCGTCAATTTTGAAGTTCGTACACATCATAAACACCGGCCCATGCCATAGGTCCGCGGGAAAGTCGCAGCCGAGAAATCGAAATGTAAGAGCCCGCGTAGGGGCGAAAAAGCTAAAGTGAGAAACACCGTATCTCCGTCTAGACCCAAGCGGCCTGTACACTGTCGAGCAGAGATCGAATTTTTAGATGTCATAATCATGATCAGGCGTCAATTAAAGATCATGAAGGGGGCGAAATCACATTATCATCGTCGCATACCCTGAGTAGGGATAGGTGCACCTGGCTGCATACCCATGTTGTTTGCGATGTTGTACGGATGAGGGTCGAATCCTGTCGACATTCCATTCATCATGAGAGGACCTAGTCCCTGTGCTTGAGAAACGGGACAGTCCTTGTGAGCAAGCAACAGGGTCTTAAGGTTGACAATTTCCTCGCGAAGCTGCGTGACAGTGGCGGTGAGCGCGTCATTCTCCGTAGTAAATAGCTCAACCTTCGCCTGAAGATTGGCAAGCCACTGTTTCTTGCGTTGACGACATTTCAGAGCCGCGACCCTAGCCAGATTATATTAGTATCAAATCAGTGTTGCCTGGGGAGTCCTGCAACAGTCAAGAGCGTACCGGTTCCTCTCCAAGAAATTTCTCCTCTTCTCTTCGTCCGTCATCTTCTTCGTGTCGGTTTGAGATTTCTTCTTCGTGTCATCTTCATCCTCGGAGTCGCCAGCTTCGGAGGGGGGCTCGGCGCTGCCGGAGCTAATACTCATCTTGGCCTTCTTGTTCGGACCCTTGGCGGGTGTATCGTCTGCTTTGCGTCTGTTGTTGGCTGTATTGCCTGTTTTCGTGGCAGTATTCTTCTTCCCTTTCCCTCTGGCGGAAGGCTTTGCCTGTTCTGCCTGCATGTCAGATGCATCACCACTCATCTCTCTACTACTGGCTACGGAGCCATTGATATTTTGAGATCCACGCCTGTCTGCATCACGCGATTGATTGCTACCCGGAATAGTATGAGGTGGAACAGACGATTGGTTGGAGACGAATTGATTGGCTTGTCCGCCCTTGGCCAACATGAACAACCCGTTGGCTGCATCTGCTGCATCGTGATGCGTGAAAGGGTCCACGCTGGCAGGCTGACTGCTCTTGATATCCATGCTCACACTGTGGACTCCCTCAGAATCGGCTGTGGGATTGGAAGTAGGACCACTCAAGCCGTTCTTTTTGGCAGCGTTCAATGCAGTACGATGGAATTCAATTGTGGAGGGAGTCGCACCGCCACTCTGTAGTTGCTGCAGAATCGCCTGGGAGTTCGGACTCGGCGCAGGAAACATAGAACCCCCCCCACCTGGAGTTAGACCGGTGCGAAGAGAAGACTCGTTGGGAGTTGGGAAACCTCGGCCAATGCTGTCGAAATAATCATTACCACCAGCTGGTCCAGCAAGCATGGCAGGACTCAACGGCCCAGAGCGCAACGAATTGGACCAATTATAGCCACCAGTAGAAGTGGTGCCAGGCAAAGCAGGTGAGGTGAGCGCTGCTACAGGGGGTAGTAACGACTTTCCCGGAGTTTCGCTCTGGGAACCACCCCCAAATGATTGTTCGAAGGGATTGGGCTCCAGAGAGAAGGGATTGTGGACCGAGTTGAAGTAATCTGGAGTATCTGTGGCAGTAGTTACAGCAGGTCGTGGGGGAGGCGCCAGCGAGGTTTGCGAGTCGACATCAGGCTTCTGGTCCTTAGTGTCGGAAGGCGCCTTGGAATCTGGGGTGCGCAATTAGAACCCAGGTCAGTAGAAGTGCAATAAGGTTGCAGTAACGATGATGCGACAGCAAGGTGATTTGATCAAACGTGTTGTGGGTGTTGTAAAGGGTGTTTTCTTTGCATCGCGTGGTTGACAGGGTCGGAATCTGATAAGGAAAATCCCCTCCATCGATGACGCCAAGTGTGAGGTCATCCCGACGGCAGGAAAACAGATCGCAGTATCTGGGGAAGAAGTGGCGTATTGCCAGACCAAAAAGAGTCAAGACTTCAGGAAGGAGGGGAAGACCAGAGGATAGACAGAAGGTTTCGTGTAAAGGTACCAGGATTCATATCCATAACACACAAAAAGCAGATATACAACTCACCTCCAGCGTCCAACGCGTTCTTCTTCGAATCCATTGGCGATGAATTACGAGCTTTTGTACTATGCGGTAGATTTGCGGGCACAGATGAAGCGACAGCAGCAGACATCATAGACCCGGAGGAGGAAACAATATATTATGCGAGCGCAGGGGAGCCGCGAGTGACCAAGGTTGTGGTAGGAATAGTAAGGGAAGGGAAAAAGACGGGAAACAAGCGAGTGGACGTGGTGGCGACACAGAACAAATTTGCGATGAACCAGTTAGAAAAGTAGCTCAAATAGAACAGTAGAATAAGATAAGGATATGTTGATAATTTGCTTTGTCGTTGGTCTGGTCTCTGCTTCTTCTTTCGTCTTTTCCCTGGTGCTGTACTATACATACACCCAAGGCAAAAGTGCACGTACTTAGTGTGTAGTGACTTTTCGAGGTGTCAAGGGGAGAAGAAGAGTTGTGACGTAGTCCGGTTCAACAAGGAGTATTTTATTTTAGGGGGGTGGAAGAAAAGAATGGAAGAAGAGGGGAGGCGGTCGAGGGTGGTGAGCTAAGCGTTTCGACTAGTCAGCATCCGACTAGTCTGCTATCAGGTAGATAGTTCCCCGTCACGCCAGAAACATGCAACCCTGGATGAGTACAAAAGCCTGTGGTTGTCCTTCCTGGTTGCAACCTCGAATCAGTTTATGTTATCCCAGCAATCCCTCTTCTTCTCCTTCTTTCTGCTTATTATTCTTTAAGTTTTCAATATTATTATTTCTCTTTCAATATGTGATCTCTCTGATTCTCCCTTTTCAATCTGCTACTGATGGAGGGAGAGATGGAAGAGACCAGCAAAATTAAAGGGAAAAATAATAATAAAAAAAAGAAAAGAAAAAGAAAAGAAAATACTAATGAAATTCCAAGACCAGAGGGAAACGAATAACAAGAAATCTAATCTGAATAGTTATGGTAGCAGCCAAAAATCATCGCCCTTACCTGTGGTGCTGTGGACTCCCCAGCAATATCTCTCGACCAATATGGATGACGAAATCCCGTCGGAGCCACACCAGACGCGGTGGTTGGATAACAGGGGAATTTGATAAGCAAACTGCTTCTAAATTTTCTTCCTCCTTTCTTCCCCTGTTTGGTCGAGTAATATGGAGAAAGGTTAAAAGAATGCTTGCCTGCTATCCAGGGATAAAGATGACTCGAAAAGTGTAAAATCAAATGAGCCAGAACCAGCACACAAGAGCCCAGAAGCAGCATAGAGAGAAAATCACGGGGAGATGGGGCAGGGAAAACTTGGATGAGATCACGGTGACGACGACAGGAATTTTCCTTTGGGGTGTCGGAGGAGCCGGGTGGCCACTGGGCGATAGATGGGCCCACATGGACTGGCGGCCTGCCACTCATGGGCCAGGTTCCCGGCCCCACCTGGATTTTGCAACCCTGACTCTTCAAAGTACCTCTCTACATACAACATTTTAGTGTGTAGAAACTCCCGTAGTCACCCTAGAAGTACCACCACAAACTTGCAGGATTCAGATTCTGAGAGTTGAGTAGTAATGTCTATCAGACGAGGACACTAGTAGTATACGCATGTCTCAGTCGAAAGAGTTGTTTGTACGGACTAGGGCTTCATTCAATGCGATTCCATTGAAAAGATGATCCAGAGATAGCCTGATGTGAATTTTGTGAAACCAGCCAACAAAGACTTGGGGGGGTGGAAGAATCCTTCAATACCTAATTGGGTCTCGACTCTCACCCTCTATTCCTCTGCGCTGCTGATTGGATCTCAGCAATGACGCAATGACCAAGGCCGCTCGCGGAGTGGGCTCTAGTCACGTGATATTGAATTCCCGATTTTCTGGTTGGACAACAGACATACATCTGCCAGGTTCGCCAGTTGCCACTCGGATCCGTCCCTCCAGCAGGCACACGGACTAACTTCTCAATTAAGACGACCCCATATGCACTAGCACTAGTGCTATCATGTAGTGACTGTATGAAGCAAGATGAGAAGACGACACATTTACTACAGTAACCACAGTAAAATTTGTCAAGGTAGTGCTCATCAAGGTAGATTACTTGCATCCTTTATGTCAGGCTTGGCCAGCCCTTGCAATGGCGCAGGATGCTTCCACGGAGCCAATGCATTGAATCTGGTCTGCCAGGTCCCCTGGCATGATTCAGTTGTGATTAGCCTGATTCTCACTCTAGGCAAGGTAGCTAAGTCCACGAATCCTGTTGTGGCATCACAAACTGGATGCGAATGGGGAAATGCTCAGCGTGGCCCGTGGCCACGCTACCCGTCTGTCTAGTCTCGGAAATCAACGAACAGTATCGCTTACCAGGGAAATTCGAGCATATACTCTATTCCAACCATCCAACTGACGATCTCTTGATGGATCTCAAGATATTCGGAAAATACTTGGCTGGAGTTGGGGTTGCATCACTAGCTACTCTGTACAGCCTGTCGGTATCTTGGATTACTCGCTTGGTTTAATTTTGCCATGCAGCTATTACCTTGCAATTGTGGAATATGAGTCTCATCCTAAATTCGTGTAACCCAGCGTCGACTCTATTTCTCCCAGATAGCATTTATTTGCCTTCATTCGAATGTCCACCTGGTTTCGTTGCATATCTATGCTTGACTTTGGAGTAGTAGTAGGTTGACCGATAGCTTCTAGTGCTTGCAATGCTCGAGAACTGCTGCGTGTGGATGCTCACTTAGCTAAGTTGGCGATCGGATGGAGGAGCAGCGTCACAAGTCACAAAGCAGCGCAGTTAACAACTTGACCAGACCATTGATTCTAATTTAAGCATTCTCGCTGCACCTTTGTTTATATCATATCCAGGATGACTTATTTTATAAATCGAGTTCATCTACTTGTAAATTCCAGCTCGCCGGAAATACATATTCAATTGCAGCATTTAAAAATACCCCATCTTGAAGATATTGACGGAGTGCCTCTGGTAGTCCATGTTTCATCTTTTTAGAGCTTCTCCAGATACGTCACTGTGCGCGCTCCACAATCAGGAAAAGGGGAAAAGAGGAACTAATGATCCACACCTTGTCTTCCATCACTATCAAACCATCAACGGCCTCGTTTTAAGAACCCCGATAAGTAGAATAGTTCCAAGGCCCCAGCAGCACCGGCACATGGTAGTGGCGCCAACCCTCCTCTCCCTCCCGTCCACGTCCCTTCACTGTAAACTTCACCTCCACCTCCGGCCAGAAGCTCTCGATCCCCTGCGCTTCATACCAGGGCCCAACGTCAAAACGCACCGCCCAGTTCGTCTTGCTATCCGCAGTCGGGAGCGACGAAAGTACCGCGAAAACTGTCGTAGTCGTCGCGGCGGTGGCAGTCCAGCTCTTCACACGTCCGTCTGCGTCCGTCGTTGCGCTGAACGTGATGGGACTTTGGCTGGTGCTGCTGCCATTGCTGCTCCCGAGGAATGTCAGAGTTACTGGGAGATCTGCGGCGGGGGTACCCGTCAGAGTGTTCAGGACATGGCAGGTGATGGGATCGCGAGACATTTGGCTAGCTGCCTGTGCGGCGGTTGAGATACTGCGACTGGAAGATGTGGTTTGTGGTGATGGGCTTGAGGCTTGAAGGAGCTGTTTCTGGTAGAGGGCAAGACGGTCGCTGGCTTTAACCAATTGGTCTGTTGACTGGATCTGTTGGTTCCCAACGTCCATTAAGTAGATTTAGAACGAGGTTCGGAGAAGCAAGTGTGAGAAACTTTTCTCAAGAAGTAGAGCATGACCATCTGTTGGCACATGGGGTCTTTTCCTATCTCCGCTTCTCACGCATCGGAGAGCACCGACAGCTGTACTCCATACGGAGTATACCTTCAGTGGGGCGTTGACCTTGTGGCTTTTGTGCGGAATATGAGATTTGGCTACATAACCATTGCTCCTGGAGCTCCGAGAGCCATTACAACGGGCGCATAGATGAAGGTGGCACTAGGTCTATTATGTCGACTCAATTAGATCTTGAGTAAAGTTGAGATCATCCCATTGCATAGAAGTTGGGGCCTCAGGCAGAACGCTCCGGCACGTGCCCCGCCGTTGATGGCTGGAGCGTCCAGATGATTCTACCACTTTGACGGTGCTTTGACGGTCGTAAATAGTTTTCTTTTTCTGTGTTTGCTTGCTTGTCTGTCGATACGATTCAAGCCAGGTCCCTGCGACACAAATCTCTTTCGAGCCCATTTCTCGGAAGCTTCAACACACCACAATCAAAACTTTTGGCTTCTGCGGGGAAACAATACGTGTAAATTCAGGCCCCATCACTGCTCACCGAACAAGCAAATTACCCCTTTCCAAAGAATCCGAGCATCTTCTCACTGCATTAAGTTGCGATAGATTTCTGCGTGCCGGATTCTCAATTTCCGAATTCTTCAAAATGTCTTCGACCGCGGTCGTGCACGGCGACGATCTCATGGAGCCAACGCTCCAGTCCATTCTCAGCCAGAAGACCTTGCGATGGATCTTCGTTGGTGGTAAAGGAGGTGTCGGGAAGACAACAACATCATGCTCGCTCGCGATCCAGCTAGCGAAAGTCCGCAAATCTGTCCTGCTCATCTCGACCGACCCCGCACACAACCTGAGCGATGCATTCGGGCAGAAGTTTGGAAAGGAGGCCAGGCTGGTCGATGGATACTCCAACCTTAGCGCTATGGAGATTGACCCGAACGGCAGCATCCAGGATCTCCTCGCTAGTGGGGAGTCGCAGGGCGATGATCCCATGGCCGGACTGGGTATGGGTAACATGATGCAGGATCTGGCTTTCAGCGTATGTGCAACTTTTGACATTACTAGGAGCGTGTGTCCATGCTAACAATCAACGTCTGTAGATTCCCGGTGTCGACGAAGCCATGTCCTTCGCCGAAGTCTTGAAGCAAGTCAAGTCTCTGTCTTATGAGGTTATTGTGTTCGACACTGCACCAACCGGACACACCCTTCGCTTCCTTCAATTTCCTACCGTCCTTGAGAAGGCCCTCGCGAAGCTCTCTCAGCTATCGTCTCAATTCGGACCAATGCTGAACTCGATCCTCGGTGCTCGTGGCGGCCTCCCAGGCGGACAGAACATCGACGAGCTCCTCCAAAAGATGGAGTCTCTGCGGGAGACTATTAGCGAGGTGAATACGCAGTTTAAGAACCCCGACATGACCACTTTCGTCTGTGTCTGCATCGCCGAATTCCTGTCTCTGTACGAGACGGAGCGTATGATCCAGGAACTCACGAGCTACGGTATCGATACCCATGCCATTGTGGTCAACCAGCTTCTGTTCCCCAAGGAAGGAAGCGGATGCGAGCAGTGCAATGCTCGCAGGAAGATGCAGAAGAAGTACCTTGAGCAAATCGAGGAGCTTTACGAAGATTTCAACGTTGTCCGGATGCCATTACTGGTTGAGGAAGTTAGAGGAAAGGAGAAGCTGGAAAAGTCAGTCCTCCATCCAATACTCGTTGAAAACAATGACTAACAATGTCTACAGGTTCAGCGAGATGCTTGTCCACCCTTACGTTCCTCCCCAATAGACTACCCTAAACATGTTGTATCGATATGAGAGCCATAAGAGATATAGTCGGGACGAGTTACGAAATGAATAGACCATAATGATTCGAGATCATACTGCGTTCTATGCTCAGGTTCACCCTCGTATTCAGTCTACTGGTTCTGACTCGAATAATCTAACTGTAGAATCTTGTGCTTTCTCGTTGTACTTTGCTCTTGTCTCAGTCGACACACGACACACATGGGGGTAGCTGACTTCTTTGGAGTGATTTGCCACAGCGCCTCACTTTCAGTCTCCGAAAGATCGGCGAGGGAAACCATTTAACATAATGTCACAAAGGTTCTCAAAGCCTCGAGCAAGTTCTTGTTGCCTCTTGAAGCCTCATTCATGCTGTTTGAGATTTCTCTGAAGGCGAATAAGCTGGCAGCTCGAAACACGAGTTGACTAAGGGTTGCCGCGATAAATGGGAGGCGCAGACATTATGTGGTTCTAGTTTCATTGAATATCAAGAATGCTTGGAGTCAAGTGGGTCCTATTGCTTTGACAAATGCACGCCTCAACTTCGCTTCATGTCAACTTGAAGAGCCATTGGATCAGTGCAGGATGTAAGTCATTTTACATGAAAATGTCTTGAAATGATATACTGTGCTATGTGTGTGAATTCTTATTAGGTTGATGACGGGAATTAGCATAGTCAGCAAAACGTCTGGACGTGATGAAGCTCAACAGATCAGCAGGTGCTGTCGCGAAACTTGCTTATTCCAATTGAATGGGGACGAGTGATAAGCTGTAGTATTGACACTCCAACCAATTTGGATATGAATCAGAAGACAGAATGTCTTTGTCGGGTGGACTACAGCACTTCGCCTTGATACCTGAATAGCGCAAGGTACTCAGTATTCCCAGCCTTGATGTTGTAAAGGAGGCCGGAGCCTCTGGTTTGCTCAACTGGTCCACTTAGTAGGTTCCAGTTGCCAAAGATCTCCGAAGCAGGATCGTGCTCGGTGCCTGAAGCAAATATGGGCCCTGTTCCAGTAGTATCGGGCAGTTCGCTGATTCCTCGTGCGTGGGGTTGCTTGAAGATTAAGGTCTCGAACTCGCCAGAGCAAGTGAAGCAGCTTCATCGGAGATTGTATGACTACAATCCACCTTGGGCTTATACGGCCTGAAAAAAGCTCGCTGCATTCGCTTTCTTTGAGCTCGACGAGAGCGGCCATCACTCTCTTCTTTCAGTGGAAGCTGCAATTGTAGTCAAAGGTTACCCACGGCGCAAGCCGTGATCGTCAGGGCAAGTCTGGGAAGACATTTATAGAAATAGCTGCCTTGGCTGCCATAGTGGGTATGCGCAAGGTCCATGCCGAGCCATTCAGGAAGCACCTGAACGCACACAGCATCAGTTAAAGGCAAGTCTAGATGCAGCAATGACGCTGTGATAGTGTGGCATACTCGAACTGGTGCGAAATGGAGTCGTTGACCATGCGTCCCAATGGCCACGGTATGCAATGGTTGGCTGGTCGCTCTCCGGCCACACTGGTGTTTTAGTAGCTGCATCTACGCAAGAAGTAGCCAGATAAAATCAGCCGACGGGCCCTTCCCATGTACGTAGCTGGGTGGAGGCCACCAAGTCCCAGCGGAAAGTCTTGTAACGTTCTGCTTCAGACTGTTTCATTGGCCGCAAGGGCGGATCCTTGTTGGATACATTGCATCGATGAGCGCTTAGGAGTCGACTGATGAACTGATGGACTGTCGTATGAGAAGTCACCGAATCCAAAATCGTTATTATTTTGTTTTGTTGCTGAAGGGTCTCGGATCGTTTCCGCGGATTCTTAAGAACGAAACCTGGGAGGTCTGTTTGCAAGACGGAGCCATCGATAAATATGAGTTGCGGGGGACACTGCATGGAAGACGTCGAGCATCGCTTCCTGAATCGGCCTTGTGCATACAATGCAGTGCCCTTCTTCTCGGTTCTGGATCAATATAGTTGTTGGCAACTGGTCCACGCGTTCTCGGACTCGGCATGTCTATACCTTAGTTACCTACTGTCGGGGTCAGTTGAGAGAGTGAAGTTCCTCCTAGAATTCCAGCTGCTGCTTTGATTTGTCTAACATGCACTGGCTCTTTTCGCAGATACAAGAAATGGGTCGAGCGTGGCATTGCTCTCATGTCTGCGTGTACAACAAATCCACTGCGCATAGATAATAGCTCTCGGATCTCACGACGATGATCAGTGGGACCCGGACCCGTCTGTTTACGACCAGCTTTGATCTCAATATACATTTAAACTCGGAATACTAAGCGCCCTTTTTGAGCTGGGGAAAGTTAGAAGAAGGTTTCGGAATGTTACGATAAATATTCCACTACCTGGGCAGGTCCTAGGATGTCAGCGCATGGAGCCACGACAACATCCTAACAGACCAATTTGGTGCCGCATGTTCACCGCAATCTAGTCCAAGGATCTTGAAATTGAGACGCACGATTAAGGAATAGGATCCGGCCCTGGGCGCAGCGGCCTAGGAGCGCATGGCATGGGTGCAGCTTGCTTCGATTTGCGAACGGTATTAGTCTTCGTCAAAATCAAGCCTCACTTTTGTTTTACCGGTGCGAAAAGGGGTTGAATCTCGTCCTCTCAAAGAGTGAGGCGGTCCTTCCGGGATCCGATGAGCACAATGAGCCAAATTGGCTTTCCAGCCATCTTATCACTCTGCTCGTGACGGATACTCAGTTCTGGACTACTGTAAGTGTGATCTCGTCTCGAAGATTCTATAGTGGTTGCAAATGGGAATGCTGATCAGCTTCACTAAGCGAGTACGATTGTATTGCAGCGAGCATCTCGAACTTCAATCAATTCCTTCGGACTCATGCAGACGATCTTCGTATTTATCTCGCCGTTATCCCTTACATGAGTAGAGTCGGTCTGGGGTTATATATACACTCGTCGTCCATTCATGTACCTGCTTCGTGCCATCATCACCTTGCCTAGACAGCCATCCTACGCGAGCATCCAATCAAGCTTATATACCTCGAAGCGTTCAATCTAGAAGGACAAACCATTTTGAAGATGTCACAAGTCCAGCAATATTGGCTACCAGGCTATGGTCTCTCAAGACATATTGTGCTGGGCCATATCCAGTATTTCCTTGGACCATCGGCAACTGTCAGACCTTATACTTACCAGGTAAACGATTACTTAGTTGGAGAACGTGATAAATAGGAAGAGTCTGCCTAACCCGCGAGCTTGATACAAACAGGGGCGCGACGGCTATCTCATCAATGGTGTGCCTTTGACGCGGGTCTCTGCTCCCTTCTAGCATTGCTTTCCTACTGCACTGCCGCTAACATGATCCCACAGGAACAAATCAATGATCTGGCCATCATGTCACGAGAGTACGAACGGCAGGAATCCCTTCGGATGACAGGAGATATCCTTGCACCCAGTTCCTGCAGGGAGTCAGAGCCTTACATCAACGAGATAGTACCGGTGCGCACCTTTAGTTATCGCAGGCAGCCCGTTGATCACGGAGGGCGGCGTGGGCGATGATTCCGAATCATTCGATTGAAAATAGACTTTCACCGGTTTAGAGCCAGTGATATCTTCGAGCATATTCGTTTGGATTGTCTCCTGGCTTTTGCTTTTCACAATATACCCCAGTTGAGCGCTCCAGTCCATTTGCCACCTACTATTTCCTCTTAATCAAGACCGGCATCTTCGCTGCAAGCGTTATGTCACATCCGTCTTTCGTTCGAGCAACTCGTGAGATTTGAAATCGGGCCATATATTAACAACTGGTCTCGACTACAATTCATTTTTCGGGTTGCTTTGGCTTGTGGATCGCCTTCGTTCGTCCCAGAGACGTACTCCATTGGCCTCTTCCTTTCTGCAAATACACGAGAACATCCCTCTTCAAAGGCAGTTTCATTCTTCACGGTCACCTGGGCCGTCCAGCAAGCTGATAAGGCCATAGGCAATGGAATGAATACAGGAATGACTTGAGGCAACCGGAAGGTTGACACTGAATTTCACTCATCTGTCTATAGACCATTCGTAACAGCATATATCAATGGATCAATCAACATAGCACAAAGCTCTGAGACCATGCGAAACAACATGACTCTCATCAATCGTTACAATCGGCCATTCGCCCGGCTCTGAAGTAAAATCCCAGTCCCGGAATACGGACTCGAGGTGGCTTCCCTTTCGGTTCTTCCCTCGCTTCTAGACCCTTAGAAATGTCAAAGATTCGATCTATGGCCACTCGTTTTCTTTTCTCACCATCACAGAAACACAAAGAGAGTCAAGCAGGAGGCCCAAGAGAGATATCTGAAACTGACAACGTAAAATAGAAAGGAGGAGAAATTACGGGGAACATGAAAAGTGGACCACCTGAACGCCAGCCTGATGCCACTCTGCTTGGTCCCATCACACGAGAAACCCACAGATCGTGGGAATTTTTAACATGAACAGAACCATTCGGAGGAAGGAAAAAGGATGAATTTTGTTTTCGGGGCGTAAATCGAATTCTTTACTTTATTTCGCAACAGCCGCGCTGTGAGAGAATAAAAATTAGTAATTTGTCAGTATTGTGGATACAATAAGCAGACGAACCTCAGCACTTGTGTCCGGAAGAAAGCACCCTTGGTCCTCTCGATGACCTGCTGGTACACAGACTGGGGAGGGTGATTCATGATCACGGTGCCCTCCTTGTAGTCGATCTTGGCATCAACACGTGTGTCGCGGATCAGGTTGACAATCCACTTCTCGCCCTCATCCTGGTTCAAGCCGAGACGGGTGGAAAGATCCCTATTTTTCCAATGTCAGTTGTCCGCCGCCTGCGTTCAAATTTAAGATACTGTTACATACTTGATATCAATCCGCTGGTGGATCTTGCAGTAGCTCTCGGAGATGAGGTGCCGGGCAGCCTCGACAAAGGCATCAGCGGTGGAAACAAGGAAGAAGTCACTTCGGAGCACATCCTCGGCCTCGCCCAGCTTCTTCTGAGCCTCTTCGAAATCGAAATCAACGTAGAGAGCCTTGACGAAGTCGGTGATAGGGTCGTTGTACTCATAACCCTCCTGGCGCACCACACGGACCAAGTCCTTCAATTGCTTCTGGTATACACTGCTGCTCTTGTGTGCGCGGTTACGGTTGGTGATAACTGCCGCGGCAAGGTACCGCAGGATCCAGGGGCAGTTGGTCTGGATGGTGTTGATGTAGGCGGGGGAGAAGAAGAGATCGGTCAGGACATCGCGAGCGGGATCATGGTTGAAGAAGGGGAAAAGAGACCAGTGAATCAGCCAGGAGCGGTTCTGGAGCTGACCCAGAGGGTTGTTGAATAGACGGGTCTCAATCGAATCTTTGACCTTCTGGACTTCCTCCATCGCAGCCTCCCAGCTGGTGGTGAGGATCTCCGAAGCGAACTTACCCCATGTAGCCGAGGCGACTTTGTCGTTATCCGTCGAAAGAACACGGAACTGATAGAGGAGCTCTGCCGCATTACCGTAGCTGCCGCAGCTGTACTGGAACCGGCCGTAGTCGTAAAGGCTGTTGACCATTTCAATGGTCACTCCGTGCTGTTCCTCGAGGAACTTTAAGTTGGCGACCTTGTCGCTTCGCAGGTTGGCCACGACGCTCTCATCCTGCAGCAGCTGAGTGATCTTGGCGCTCTCCTCCTCGTACTGTTGCAACTTGGCGAGAACCTCCTCCCTCTTCTTCACGAACTCATCGGGAATGGCGTCGGAGTTGTTGATCTCCTTCCAGAGATTGGCAACATAGTCGGTCATGTTCGTGTGCTTCAAAAGCTCATACTTCGCACGGACAACTTCCTTCTCGTCATCTTGGCCCGAACTGAATTCAAGCAGAGGAAAGACGAGGTGACGGTCGAGATAGGGGATCAACTTGGGAAGCAGGTTGTATTGGTTGGCGATTTCTTCAGCGGTGTTCGAAGGGTGGGCCGCGGCACCACTGCTGAGAGTCTCAGCGGAAGGGGGAACGTTGGCTGCCATGTTAGTGTAGGATGGACAGCAGGAAGACAGGAAAGCGCGGGCTATATGAAGTGGGAACAGCAGCGAGGACTGTGTTGAAGTCTCTCTCTCTCTGTCTCTTCTTTCGTCCCGTGCCAAAGAAAGTGTGCGGCGGTTTCTTTGCGCTGGCGAAAATGTGGGCGGGAGGGCTGGTGGGCGCGCTAGCCCTCTTTGGGACTAGCAACAGGTCTCCGCGCAGAAAGCAAGAAATCGTATGTTGTAGGATGATGTTTGACATTTCTGTAGGACCTCTCTTCGATCGTACGTCGCGCTCACATCCCCTGTGATAGAACCCATTTGTGGTCGGGGCTCTTCATCACATCCACGCGTCGGGATTGCCAGAGTTTCATCCATTGCAGGCCGCGTTTTTCCATATCCGCAGCCGATGGCATCTTTCTTGCAGTCTCTGCCAGTCTGCTCGGCTGTTCGCAAGCAGTCGACTGCAGCTCCCCTCTTCCTCAACGCTTCACAGTTTGTCGCTTCGTCGAGGACATGTAGCCCTTTCTCCACATTATCTTCACAGTCTAGATCGATCTCTTCTCGTAAGTCTCCGTTGAATCCGCCTGTCCCATGCGTTTCTATCCATAAGCGAGCTATAGCAAAAACATGAACGGAAACAGAGAAGCAGATGTGGGAATCAGATTGGACGTGACAGTACTGACGTGTGTTACTGCAGTTCACTCATTGAGAACCGCTCAACACTCCAAATCAAAGCCTTCCGCCCATCAGTCTCGGACGTTCCTGGTTCAGCTCAAACGGCAATCCCAGACTCTGAAAGAAACCCCTTCAGCAACAACAGGAGCCGTTCCTCCTCCTGGTGCAAACCTGCAACTCACAAACCTCCCATATTTCATTCGTCGCACAGCATCAAACCAACTCCCCGTGTACCTCGTCACAAAAGCTGGCGGTACCAAGCAACAGACCAAGATTCAGAAGACGGAAGGTGATCTAGAAGCATTGAGGAGCGACCTTGCGCGGTATCTCGGTCTTGAAAGCGGCGACCCTCGCTCGCCAAAAAGCCCGGACGTCACTATCAACCGTCTCAATGGCCATATTATCGTCAAGGTATGCCAGTGGATATACCTCGCGCGGTCCAGTGCTGTCTTTCTGCTCTATCCATCCAATCGCTAATTGATACCACCATGTAGGGCTGGCGGAAGCCTGAGATTCAAAAGTTCCTTCTGGAGCGTAACTTCTAAGCAGTGACGTATCGGCTCCTTCAGCATGAACGACTACCTTTCCGTTCCCCTTTATCTATTATCATCATCTACTCGAAAATCGATTACCGATTTACATATTCCATGGAAAAGAGCTATTTCAAGCTTCAGTTTCAAACGCACTACCAAAAGGATCGAAGAAGAGAAGTGAAATGTTGTTTTGCGGAGGGAAGGGGCCCATGGAAACTCCAAGATGAACAGGAACTGAATCTTTGATGGTTACATGAATGGGCTACTTGTTTATCGCGTTTCACTGTCCTTGGATCGTCGTTTCGTTTCATGTCCCTTTTTTGCATTGTACGATTCTCTTGCTGGTGTCCGTGTTGCGGGTTTCTCATTGCTGTCATTGAAGGCTCTGGCTTTTGCTGTACTCTGGGGATTGTCCTCCTCTTTCTATCTTTCCTCATCTGATCTCATCTCTGCCATTTCTCGGTTGTGTGGCTATTTGTACTATTTACACTCTAGTACATGTCCAATAGTCCAGTCAAATCAGACGAAAAGACATATGCTTCTGGAATTAATCAATTGGGCCACATAAAAGCAGCTTCAGMATCTAGTACCAGTGAGAACTCAGGCGAGGCTCTTAATATGTTCTGCAGGGTCCTTCCAGTTCCATGTGAGAACGATGACCAATTTACTTGCGGAGAAGCTTGTGGCCTCCTTTAACGCGAGGCGAAGAGAACCAGGCATATGTAGGTCATTACGAACGGAGAATGAATGTTTTGAGATGATGACAACGATGGTGTATTTACCCATATAGACATCATGAATGATTATTTTGCCCGAGGGTATTCTACAGTGATAGACAGAATGATACACAGTCACGCCCCACAATATTTCTCCCACCGGCGCCGAACAGATACAAAAAAGGCATGGAACAGGTATGAGTGAGTCCTCATCGAGATCAGAAGAAGGCATGACGAGAATGAACAAAACTGGCTTTGCAAGATGGCAAGCCCGCTGCGGTCGCTTGAATATCCAATAAAAGGGAGTTTGAAGCTGAAAGAGAGCAAGAAGCGGAGGAGTATTCCATTAGGTTTAACGCATTTCACTCGGCTAAACGAGCATAAGAGATCAGCTGCCGAACAACGCCAGGGTCAACGTTCGGCATCAACAATGCACCAAGTAGGCTCTCTTTTTTCGGGATGATTCCAGACGGAAAATTCCGCGCGGAACTATTGTCAGCGAGTTTCGACTTCTCCGCTAGTCGACACAGGATTGTTAAACCTCGATTGATGATAGAACTATACGCGGAGGCCTCTGCCTCCGCCTGGCCTCGGGCAGCATGCGACTGGCGAGAATTGGTATTAGGGGGAGGGACACGTTCAGTGCTCAGCAAACATGAGAGCCGCAGAAGATGAATAGCGAACCCGTCGATCGATTCAAGCCATTGTTTGGCCAACGTACCATCAGCAAACGAAGAAAGAATGTCGGCTGCCAATAATCCCTGCATGAGGAATACCTTGCGGGCGTCCGCTATGGCTAGATGTTTCCGCAGTTGATCGGGGACTGGACAAATAGCTAGTCCGAAAGCACGGGTCAGCAATTCATGCTGTGAACAGGGCGCTCCATCACCGGAGAATATTGCTTTAAAGAACGTCCTGTTCGGGTCATCTCTGGCCAGGAGCTTAGCTAAGCTGTCGACGGCGGCGGGAGTGTATTTGTGAATCGAGGCGTTGTAGGATGTAAACATGACGCCGTCTGGACCCAACGTTGGAGGAGGAAATGGGGCGAACGACAAAAGAAAATGCAACAGACAAAGGGCCTCCTCTTTGCTTGGTAACTGAATCACATGTGCCAAATTGCTCAAATAGATGACAGCGTCCTTCATGAAATCCAACGTGTTTTGATGGGTTCGAAGAAGCATGTTTCGAGTCCCTAAGTATCGGACAATGGTTGATATGAACTGTACAACGGGGGCAGTTGATAATAACCCAAAGTTCGATTCAGTGAAGGAAAGGTTTCGCAATATTGTGGTGACGCAGATGAGTCTGTCAACAGCCCGATCGAGCTCATATTCAAGGCTTCCAAACTCGGGGACGTCGGCAAGAGAAGTCCATTCTGCCTGACATCCACGAGTAACCTCCTCGTACGAGGGCAGTAACATCACATCCGAAACCTCCACGGCGTGTTCAGCAAGCAGATCAGCTTGGTCCTCGGCACATTCGATCAAGCTATCAATCAAATCTTCGCAATTATCGAGCGAGATTTGGACGGCTGGTTCGCAAGAGAGGGATACAAGAGTATCCAGCGCCAGGCGCATCTCCGCATGAATACCAGACTTGATGCTCATTGTGAGCGCGTGAATGTCAATAACGCCAAGCTCGGCAAAGGAAGGCACGTTTGGTTTCAACCTAGTTATTTCTTCCCCAAGCTGGTACATTTCATCCAAAGCTATCGGACCGTGCAAGCTGCTCTCCGGCAAAACCATCGGTTTGAAAGGATCTTGTATCGGATGTTTCAAAGGTTGATCAGAGGMTTGCTCGAATGTCTTCGCCGACTTTCCCGGTGTTGCCCCTAGAGGTTTTGTTGACTGAGCAGGGGACTGGTTTGGTAACTGGCCTGTAGAATCCTGTGGGGTTGCTGGAGGCTGAGACTGACGGGATACACTTAGTCGATGCTGTTGTTGTTTGTTCGACGCTTTGACTTGGGTCGGGGTCGCGAAGCCATTTGGAATGTTTTGCTGCGCATTGTTTGCTACAGACATGGTACCAGGAGAGGCACCAACTGGTTGAGGTACTTCGAACCCTTGGCCCTGTTTGACTGTTGGCGACTGAAACTGGAGAGCCGAGGGATCGCTTGGCTGTCGCGGCAGCGAGTTTTGCTGCATTTGATCTGCAAACTGCTTCTGTTGAGTGCTGAGAAAAGCCTGTTCGTACGCAGCGAGGTTCCTTTGATAGTGCTCCCGAATCTCCTGTACAGCCATAGGAAATTGCATCGGAGGGAACTGAAGCTGTTGGGCTATTACAGGCCACATGTTTGCAGCGCTTACCTTCTTTGACCCACCCAGTTTCATGACGGTCGCATAGAGCTGGACCAAATTGATAGGGCGACCACAAACTATGGGATTCGGATCCAAAGGCAGATTGCGCGACATCATAAATTTCTGCAACGACCTCATAAAGCCCTCAGGATTGGGTGGTTTCGCCATATTTTGCTGCATTTGCCTAATGGCTGCCATTTGCTGAGGGTTTGCCATGGCGTTCATCCCCGCTGCCACGGGTCGTCCTGCCATCGCAGGATTCATATTCATAGGACGACCTTGGCTCTGCATCTGCAACGCGTGCAGTCGCTGCTGTTGAGCGGCCATCGCTTGCTGATATTGCGGCATACTGCTAAAGTTCGCTTGCATGGGCGCTTGAACAGCAGCAGAAGTCATCGTAGGAGCGGGTGCAAATTGCGGGCCCATCCCTTGAGGGAAAGGCTGACCTGGTATAAATGAGCTGTTTTGCGGTGTGTTGACTCTACTTGGATGATCTGATTGCGACGGGGACATATGAGGGCCGACATGGGGGCCAGCGGGCGAGAATGGGCTAGGAGAGGCCGTTCCCAGTCTCTGCACGCCGTGCTGGTCAAAGTCTTGCATAATGGGGGACTGAGTGACATTAGTCGGAGTCCCTTGCTGGAAATGTTGGTACGGCGCGGCATGGGAAGGGAATTGCTGGGCGCCATTCGCAGGCCCCTGGTAACCAGGGAAAGGCACTTGATGAGGCGTCTGAGATCGCGATACGGAAAGCCCGCCAGGCGCTTGCCTGGGTGACATTGAGAGGCCATCCTCTGGTCGTGATCTCTTGGACGGAATCACCTGGTTAGGGTTGTGGAATCCGGGGGAGGCATTTCGCGGTACTCCATTGAACATGCGCTGAAACTGACTGGGGTCTGGCGGCGTGGGAGATGCATGGAGAAATGCCGTAGAAGGATCTATTGTTGTTTGATTAAAGGCACCATTGTCATGGCTCTGGAGGTTCGAGGCGTCGGCTAGCCAGGCATTCATGTCGTGTGGTCTTACCAACCCATCTGCAAGGCGATGATCGTCAGCGAATGTGACACACGCACAAAACAGGCTCGGTCATCATTAATAAGCAACTGTCAGTCTCGCGACGAAATCAACATGAAAATCAATGATGCAACAGATGAGGCAACTATTGACGAAAGTCATCACAGAAAGGGCAAGGTGGGGGCTATAGACGCGTCGGGGGTTGTGGTTGAGTCGCGCTTTGAATCTGCGCCACGAGCATTTGAGAAGCAACGACCACGCAGAACAGACTATCAGAAACATACGTCGCAAGAGCTGCAAGTAATGAAGACACGGAACAAGACCGGTACTGAGGGAGTAAAAATAGCGCAAAGGTTTTGTACATACCGACAAGGCTGGATAACTTAGATGCCGACTCGTAAGCGTACGATTACACCGGTCCCGAAATAGCAGCGGTTGAGAGGCTTGAGAGAGTGCAAGGAGGACGATGGGAAGTCACGGGATTCCAGGCGCCGGAGCGCAAAGGCAGAAAACAGGGATGGAACTGTCAATGAGGCACAACCATCAGTGTAAGTAAAGAGCAACTAAGCTGTAACACCAGGATGAATAAAAAACGGTAACAACAGAATACAAGAGTAATGAAGACTTTAATCAATAAGATGAAATAATAAGCCAAAGAAGCGCTGGAACTATGAGCACCACAGGATGGGGATTGCAACGTGTGTGACTGGTCCCGAAGAATGGCCAGATTGGATGGCCAGTAGTGCGTGGCGACACATGTGAAGTGTGCTCTGGACAAAGCAGGCACAATCCAATGGCATAAGTCAAGTGGGTGGGCGGTTGGTATTGAACGTACCAGATCCAAGTAAAGCAGTGCACAGGAGAGCCGTAATTTTATTTTATTTTAATGAAATTCCTTCCTGTATTCCGATGAGGGGAAGGGGGGCCGCTTGAAAAGGCAGACAAAGTGGAGGCGTGGGAAGACAGGAATGGAACAAGCGTAAGAGGAGTGTTCAGCAGTAGCAGTCCAAAGATAAGAGAGATGGAAGGGATGATATTGAAACCAGACAAAAAGAGGTACGTACGGGTACTGGGGGTACCTTAGTCTTCCAGTAGGTTATTTTACCAGCAGTAGCAACGGAAGAGAGGCCAGTCAGTTAGTCGGCAAAAGGGGGTCGAACAAAACGGCAGAAAGAGAAGCAGCAAGAACAAGCAACGAACGGATCAGGGTGCAATAATGCCACTGGCCTGATTAGGTAAGCACGTCATGTGGAATGCCGCTGTTCCATATCCGGCAGTCCAGAGACTCCAGGTATGCCCAAGATCTTCTTGCTCCAGCACTTAAGGATTGCACTGTCACTTTCTTGAAACTAATTAAAAGAGAGTGATATGCTCTGGAGTGAGATACTCCCATGCTGAATTCATTGAATTCATCTCCTGTCAAGTCCACCGTTCTTTTTAAGGTTTTGACTTCATCAGAAGTGTCCCTAGATCCGGTTGCTGCCATACTCGGGTTAGTTAGCACCCGATCAGGAATAGGAGCAAGATAGGCGTTGATATTTTGCAAGATTGGTCCAAATTTGTGGCGCCGAGACTTGATCGCTCACGGTTGTTGCTGATTTCTATCAGTTTCCCTATCAGGACCATGGCAGCATTTGATATTGGAGGCACAAATGTGCACATCGCTCATGCAAATTGCTAGGCCTTGGTCCTCCCGGGATACATGATCACAACGTATACGGAGTATGACAAGGAGTTTCAGCAAACTCCGGCTGGTGGGGCTGTTATGACAACCATAGTTATAGAGGCGTAGTCGATGGGAGGTCAAAGAAGACGCATGGTGACCAGCAGCCGGTATCTACTGCCAGTTGACTTTGGAGAAATGGTGCTATAGTCAACAAGATACGATATAATGAGGTGAAGAACAAGGGAGAATGATGAGACGCAGAGCAAAGGAACAGGAACTAGATACTTATACTTCGAGGGAATGAGAGTAATAATGCCCTAGTTGGCCTGAAAGGTGCCGAAAAATAACGGTCATACGTCGTTATATGCGCAATTTCGAGCAAGGTGACTGGTCAGGACATAGTCAAGTACCCATCTGGTTATATCCGAGTGTCGACTGTTGGATAAATGAGTGCATTCCTCCTACGAGGTTGACCATCCTGACGCTACCTAGACCACTCCGTACATGCCTTGATCCTTTTTGATGCTAACCCCACTCAAAAAAGCATTCGATCATGACAATAATCAGCCCCGTTTCCATGATATCGTCTTTCGACTTTAGATAAGCTCCTGTATCCCGTACTCTACTTCAGGTCCACGACACAAATAGGCATACTGTGTTGCATTCTCACCTATCTAGACACTTCAAATGACAGCAATTGTGTAACAAAAGTACAGTGCGGAGTAGTCTACTACTAGTAGTAATAATAATTCCACTAGCGCTTCTCGATGGCCGCATATCTCATAGATACCCGATCGTATTCCAGTCCGTGAAATTTAGACTTGTACGCGATTGTAAGTCATTTTGAGTCCTGCAGGCGGGTTCTTCAGGTACAACTTTGTTCATGAATCTGTTTGCTAGTTGCTCTTCGATCTCATGCCACTCCTTCGACGGACGTTAGCTGAAAGTCTATGTGCAAACATAGCATTCGAGGATATACATAGGGACGTTGTGGGTCTCAAGTCTTAGCGCATCGATTACGTTCTTTGTCACTTCAATTTGTGCTGAAAGGATTGGAGACAGGTGCTGCAGGCGGTTAGGCTGTCTAGATTGCTTTGGAGTATCCTGAGGATCAACAAGTAGAAAGAGCTTTGGTCCTGCCATGGCATTACCGTAGATAGCTAAGTTATGTTGTGGTTGAAGATGTGTAAATTATGCGTCTTCCATAGGATTTTTGCTTATTGCTGGACGCTGGAGCATCCTGATTTATATATAGTCCTAGAGAGCTACCCGAGCTGGACAAAATGGCCATGGTCCTGCATACAAAAAAGCGCGAGTGCGAATCTGACAATACAGACATATATATGCAGTAAACACATTTGCTTTCAAGAACTTAGGTACACACAAAAAGATGAATAAAGAACTTGATGAGATCGGATTCCCAGATGTTCGATAGCTCTCTGGCGGCGCCAAGCTTCACAATCACGTGACGACAGCTTGAGCTCTTGGTAGGTATGTGAGCCGGCCTTCATTATTATTCATACGAAAGCTCCAACCGAGAAGACGGACTCAATACACAAACAACGCCCCTTTCTACTTGACGCAAGACTTATCCTTACTGCTTTCCCCCCCCCTAAAAGCTTTCAACCGACTTCTGCAGCCATCCACACCCAATCTTCAAACGCCTCCATTCATGATGGGAGACGTCGCCGTGGAGAGTTCGGCGACCAACGTCACGCCTAACAAATCGGTGCCGTTTGATACCATCCCTAATATAGACTCCCTCGAAGGCACAGATGCAGATGGAGGTGATGAGTACGCAACTCTGAAGAGACTTCAAAGACACTTAGAGTAGGGCACCTTCCAAGAGAGTCAGACCTGTTATCATCAGGTACTAACCCAAAGCAGATACATCCAGCTTCAAGAAGAGTACATTAAGGATGAACAAAGGTAAGTCACAACGTATTCTCCATATCATTGCCAACAGCTGGAGTAGCTAATGATCCGTCTGATCGCAGGAGTTTGAAGCGAGAGCTCGTCCGCGCACAGGAGGAGATCAAACGGATACAGAGCGTCCCTCTCGTTATCGGACAATTTATGGAAGCTATCGATCAGAAGTATGGCATCAAGAGGATGACGAAAGGAGATATACTGACTGAAATTTCGTAGCACCGGTATCGTGCAGTCGTCAACTGGCTCGAATTATGTCGTTCGTATCCTTTCCACACTCGATCGCGAGAAACTCAAGCCATCCTCCTCTGTCGCCCTGCACCGTCATTCCAATGCCCTTGTCGATATTCTCCCTCCGGAGGCAGACTCGTCCATCGCCATGCTCGGCGAGAACGAAAAGCCAGATGTCACTTACGCCGACGTCGGTGGATTGGATATGCAGAAGCAGGAGATTAGGGAGGCTGTCGAGCTACCATTGACGCATTTCGATCTTTACAAACAGATTGGTGAGTCGGAGACATTGAGAGGAATATCTAGTGCTGGTTTGCTTATACTACTTAAGGTATTGATCCCCCTCGTGGTGTTCTACTTTACGGCCCTCCCGGTACTGGTAAGACGATGTTGGTCAAAGCTGTGGCAAACAGCACAACTGCCAGCTTCATTCGTGTGAATGGTTCGGAGTTTGTCCAGAAATACTTGGGAGAAGGTCCTCGCATGGTTCGTGACGTGTTCAGAATGGCTCGTGAGAACTCACCCGCCATTATCTTCATTGACGAAATCGATGCAATTGCTACCAAACGATTCGATGCCCAGACTGGTGCCGATCGTGAAGTCCAGCGTATCCTGCTTGAGCTCCTCAATCAGATGGACGGCTTCGAGCAGACTAGCAATGTGAAGGTCATCATGGCCACCAACCGAGCGGATACTCTGGATCCGGCCCTCTTGCGTCCAGGTCGTCTGGATCGTAAGATTGAGTTTCCGTCGCTGCGTGACCGACGGGAGCGTCGACTGATTTTCACCACTATCGCATCGAAGATGTCTTTGTCCCCAGAGGTCGATCTGGATTCACTTATCGTACGAAACGAGCCACTCTCCGGTGCTGTTATTGCCGCTATCATGCAGGAAGCTGGACTACGTGCTGTTCGCAAGAATCGCTACAATATCATCCAGTCTGACCTCGAGGATGCCTATGCTGCTCAGGTCAAGACCGGCCAGGAAGCGGACAGGTATGCTCTTCCCTGCATTCAAATCTTTCTCACCACCAGTTCTAACTAATGCGTTACAGGCTCGAATTCTACCGGTAGATTATGTACAATGATTGGTAGTTATGAGGTGGAAATGGGACCCGCAACAGGCGAAAGAATAATCATGTATCGAACCCTCAACATTAGGCAATCTACATGTAGTACAGCGAAAGATGCATTTTTTGGAGAAACATTATTCTCCAGGATAACAATCCTTTTGCCAGTAGAAGTAGTACAGTACACGTGAGTGCCTAGGTACTTTAGCATTCGCCACCTTCATAGGCAAAACCAGATTGTGCCATCGCTGACGCCAAGAATGGCTTACATGATCTAGTACGCAGGCACCAGGACTAAGAACTGAAGTTACATCATCAAGCAAGTTAGAGTAACAAGTACAGAACAAGCCAACTCGCAGATACATGACATCCATTGGGAGATACTTGGACACTAATTCACCATCAGAACGGCAAGTTCGAGAGAGAAAGCATGATGGGTTGTACTAGTAATCAAGGGCAGTACCTTGCCGTCGTACGTATGTAGCAACCAGGCCGGACGTGCTTATCAATTGATCCGACTCCCGTGACGATCCCCTCCCCAGCCCCGGTGACGCAGTTGGATCACGTTGATTTACGGATCCAAAGCAGGGGCGTAGCTCCGCAACCAGTCATCCACATCACCTCCGCTTCCCAGGCGTCAGCTCCCGTTCCATCTACCTTAACTGCCTACCGACTCTTCGTCTCTTAACTATCTCTCTCTTCTCTCTTCATCGTCTTCACCATCGAAGACTGTACGTTCTTTCTGTTGTTTCAGTCTATTCTCTTTATTAGATTATTCCCGCGCTTTTACCAGTCATGAAATCCACCTCCTTGCTCACAGCCTCTGTGCTGTTGGGCTACGCCTCGGCCGCCGTTCACAAACTGAAGCTTAACAAGGTTCCTCTTGATGAACAGCTCGTAAGTGACCGTGAAAGCCCCTCAATTATCTCATGATTTTGAAGTGAGACACTGGGGAACGGATGAGAGCTGATGAAAAGCTGCAGTACACCCATAACATTGACGCTCATGTTCGCGCCCTGGGTCAGAAATACATGGGTATCCGTCCCAATGTCCACCAGGAGCTCCTGGAGGAAAACTCGCTCAATGATATGAGCCGCCACGACGTGTTGGTTGATAACTTTTTGAACGCACAATGTAAGACATCAGAGTTAAGCAGCGGTAATTTCCTGTAGACATCACTAACTGTCGTCTTACAGACTTCTCCGAGATTACACTTGGCACTCCCCCGCAGAAGTTCAAGGTTGTCCTTGACACTGGTAGCTCGAACCTGTGGGTTCCTGGTTCAGACTGTACCTCCATCGCCTGCTTTCTGCACAGCAAGTACGATTCGTCTGCCTCATCCACCTACAAGAAGAACGGCAGCGAGTTTTCCATCAAGTACGGATCCGGCGAGCTCAGCGGGTTTGTGTCTCAGGACACCCTCCAGATTGGTGATTTGAAGGTCGAGAAGCAGGACTTTGCTGAGGCCACCAATGAGCCTGGTCTTGCTTTTGCCTTTGGCCGATTTGACGGTATTCTCGGATTGGGCTACGACACCATTTCCGTCAACAAGATTGTTCCTCCTTTCTATAACATGCTGAACCAGGGACTCCTGGATGCGCCCGTCTTCGCCTTCTACCTGGGAGACACAAACAAGGATGGCGACAACTCCGAGGCCTCCTTCGGTGGTGTTGACAAGGACCACTACACCGGTGAACTGATCAAGATTCCTCTCCGCCGAAAGGCGTACTGGGAGGTTGATTTCGATGCCATCGCTCTTGGTGACAACGTCGCTGAGCTTGAGAACACTGGTGTCATTCTTGACACCGGCACTTCTCTTATTGCCCTCCCATCCACTCTTGCTGACCTGCTGTAAGTTGTCGAAAATGTTTCATATTGGAATCTTGCTTGATCTGACATTTTTCCATTAGCAACAAGGAGATTGGTGCCAAGAAGGGCTTCACTGGCCAGTATACTATTGAATGCGACAAGCGTGACTCCCTGCCCGATCTCACTTTCACCTTGGCTGGCTACAATTTCACCATTGGGCCCTATGACTACACCCTAGAGGTCCAGGGCTCCTGCATCAGCTCCTTCATGGGCATGGACTTCCCCGAGCCTGTTGGTCCCCTTGCTATTCTGGGAGACGCTTTCCTGCGGAAGTGGTACAGCGTCTACGACCTTGGTAACAACGCTGTTGGTCTGGCTAAGGCCAGGTAATGTGTGTCTGTTTGCAGCCGCCGCGCTATATAAACTGTGACAGAACGACGATACGTATATAGCTTCATTGCGGTAGCTTAGTTTGTTTTCAACTCTCTACATGCTTGGGATTAGCTGCAGGAAGATGAACAAATCGAGTCTTCCAAGCAGATACTTGCAATTCATTGTTTTGCTTAATGGGGATCTCATACCTGTAATTGATAGCTGATTTTCTTTTTTGGCCAACTTTGATTACTATGCGCGGATTTGGCTATAACATAAGACGTAGCTGCAGTAAAGCATACGCTAGATCGTTCATCTCATGTGTGGTCTGGGCCAGAAGCTATGTAAGCTAAACCCAATCAGGCATTTGCCGCCCCCGCTTGGCCACACGACTCTTTGACGGACTTGGGTGAGCCTCGCTTTGTTGCCTTGGCTTTCCGGCCGCTCTTGGTCTTGCCTGCAACAACAGCGGACGCCCATTATTTCTCTCATCCATCACCAACGTCGTTCCTTTCTCTCATCCCATCATCTTCTCTTTTACCTCCAATTTGACAGGAAACAATCATCACTTTGAATATAACTCCCACCTTTTCTGCGCCATCAATTCCAATCCACAGTTGGAACAAAGCCTGTTTCTGTATTGCTTTTGGGTCGCGTCATCTCGTGGCAATCGCCTGAGCTACATTGCTTCCCGTCCTCTACGTCCGTGAGGTTCGGGCTTTTTCTGACGTCGCATCCTGCGACACACGTCTTGTAAACAAAAATTCTCTACTGTTACCTCTTGCGTACACATTCCGTCTGAATTTCCTCTCTCTTGTTTGGCGCTTCGGGTATGGATCCATAGCGGTCAGGCACACCTGTTTCGCTCGCGATCGGAATCGCCCTGGGAATCATCCTTCCTTCTTATAATAGCTATATTATAGAAGGTAAGGGTTTGCCGGGGTTGGATAAGAGACTAGCGAGAGGCAACCTCGCCTGCCCGATACAAGAGCATGCTTCTTCGATTACCGCCCAGCCTCCATTACCCGATCACCGTCACGTCGCTGCTCAAACAGCCGGGCGACACGGTTGAGAGGGACGAGGCCTTGTTCTGGTATGTTTACCAGACAACTGTTACCGAGGGTGATGGGCTGGGCAACAAGGTCGAGGTTCAGCGCAAATTTCCCACGAAGTTCGAGTCGACCGTTGACGGTGAAGTGGTTCAGTGGAAAATAGCCAAGGGAGATGTTATTGAAGTACCGTAAGTCCCTTGGCACCCTCTATCTGGGAAAAGAACGCGTATCTGCTGGACATGGTGCTGATATCCACTGTAGTATTGACGTCGTGGAGATTGACGAACCATGCGCCCACGAGGTTCAATTTGGAGGCCTTTGCGCCGAGTGCGGAAAAGATATGACCGAGTAAGTGACATTGTGCTTATTTGTGTAGGATACTGCCGAGATAACGGGAACTGACCATTTTGTTCTTCATCACGACAGGGCAACATATAATACTGAGGTCATGGACTCCACACGCGCGCCGATCCGGATGGTTCATGATAATACTGCCCTTACCGTAAGCGAAAAAGAGGCCACGCGTGTGGAGGAAGATGCGAAGCGTCGCTTGTTGGCGAATAGGAAGCTGTCTCTCGTCGTTGATTTGGATCAGACTATTATCCATGCCACAGTTGACCCTACTGTCGGAGAATGGATGGAAGACAAGGACAATCCTAATCACGAAGCCCTGAGTGACGTGCGAGCTTTCCAATTAGTTGATGACGGCCCGGGCATGCGCGGTTGCTGGTACTACGTCAAGCTGCGACCTGGACTCGAGTCGTTCTTGCAGAATGTCTCAGAGCTTTTCGAGTTGCACATTTACACCATGGGTACTAGAGCCTATGCGCAACATATAGCTGGCATTATAGATCCGGACCGTAAGCTATTTGGTGATCGCATCCTCAGCCGCGACGAAAGCGGGAGCCTGACGGCTAAGAATCTCCAACGATTATTTCCGGTAGATACAAAGATGGTGGTCATCATCGACGACCGTGGAGACGTCTGGCGATGGAGCCCTAATCTGATCAAGGTTTCTCCCTACGATTTTTTTGTTGGAATTGGAGATATCAACTCCAGTTTCCTTCCGAAGAAGCAGGAGTTAGGGGGAGCTACCAAGCCTACGGAACAGGAAGCGAAAGGAACGAAGGAGCTACCAATGCAACAACCTCCTCCGAATGGTGCAATCGCCAAGCCTGCAGCTGAGGTTTCGACGCTGGAGCAACTAGTGACCATGGGCGGTGGGGACAATCCAAGATTACTCCGAGAGCAGAGCGTCGCGCAAGAGGAAACAATCATGCACCAGGTTGAGGACCGCCCATTGTTGCAGAAGCAGAAAGAGCTGGATGCGGAGGATGAGGCGGCAGAAAGCGGTGATTCTGCCTCGAGCATGGAAGACACTCAAGATTCGACCAAACACCGACATCATTTATTGGAGGATAACGATCGGGAGCTCTTCCTCCTGGAGGAACGACTGGAGCAGATACATAGGCATTTCTTCGAGGACTATGATAAGAAGCGGTCGCGGGCGCTTGGTGGAAGAGTGGCAGCCCTGAGAGGAGAGCGGGGAACGTCCAAGGAGAAAGATATTGACCTGAAGTTGGTGCCGGATGTGAAGGACATCATGCCACGCATCAAGCACCGCGTGCTTGGCGGTGTCGTCCTTGTTTTCTCGGGGGTACTTCCGCTGGGAACCGATACACAAAACGCCGACATTTCTCTCTGGGCTAAGAGTTTCGGGGCAGTCATTTCCACCAAGATCAATATGAGAACCACGCATCTAGTGGCTGGTCGGAATCGCACGGCGAAGGTCCGCGAGGCCACGCGGTATCCGAACATCAAGATTGTGACCACTCAGTGGCTTTTGGATTCGCTGACTCAATGGAAACGACTGGAGGAGGAACCGTACCTGCTTCCTGTGCACCCGGATGATCGGGGCGAGCCAATTTCGCCTGGGTCAAAAGAGCTTGAAAGCGGCTGGCTGTCGTCATCAGACGAAGAAACTGGCGGATTTTGGACGGATGAAGATGAGGGTCCGCAATTCAATGAAGAGATTCTGAAGTCCTCGGGGCTCAACGAGACGTCCCCCATCGGGTATGACGCTGAGGAGCAGGCTGCAGTGCACGACGAGCTTAAGGAGTTTCTGGGCAGCGACGACGAGAGCGAAAGTGACAGTGAAGTATCGCTCCTAGCGACTGGCAAGAAGCGCAAGCGCGGCGACGAGTCTCAAGGCACAGATGAAGACGAATCGGACGGTAGTCAAGGTGAAGAGGGAGAAATGGCGGGCTCGCGCCTGTCGCAGCGGATCAAACGGTCCTATGAGCGTACAACAGGGCTTAAAGAGGTTGCAACGGCAGATACCACGAGCACGGCGGAATTAACCCACACCAGCTTGCCAAAGGAACGTGGTGCAGGAGATACGGATGAAGCGTTGAACGAGCCCCAGGAGCCCGCGGCGCGAGGGCAGGATGTCAGTTATCCCGAAGACCCGGCGGACGAAGACGATGAACTGGAGCGGGAAATGTTGGCTGCACTGGAGGAGGGGGACTACGACCCCAAGGCTGAAGAAGAGATTGCAGCTGAGAATGGGTAGAATGAATCCAGTTCACCGATCTACACGCGCGGACTTTGTCTGTATATTACGGCCATTCTCCTTCGATGCTTGTCTAAATTGATTTTATGTGCGGTTGCGATGCGACAGGGCATAGCGACGGCGTTTGGGCTGCTTCATGTTTGAGTCTGGGCCAAAATTGAGCCGGTGTTGAGAGTTGCATAGGTATATTGGACGATAGCTAGTGTTGCCATATAAGGATACAACAGAATGACATGGACATAGGGAGACCCAAAATGCAGAGAGTCAAAGAGAACCGAAAATAAGAACGCCTTCCATGCATCATGCAGCGCCAGTAGGTATATCACATAACGTAACAATCATATAGCATCACAACGTTCCCATCAATCATATACATCGCGATTAACCTGCCAGGACATAACCATCATCCAGAGAAAGAAGATGGTATTGACCAGCTCAAACGCAAACGCGGTCTTCCAGCAATTACCTAAGGATGGTCGTTAGTCATCTGGACATCTCCAGCTTTCCAACACAGGGATATGGACATACAAATGGTGCTCTGCGTCAACCACGCCAACGTATTGATATTATTCCCGGTGGAAGGATTGTCCACGACGTAGTTCTGACAGTTGTCGTTCACGTTCCCCACAACCCCATACAGCTGCAGCGAGGTCTCGATCAGCCCCGTCAGCCACAGCACAAACAGCATGAAGCTCCCGATGATGATGATCCCGGGGAGGAGGAAGCGCTGCGCCGCGAGGAAGAGAACCAGGAAGATGAAGAAGACGCCGAGGCTGCCGCTTACGACCATGTAGGGGAAGAGCCTGTATATAGGAAGTATTTCGCGTTAGCTGCCATTGGGTAGGTGTATAGGGTAAGGAGCGAAGGGAGGAGGCTACCATGGAGTCCCCAAGCGAAGCTGCGACTGCACGGCCATAAACCAGGCGAAGATGCCTAGACAGATTGCGGAGGCGGAGAGCACGATGATGATCCAGATGTTGAGTTGGATTTCGGGCCAGCGGTATCGGCGGCGGCGGACGCGGGCGGCCATTGTTGGTGGTAGGTATTCGAGGATAGGGCTCAGGGGTGATGCATGGAGGAATAGAGTCTATTCTCGGTTTGCGATACACTCGGTAGGAGTTGTCTTCGACGATTTAATACCCCGTCGTCTCTGTGAGAGACTTTGTATGAAGGAAAGGAGATAGTTGGGCGTCAACTGGCGACTGGCGACAGATCGGACGACAGACTGAGTGATGGACGGAGACAGCGCATCGGCGCCGCAATCCCACGTTGAGGCCCGCTCGTGGATGATCGGGCTTGAGGACGGAGTAAGGACTTCTGGTATGGGAGCTTGTTGGGTTGGTTGGTCGCTTTGTTGATGCGTTGTTCAGGACGTTATGTAAGCTGGTAGTTGGTGCATGGCAATAGCTGAAACAACAAGAAGTCTGTTGATACTCCGTATGTAGTTTGATATTTGGTTAATTGACTGTTCATGATTATGATGCTAGTGATAGAAGCGCAAAATTCGGTGAAAATGAGTGGCAGGAAATGATCTACTGCATGGATAAAGGGAGTTTGGATGTAAATACGGTGGCTGGAAATAGAGCAACCCAGCGCTATTGGCTCGGGAGCCGGCACGATCCAACAGGTACGATACGAATATCCAACATCCAACATCCAACATCGAGTCATATATCCTTCACACTTCAGTCGAAAAGTAAGCGTAGGTGGGTTTTTGATTAGCTGTCTACTCTTTTCAGTTGATTGCATTTCATCAATTCATTGTCTAGCCTGGCGGCGGTCAGTCGTGTCTATTCTAACAAGTACATATACTCGTCTAACCCGTTCATATAACCATCAACCTGCGAAAGTAGGAAAAAGGAAGACACAGAGAAAGAGGAATCAGAAGAAATGCTATCACAGGAGAGTGTCGCCGAGTGCACAACGCACCAAAGAGCAACCGGCTCGGATGGTCTCTGAAGCACCGACCTCATCCAGGCTGGGGTTGACCTCCACCAGATCCATGGCGATCAAGTTTCCAGTCTCGTGCACACACTCGCAGATGAAGTCACCCTCACGCAGAGTCAGACCTCCACGGACGGGAGTGCCTGTGCTAGGGGCCCATTGGGGGTCCAAGGCATCGACGTCAAACGAGAGATGGATGGGCGTGTCGTTGCCGATGTGAGCCAGCGCCATTTCGACTACGCGGCCGATTCCATGTCTATTACAGTCAGAGACACTTCCCAAAATGGTCTTCCCCCGAAAGTGGGAGAAAAAGAAAGGAAAAGCTCACCTGTCAATGTCATGCATGCTGAATGCCTTGATACCATGCTCCCGGAGCAGCTGCTTCTCGCCGCGGTCTACATCCCGCAGACCGATGTACACGAGCTTGTTCTTGTTGACGATGTGCTCATCCTCCAGCCACCCGAAGATATCCTTCTTGTCCTCCCGGGCCAGCCGCGTCAAGAAGGCCATGGGCATGCCATGGATGTTCCCGCTGGGGCTCATCTCCGGCGTGTTGATATCGGCATGCGCGTCGACCCAGATGATCCCTATTTCGCGCCCCAGTCGCTCACGGATGGCCTTGGCCGTGCCGGAGATGGTGCCGATAGCAATCGAGTGGTCGCCGCCTAGCGTGAGGACGAACTTGCCATCCTTGGCGTAGTCGTAGACCTGCTTGCTGAGCGTCTCAGTCACGACGCTCACGGCGCGCGGCTTCTTCATGCCCCGGTGATCGGGGTCGCTCATGGGGGTCAAGCTCTCGTAGTAGTGCACGGTGTCGTCATAGTGAAGTTGGTAGCCCAGGTCGTCGCGCACTTGATTCAAGAGACCGGCTTCAATCAAGGCAAGCGGAGCTGCTTCAACGCCTAGTTTGCACTATACAGATAATGTTAGTTGAATCCGTCGCTCAATTTCTTCCTCCTTTGAGGGCTTGCGACAATGTATATGCAAGTAAGCGTCATACCTGACCACCGTTAAATCCGACAGCGACCACGCCCAGCTCATTTGGCTTGGACAGGAATCTTTGCTTGATAGTCGATGGCGCTGTCATTTTGAGAGTGAGTGAAGAGGATTTAATTTGTATAAAGACTTGAGGTCAGAGCAATAGATCAAGAATTGATAACGGAAAAAAAAGAGGTACTGTTCTAGAAGAACTAAAAGCGATAAGATTTAAGATTGCACGCGGTGGAGATTAGATCCGAGATGCCTCAGGCCGCAAGTCACTTATGCTCCGAGTGCAAGCTGCAACACTATTGATACCTTGGAAGATGGAAAAGGGGATTGGAGAGTGACTCTTGAAATGAGAGAATCAAGTCAATTTATGTCTCATTCCTTCAGCGACAGCCGTGGGGCCTTGCCGTCATGAGAAAACAGGGCGAAAAGTGGTACACGACGGTTATCGCTAAAAACTGCTTTTAGGGATCATGGATTTCCCCTAAGTACAGGTCCAGGAGAGACTCCCGCTTGCGGGCTTCAACCCACTCCACCCTCATGTTTCTATGACCAATGGTTTGGATTTATGCTTCTTTATCTTAATACAACTCCCGCGATGATTATATCTGGTTCATAGTCATCTGGAAATGCTACGTTGTTATATTGGTCCGACGGCCGGAGGATGACGGTTGTTAGTCCGCAGGATTTCCGGTTCGAGTAATCAATAGAACTCTGTCCGTCCTATCATGGAAGGCTGATGGTATCTGATGGCAAGGGGTATCATTTCTAGAATACATGCTATATAATTACAGATTGTGAATGAGCTGCTACGGCTGATCTGACTTTCCGAAGATAAGCTCTCTCAGAATCTCATCCGCTTTCTGAGCTTCTACCCGGCCTTTCTCTCCCATGCGCATCATCTGTCCGACAAACCAGCCTAGCTTACCCAGCTGGTTTTTGTCGCGGATCTGCTCAACCATCTGCGGGTTCTGATTGATGGCTGCCTCCGCCAGGGCAATGTATTCCTCCCGGGACAGCGGACGAAGGAGTAGATTCTCTTCCTCGAGGAGCTGAGGAACAGGTCGACGATCCCCATCGAAGACCATGACGAGCACCTGTTTGGCGGTGGCCCCCGTGATGCGTTTTCGCTGCAGCTGATCGATGATTTGCGCAAGGGTCTCAGCGGGTACTCGTTGCGCATCCCAAGCCAAGTCCGCCTTGGTCCAGAGGCCTCCCAGCTCGTGCAGCACCCAGTTGCCAGCCGCTCGCGCAAGGCCCGCACGAGACTTGGGATCTTGGTCCTGCTGCAGGTCGCGCAGAATGTCGACCACATCCTGGTAGTATTCCAATCTCGCTCCGTCATCCAGCTCAATCAATGGCTTTGCATCCTCGATCGAGAGTCCATACTCTGGGCCAGCCAGCATCTCGATCAACTGGTCCGGAGGCGTCGGAAGCGAGTTTCTCAGACCGGAGACGAGGTCGTGGCCGATAATCAGCGGAGGGAGATCGGGGTCCGGCATATACCGATAGTCCACTTCGCCTTCCTTGCCTCGGAGTTTCCGAGTCTCGGTGCTTCCAATAGTCCAGCCTCGCGTCTCGCCTTCTATAACGCCTCCGCTTTCGAGGACAGCAATCTGACGGTTCTTCTCCGCTATGACGGCGTCTTCGACCGCTTTGAAGCTGCTGAGATTCTTAATCTCGGTGCGCTGACCCAGTCCACCGATGCCCCCGTACTGATGGGTGCCGGGAGCCTCGTCCCGGCGACGAATGGAGACGTTCACGTCCGCTCGGAGGCCTCCTAGTTCCATACCGGTGGTTACGGCACTGCAGGATTGTAGGATGGCCTGAATCTTCCGAACACATGCTGCGGCAGTGGCAGGGGTGTGGATCTGCGGCATGGTGATTATCTCAATGAGGGGATGGGATACTCGGTTGAAGTCGAGGAGTTGGGTGGAGGGAGGATATTCCTGAGACTTGGCGGTGTCTTGTTCGAGCTGGATCTGTTTGATGCCGATGCGAACATGGTCGCCGTCCTCAGGTGCAATGCCGTCATGTTGAAAGAGATCCACATAGCCGTTTTTCGCAAAGGGTTCTATCTCAATGTCAGATTGTAATCGCGTCGAGCGAGGAGGAAAGCATGCTACCGTAGTACTGTGTAATCTGATACCCCGCAGGTTGATCCTGATAGAAGTAGTGTTTTCGATCGAACCGACTGACCGGCTGGATGTCGCAGTTCAAGGCAATCGCGGCGCGCAGGGCGGGTAACAAAGTCGTCGCTTGGAATTCCTATACATATTAGCAGCTTCCAGTAGTGCATATTGCCAAATACGAACCGGCTGACTGCCCGGAAAGGCCAGGTCAAAGAGCGCGACATTTGAGTTGGGGGTGTCGGTGTTCGACGTGGATGCTCCTGCTCAACACCGATCAGATTGTGCATTTTGGGCTAGGAAGGACAGGAACATAGGCTCGACGCACTTGAAAATAGCTTGGTCTCACTGTTCAACTGGGCATGGATTTCAATGCCAACAGTCAACTCCCACTTTTGCCGGGACGCTTCCTCGCTTTCCCTCCTCTGTCTCTTCTCAGCCTTCAGAGCCTTTGCGTCTTGTTTCAGCTGCTTCCGTAATGGTATTCGGTCCTTGGATTCTGTAGCAGATGTCTGTAGCGGTCTAATGCAACGATGAAATGCGGTTGGTAGAGGGCTATGCCGGAGGGTGCCAGACTGGGGGCCGCGACAACATGAGTTTTTAAGAAAGCGGGCAGCTCCGGGGCTTTGGCGAAGCCATTGTTGGAGCATGTGTGGGGGCGGAAGCGATGTAGTATGTGATTTGTAAAAGGTCAGAGGTGCTGACTTGTTGGTTGATTCGAGCAGCAATCGATCGGAGCACTAGCCTTGCGGAATAGCTGCGGATTGTGTGTTATGGACAAAATGTTGTCGATGTTGAAGCGGACTTTGCGCGTCATACAGTAATGGGATTACCGATATAGCATACCAACACAGCACAAGAATCCGAAACATTGGTAAATTACGGTTCACCGCTTTGGCTGTCGATCATTTTAGAGCTTTTTACCCTAGTATCATGGAGGCTGGAGGATCATTGTATAGAATAGCAGTTAGCTAGGAGTTGATGAGACACAATAATAGATATAGAATCCGAGATAAATGCCTGAATGTGACCTTGATTTAGATGAATACTCCGTATATGCAAGTCATTTATCTGGAATCTACTGCTCTCCGTATCCTGCTGGTGATGGTCATCTACACAACCTAAGGTTATCGGGCTGTAAACAACCAATCGTGGTGGTTCCCGATGCGTCCCACGATGGTTTCATGCCCAAAGTCTGCTGATCTGATTGATGTTGACCTCTCACAGATCATCTCTGTCAGTCTCTCTCACTGGTTGAGAAGCCACGCAAGACGAGATCATCAGCTCCCGCAGAATCGCAGGGAAAGTCCTATGCATTCCAAGTCCCCACCTCGTCTGGCTGCAAGGCATGGGCATCGTCCGCAGCGAGTCACCGCCAGCCAACGCACCACTGCTCGTTCTTTTTTCTTTCCAATAGATCAGAATTCATCCAGAGTAATGCAGGAGAATATCTATAATGGTTTCACCCTTGTCAGAGTCTGACAGAGGCCTACTGCAGGAATCACCTGCTGCTGTTAATACTTGACATTTGCATACCAGATTCTTCCTCTCCACCAGCTATTGATCGTCTTGCAATAACCGGAGCTGCATTGAGATAACCGAGGAGAAAAGGAAAAAAGCAAAAATAAGAGAAGACCGAATAATTTGAGGCACACTTCCTGAAGATACTCTTCCTATCTTGCGATCAGACATCACTATTTTCATCAGCCTTTGGCGCTTGCTGGGATCCCCTGGGACGAATTGGACTCATCCACCCTCGGCGTCGCGAAGTTGCGACAGGATGCGACAGGGCGAAGCGCTTCTGTCCGTCAAATGACTATTGAATATAGGGCCAACTCTATTCCAACTAACATCTCAAGTGTCAGAATTGACGACTGCGCCATCGGTTACCGTTTCAGCTTGATCATCAATTCCGGGGGCCGAACTCTTCTCAAGTAGCCCGACTTACCTTTGATCCTGAGGACTGCTGACCACCCCAGCACGGCTCCTTGTCACTCACGAAGCCGTTACTTTCCCTGATGTACCTGTGCATAAGAATCGATCCTTATCAGCGACAGTCTCCAACTTGATAAACTCAGCTCTATTGCCGTTCAAAGACAGAAATACCCCACATTCTGTGCTACATTCTTCGTGTTCGTTTGGCCATAGACCATTCCAGGACATTCAAAACGGTCGTCGTCTCCCTTGGTATGCCTCGAGTTCTGTCAACTTTCTCGATCACAGCCCTTTGCTTTCTCTTCTCATTGTCTTGATGTCTTGGCCTCTCTTCTCTACCCCGGGAATGTCTTGAAAACCGCATCTTCGCGACTTCCTTGAAAGTTCCAAATTGAACTATTCACACACCATAAACCGGTCAAAATGCCATTGTATTCCAGTTCCAGTCGCTCCAAGAAGTCAAATAGATCGTCGGCAGGTTCTGTCCTTTCTATGACGTCTCGGACCACTTCTAAAGGTTCCAAGTCTTCCGTAGAGAAAAAGGCAAAGAAAGAACATGCCCAGGTACAGCCTGGTGCACAGAAAGACGACGAACCAAGTCGAAGTTACGCTCAGAAGCCACAGGGGGCTCTGAATTCTACGCGCAATTCGACCGATCCAGACAAGAAGGCTCCCAACGTGTTTGAGTACCTCGACGACGATGAATCTTCAGACGAGCTTAGCTCATCGTCCAATGCAGAAGAAAATGTGAGTGAGCCTTCCGGCCACCCCTCGAACGTCCTCAATACCTACCCAATACCTACATACCCTGCTCTCAACACCGATGCTCGTACCAACACTTTGTCGCAGGGCCAGGCGCAAAGACGAGCAAGCATCCGTAGTCAAGCATCGTCACTCAAGTCCAAGAGATCGGCAAACTCACGGCAGCTACCGCAGGTTGATATATCTCCATCTACAGTGCCATTGCACCTGCCGCGAAATACAGCAGACCGAAAGCTCTCCTTGGAAGAGATATACAACATTCCCGGTGCACTCACGGACAGCTCAAATCCTACTGGCAACTTGAACTTGGATCTTACTACTTTGCCGGAAACTTACTATCCTCCTCGAAACGCCTCCACGTCGCATAGACCTCCGCTTCCCCCATCTCCTCCACGAAGCCCCAAGGAGGATCTTCATCGAACCGGCAGGAAGTTTCGGCGCGGTACCAAGTCGTCGCACATACCTTCTGGTTACGGGCTTCTCTCCAGCCGACTAAGTTCGTCATCCGACAGCAAGGAACCCTCTCTTCCTCCTTTATACCGCCGGTTCGAAGAACTGAATCACCGTGTTCTCCTTTACCTCCAGGATGAGATTGCACAAATGGAGGAAGATCTGAGAGTTCTCGACGAATACGAAGAGATGCATCGGGTCGCCACTGCCGAACGAGAGGGAACGAAGAAGCTGCCCGCCTCGAGACGCATGGATGCTCAGGCTCAGGTTTATTCGTCCTTGCATTACAGACGGGTAGAGGTAATGGGAGCCCTGGTTCACAAGACGGAGCAATACAGTAAGATTCCAGGTATATGCAACTTCCTCTGTCTTTCGCTGACGCACTATCTTAGACAACGCCCTCGCAGCATATAACCGAGTCTTGCAAACCATACCCAGCGCCTCAGATAAAGACATCGAGACTTACCGTACCTGGATGAAAGACCATTCGCCCATCATAACAGCCGAGTCTCGGTTCTTAGATCACGGCAAAGACCTGATCTCCTTGTCGCCCCGCCGCGCATCTCCTACAGCCTCCGTCTACTCCGCCATCATCATCGCCTCAGCCGCCATCCTCCTCCCCTTACTAGCCTTCAGCATGATCTCCGAATTCTCCGGTCGTCTCCTAGTGGTGGCTCTTGTCGGCGGTGCCGCTGCCGCGATAGCAATGAATTACTCGTCCGGTGCAGAGCACCTGGAGACCCGCGATGGGTGGAGATCTGCAACATTGTACGTATCTGGCCCTTGCACATCCTTTATCAACGATGGTTACCTCGCTCGAGGTTACCATCTCAAGATGACAATTTCTTGCACCAGAAACTCATCCACTGTTCACAGGTACTTTGGCTTCATGACCATAGCCGCCATGTTCATCCCTTGATACCACCGTCAACTGTTGCGGTATAACGACTCGACGCGTTTCTCTTAACCCAGGATGATGTCCTTCTGGGATTAGCCTCCAAGTCATATACCGAAAGAGACAGAACAGCCATTGACAAACCGGCATTATGAGATAGTACTAGGAACCATGTATTCATAGAATGATGTATACTACGTTAATGATAAGTCACTTTAGGAAAGACAGTGACATTCAATCCTCAGAAGTAAAGTAGTAGAGTTTGAATTGGATTCACATTGATAGAGCCGCAATCTTTAACACTAGAAAACATGTCCACGTTCGACTCCCTACCGACCAGACAAAACCACCCAAACCATTCTTTGAAAGCATTCCGCGCCAATCGCTAAGAACTCCATCCCAGAGTATAGGCAGACGGCAGCAGTTGTTGCGGGCAAAGCATTAAAAATAACAAAAAGAAGAAGATCAAGAAGAGAAGACGGAAGGAAGTCACTCAGGGAAGAACAGCAATCATTTAGCAGTTACACATTTGACTCAGTGGTGAAAATTGTGATAATAATAACGTCATGGTTGAAATCAATATGAAAACGGTCTTGAGTCTGACTTCCCAGCCGCCAATCTAACAAAAAGAAGGAAGAAGAAAGTGAGAAGTACAGTAAGGCATGCCCAATCCGAATCAAATCATCACCATGTCACCGTACCCACGCCTCAAGAGTACGAATATTAGCAAATGAGAAAGGAGAAAACCGTCAAGAAGGTACAGGAGTACCATTTTGCTTGATTGCTGGCGTTATACTTCGGTCTTGGGAGCTGGCATCCGTG
Source organism: Aspergillus pseudoviridinutans (assembly GCF_018340605.1). Lineage (NCBI taxonomy): Eukaryota > Fungi > Ascomycota > Eurotiomycetes > Eurotiales > Aspergillaceae > Aspergillus > Aspergillus pseudoviridinutans. The sequence continues at coordinate 3,582,064 of NW_025091284.1, forward strand.
GTAGGCTGAGGTGTTGAGCTCTGCCGGGTTTGTTGCGCTAATTGTGCTTTGTTCCGGTCCATCAATGCAGCCTGCTCAGCAGCACTCCGAGCATAAGTCATTGCAGCGGCAGAGTTCGAGTAGGTGTTCGGCGCAGGGGCAGCTTGGTTGGAAGGGTAGTTGTAATTGGGTGGTTGCTGCTGCGGGACAAACCGCTGCTGGGGTGTTGCAGAGCTTGGTGCCATATATGGTGCCCGTGTCCGAGGGGAGGCATATGCTGGCTGTTTCTGCGGTGAGCCACTACGCCCTGCAGCATACTGCGGGGCGTATGCTCCAGGCTGTGCAGGCCTGGGCGCGTACGCCTGCGGAGAAGCTTGAGCAGGCGGTAAAGCTTGCGGTGCCGCATAGGGGCTGTAGCCATTCTGGCCCGGACGCTGGAACTGCTGAAGATTGGCCTGATTATATTGCGGAGTAGGTTGTTGGTATCCCTGCACAAATGCGGGTCGCTGAGTAGGCGTTGCCGGAGGGCGAACATTAGCATAGGGCTGTGGAGGGCCTGGGGTATAAGGCCCTGAGGTCGAAGGCTGTCTTCCGCCGTAATACGGCTGGGGCGCCTGGAAACCAGCTTGCGGTTGTTGTACCCGAGCGTTAGCAGCGTAGGCCCGTTGGTTGTAACCTGCCTGATAGCTTCCAGAGCGGCTGGGTGTAGATGTTCGGTTTGGCCCAGCAGCCATCGGTGCAATCGCCGCGGCCCGCTCCTGCTGCAGCGTGAAGTCATCCTTCTCCATAATGCCATGATAGTCCGGATTATCGACCAAAATCTTTGTACTGATATTTAATTCGGCTAGTTGGTCACCATCCAACTTGGCAACGGCGTATGGCGGTAGGTTTGAGACGAGAGCGGCAAGGCTGGATTTGAGTGTCTCGTAGATACCCTGTTCTGCTGCAGACGCATGAGATGGGGTGCCTTGGTCTGTTGCTGTCTCTTTGGGTTCACCGCCTGGAGCTGGTAGTTCCAGGTTGCGGATCTTCTGATATGAGCTCAGAGTCTCCAGCAGTTCAGAAACATCACGTAACAGATCATCCATGCCCTTCGATTCTGCTTCTTCCTTTTCTTTCTCCAAGGTATTGGTAAGTGAGACATGATCAGCAAAGTCTTCCGGGTTGAATGACTTGACCATCTCTTCCAAAGTGTTTTCGTCCAATTCACCAATGTTGCCAGGTTGCTCTGTCGCGGATACTTCCGATGCTTCTTGAGGCTCCTCTGAGTAGGTCTTGGTAAGGAGGGTGTACAAGCGTTTCGTTCCCCGTTTCCCCCACCACACCATGTCCTTTGAATCAGCTTGAACAATGGCTCCTGAGCTGTCAAACGAAGGTGCGAATGAAGAGTACACGCCCTGCAACAGAGATGCGTCGTCATCTGTCCATAGAGCAGGATCCTCATGATATCTCTCGTCTCCGTGCGGCTGAGCGGATTGTTGCTTTTGCCGTCGATCCCAGAAAGAGGGGGATGAGGTGATTCCGCCGTACTGGAGCCACTGGCCTGAAGGAAGAGGCGCAAGGCAATAGTTATTTCGCTCGCCAGGAAAGGCCTTGTAATTTGTGACTGCTTCGAATGGGTCAATCCAGCCTCCAGGAGCAGTACGGGAAGACGACCTGGCCCTGCGGGGCGGCTCTAACTGCGGCAGTGTTGAACGAGGTGTGAACACCTCGCCAATGGTTCGCTTGGGCTCTTTGGGCTTGTTCTCTGTGTTGTAAGCCGCAACTTTGGTAGTCGTGATACCGTTGGGCAAGCCAATCTCACGCAGAGGTGTTTGTACTTCCACGTACTTCTCCGCGGCTGATTCACCAGAAGGCAGAGAAACCTTGACAGATTTTTGCAAGCTGGAATATAGCTGTTTCGGATTGGATGGGTTACCAAGAATGGTGAGAACCACATTATCGCTTCGACCTTCAGTGGTAGAGGGTGTTGATTTTCCTGGAGCCTCTGGGTCGTCTTCGGTGCTCTCCCTCTTGACGCTGGCCTGGCCCACAGAAGCCTGACGCACAAGGCTGTTCAAAAGCTTTTTGAATGCCGCAATCCGATTCACCGTCTCTGTCAAGCGGTTGCCGTCGGTGGCTTCGCCCTCACTGCTTTGAGCTTTGCTCCGCTCGATGACGGCTGTGGAGGCTCTGTCGATATCACTGAGAAACTCAGAGAGGGTATTGTAACGATCCGACGTAACCCTCGCTTGTATGCTAGTACTTTCGTCTTTCTCTCCGGACACTTTCGCGCGTTTCGAACGCGGCTTCGTAGATGACGAAGGAAGAGGGCAAGAGAGTAGCTGAAGTTCGGTATCATTCCTGGAACACGTCAGTTAAACTCGAGTGCGATGGATCAACAAGACATGGTTGATACGCACTTGCTGAGGATATCCACGAGATTACAAAGTGTTTCGTGTAGCTTCACCCTTTCCTGAACCTGCGACTCAGAAACACCTGCATCCTGAGCAGCATGAACATCATGGCTCGATCCACGCTTTCGCTTTCCAGGCGTCGACAGTACAGGCGGATCTGGAGTCGCGGATTGAGGTTCGCCGTTGGTGGCGGGAATTGAAAGCGTCTCCCCGCCTTCGTCTGCGCTCATGGCTTCAAGTCCGGAAGTGCGCCGTTGTTGCAGTGTTTTTTTGGCTCCTTGAACGCGAGGATGAAAATTGACTTCGTCCCAGGAGTCGAGCTAGGAGAATTTCGGGCGAATAAAATCCTGAACTCTGATCGCGACGCGAAGAGATCAGAGGGTAGGGGTGAATGTTGAGACGAAAACCGGAACTGAGGCCCTGAGTTCCTGAAAGAATATCGGTGTTTTGAGGCTTGCTCGATCTCCGATGCGCATGCGCCAATCGTTACAGGGCCGAGCGAAGGATAAGGGTCGCAACTCGTACAGAGGAAAATCGCGACTCTATCCCGCGGTGGGGCTGAAAGGCACAGGTACAGGACAATGAGTATCCTCAAATTGTGGATGGCTACAAGTAAAAAGAAGAGATAATGGGATTTAGAAAACGAAAACAACGACGACGCCTTGGTCTCGGACTGCAAAGGCGGGAGGGAGATTCACTCAGTTAGGTAAAGAGGGAGATCCGGTCGATGCGCGCCAAAAACGTGACAGCCGCTCACGTGATGCAGCATTTTCCTTCCGAGTCCCAAAAGTATCGTAGAGTACTGGTTGTAGTACTATTCCTCAACTTCCTACGAACACATTCTCATTGATGCTCCTGGCTGTGTCGGGAGGCTTCTTTGGTTCCTTTCCTGGCTCCTCAGCAGCCTCCTCATGATTCTCTTCATGGATGTCATCGGTCTTCAATCATGTTCCGAGCCGCTCGGGGGTCTCTCTGAGAGCGGCGCATTTGATTAACAATTGTCCATGGCCAAAGGTACGAGTGGATGGACCCTTTCTAGGCAAACCAAAGGCTATTTTGGAAGCTTTGCTAATGGTTCATTCTTTGTCCGATTAGAACCGCTCCTCTAAAATTTTTTCACGTCCTACACACCCAAGGAAGTGGCATCGCAATGGCTTCCTGTGTTCTGCGGGGGTGTTCCGGGAATACAGTTATATCGGCACTGCCGCTCCTTCAGAGAATGAGCGGCTGATTGATGGAAATGGCGAGGAAGATCGTTGGCATAACTTCTGGTGTAGGATCCGAAATCAGTCTCAATTGAGCCGATCGTTTTCGCCCTCCGGCTCGAATCACCTGTGCGGACGTAACGAAAGCTCTGGCGAATCGGACAATTCACCGTCAATTGTCAATGTATATTCAAACGGGCACGATGCAACTTTGACCGAATACTCCGAAAAGAAAGCGATGTCTTCTCGAAAGGCCACGAAAGTGAAGGCAACACAATCTTCTATTATGACCCCTACGCAGTATCTACTCGATGTTCTCCATACTTCTACACGCAGTAACGGAATTGGACCCGGTCAGACGCAGCCTTTGAATCCCATCGTGAGTGATTATGGGGAATGGCAAAAAGAAGCGCCTCTCAAACAACCGAGATTATCTCTGCAGACTATTCTTGCGGATTGGATACGGTTTGTGGATCCTATTTTGGGCCGGGAACATAGAGCGCATGATGACACCGAAGCGACGCCAGAGCTGGATGCCGTATTGCGACAGGCGTTCCCGCCAAAAATCATCGAGTATTTGACGGCACGGCATTGCAGCCCCAGCGATGTGTTGCTTTGGTCGTGGATTCTCAGGAGCAACACCTCTCACGAGGCTGCTCTCCGAATTTTGATGGCCGAGTCTGCTGAGGGAGCCAGACCTGGCTCCCAACGTCGGCTCATACCTCCGTTTATTCCTCTACTTCTCCTGCGCAGACAAAGCCTCGACGCGAAGACTTTTCGCTTGCTTCTAATTTATTCCCTGCACATCATCACTGGCCGAAAAATTCCGCCTTTCCACGTCTTCACGCGCGTACAATGCACTGCCCAGGAGCTCGAGGACAGCCTCGATTCACAACAGACAGAACCGCTCATCGACCCTACTACGTGTTTCGCGTTCGTTACCCGTCTGCTTCGTCATGCTCGGGAAGTATGGCCACAGGCCCAGCTCACCGTCGCGCGTGCCTTCGCATCCTATCTCACTCTGCTAAGAAATGGCCAAGAGATTTCGGAGATCGCCAGACACCGTAGGAACAAGTTCATGGCTGACAAGTTCAACGCATGTCTCTGGCTGCTCTCGTTACCTTGCAAAGCAGGCCCTTTCAAATTCGTTTCTGTGCAGCAACAAGCTCAATTCGAACTCCTCAAGGCTATGGCAGGACACAATCCGGTCCTTCCGGTGACGCGGCAGGGCTATCAAGGTATCATTGCTGTGCAATTGGCCCACAAGAAGACGTCCGCCGAACGGCAATCGGCAGAACTAAAGGCACCATCGTGGCCACCGTGGAAGGAAGAAAAGCTTGGAATCGACTCCCAACGAGGGAACGAAGGAATGAAGAGTCGCGCCATGCGGGTGATGGCTCAAATGAGAGAGGCAGGCTACTCTCACACTCGCTGGGAAGAGGTTTCTGGGATATTGGCAGGCTGGGACACGGACAAAAGCCCGACGGTTCAAACCAGGGCAATGATGCGCCGACCGCAGCTGCTACGTGGGCCTGCTGGAAGCAAGCCAGATCATCATGCAGTCTGGGTGGCCCGAATCCGCGCCACGCGCACGGTGCGGGAGGCCTGGGCTTGTTTTCTGTCATATCAGGATCAAGGCCTACCGCCGCGAGCGAGTATCTATGTCGCCATGGCTGAGAAATTGATTTTTCGGAGAAAAGCGCTGGAGAATGACTTCGACCATATCAGTCATTCTTTACCTGGCGATGGCCTGGAAGTCTTCCCGGAACCTGCTTCCGCCCGCGATTTGATTTACGTACACACGGAGCCTCCTACCCTGGAAGAGCTTCTCAAACAGATGCTTTCCCAGGGTATTCGTCCATCCGGGAGATTTTTGGCATTGCTTCTGCGATCTGCGCCAACATTCAATTGCGGATTGGATTATCTCAGTTGCAGTGACTTGTCGAATGAACAAATCCAAGCTTTGTGCACTGTGTGGGAACGTACGTCGGATTATGATGCGTTGGATTCAAAGGTTTTGGATGAACTGCCGGACTATCTCTTCTCGTCTTTCATAGGCTTTCTTTGCAACTTTTCGAGTCTTGACTCCTTGCACCTGGAAAGGCATGATATTCGCACGGCCGATCTCTTCCCCATTATCATGAGTAATACTCATCCGAACAAGCCGAAAACCTCGACGCTGTTTTCCACTGCTCATGCCTCAGGAGCAAGCAGTACCTTGCAGCATCCGAAAACTTTGTCGCATGCGATCCAGCTGTTGAAACTTCGAAACTCCCATTTCACCCCTCCGTGGATTCATCTCTTGACAGCGCTGAGCAAGGATCGCATCAGAACGCCATATCGCAGGATGAGCCGCAGTGCACAACGTGTACTTGCCTGGTATGAGATGGTCGAGGTCATCGGTTGGATGAAAGGACGTGCAATTGAGCCTGGTCTGCAGGGGCATCAGGTCCTTTGCACCAGCTTCTCAAAGGCTGTGATGGCAGGTTTGAAACATCCACATGCCACAGAAGAGGGCCTGGCAATGGTCCATGAAGCAGCACGGCGAGGAAGCATCAAACACTTTAAGGTTCTGCGTCCCCATTTTGAGGACATGGTTCGGAGTGGACTTGCCATTCTCAAGGAACACTTTGACCAGCTCGTCCTTTCGGATCCGAGAAATGCCCCTTTCGGTGAGCGTTCGGCAGGCACTTTTGAGAGTGCTACGAGTCCGCCGGTGGCTGTTCCTCCTATGCTTCACGTGCCTTCCCCAGCCGTTCTACACGCATTCGTCAGAGCGCTAGGGCTGGCTGGGGATTATGACGGCCTGTTGAAATTGCTTCGGTGGATGAGCCAGAATGCCGCCACCCTCAAAGAGGCGTCTGATGAGCATATGAACGGCGATCGCATGATGCGGCGTACTCTGGTTGCACTCCGTGTGTTTCTCGAAGGATACGGAGGGAAACGACCTTGGGGCTCATCTGACAATTTGCCGTCGGAGTCAATGGCCGGGGATGAATCTCTTTCGAACGATGTCTCAGATTCAGACGCGAGTGTGTCCGATTCGAAGCTGCAAGAGGCATATGAGATTGTCGCGGCGACTCCGCTGTGGGGTTCCTGGCCAAGCGATGATGAGACCTGGGAGTATTTACATTGGGAACCTTAGCAAGTCTGTACATTAGATTCTGTATATATATTCATTTAGTGGCAATCAATCACGATAGATACCCTTTCGCTTGTCGTCTCCATTCAGAAAGGATCATCCGCTTATTCGCGGCATTCTTCGGTTCCCCACAGCGGGTGTAAAGCTTTCCCCGCGAGTTGGAGAAACGACTGGAGAGCTTCATCCATCTTCTTAATTCTTTATTTCATTTCTGACTGTGCTCAATCTCACCTGTTTCAAGCTCTGTATTCTAAATTCCAATCGATATTGAAAATGCCGCCCCGACTCCCACGCCTCGCACCCGCTCTCTCGAGCTCCCCTCGCATCGTCTCGCTGCGCGTCACCATCTCCCGCTACAGCACCAGCACCGACGACGCCGTCATCCAAACCCAACAGGTCCCCGCACCAGGATCCGGCAGCGTCCGCGTCCTGCTCCTCAACCGCCCCAAAGCCCGTAATGCCCTCTCGCGGACCCTCCTCGACGCCCTCTCCAAGCAAATCCACTCCATCGCCGCGGAAGGCGGCACAGGCCCAACCCGCGCCCTGATCATCGCCAGCAATGCCGACGCCGCCTTCTGCGCCGGCGCGGACCTCAAAGAGCGCGCGAAGATGACCAAGGAGGAGTAAGTACCGCCACCACCAACCACCAGCCATAGCGCACTGGATCTATCTTGCTGATTACGAGGGACCAGGACAAACCAATTCCTCACCAAACTCCGCGGCACATTCCACGACCTCGCCGCGCTCCAGATCCCCACCATCTCCGCCATCTCCTCCACAGCGCTGGGCGGCGGCCTCGAGCTCGCGCTGTGCACGCACCTGCGCGTGTTTGGCTCGTCTGCTATCGTTGGCCTGCCAGAGACCCGGCTGGCGATTATCCCCGGCGCGGGCGGCACGTACCGTCTCCCTGCGCTGATTGGGGTGAACCGCGCGCGGGACATGATTCTTACGGGTCGGAGGGTGTCGGGTCCTGAGGCGTACTTCCTTGGTCTTTGTGATCGGCTTGTGGAGATTTTGCCCGAGGAGGAGGGGAAGGAGGGCATTGCGCGGGAGAAGGTGTTGAGGGAGAGTATTAAGCTTGCGCTGGATATTTGTGAGGGAGGTCCGATTGCGATCAAGCAGGCGATTCAGGCTGTTGCGGGGTATCAGCGCGGGGAGGCGGCGGAGAATGAGGCGTATAATGGGGTGATTGAGACGGAGGATCGGTATGAGGCGCTTAGAGCTTTTGCGGAGAAGAGGAAGCCTGCGTTTCGGGGGAGGTAGATAGTCTACGAGATAGCATTTATCTGCTGTAATGGTAAACAGGCTATGGATCCTGCTCAGATTCTATATATGCTGTCTAACTTAAGGAGAGCATTAACGAGTGTGACTAGACGCTGCCAGGTAGGTCATCTAAGTGTGAGGACCCTCGCTTCGCCACGATTGCAATGCTTGACTCCTGGGCCAGTGCCTCTGCAAGCACAACACTCTGGAAGACAATGTCAGTAAGCTGCCACACTACACTTCTGCTGCATACTCACCGGCCCAAAAAACGCCTTCTTCTTCCCGCCATACCACATCGCAAGAATCAATACGACGATTGCGACAACAACAGGAGCCAGATAGTTCATATTGGACGGCGTGGACTGCATGATCGTCGGGAAACAGAAGATGACCGTATACAGCCCAACCCACAGACACGAGAACGCATTGACAAAGGCCCCATACCGCCCTAAATCGAAGTAGCGGTCGACAAGCACCTTTTCCCGTCCTCGGAAGAGCAGGATGCCCTGCGGAAGCACATACGTTACGCTTATGGATAGGATCGACATCGAGATGATGCTGCTGTATGCCGTGCTGGACGCAATGTAGATAAGACCATACAGTGCCATCAGCACGGCACAGGCAACGGTCGAGGCGACGGGCGTTTGGAATCGCGCATGCACTGCTGCTAACGTTCTGGAAAAGGGCAGCCCGTTGTCGCGGGCAAAAGCCCAAGCCATGCGGCCGGATGTCGCGAGCCCCGCGAGTACGCCTCCAAAGTAGTTGAAAATAAGCCAGACGGTGAAAATGGCGGCTACGTCTTTGCTACCCGTCGCTTGATGATACAGCGTCAGGATAGGCAGTTCGGAGCGGATGATCTCGCCTAGGTCGACTGTCGCGAATAAGGTGGCCACGACAAACGGCACCGCCGTGGCAATCCCGATCACCGGCGTTAGCCACATCACCTTGGGAATAGTCCGGCCTGGATCCGGGACCTCCTGCGAATAGTCAGTCACTCGAAGTGCAGGCATTCGAATTCATGGGACATGCCTCGGCGATATGTGTCGCTGCGTCGGTAGCGCAGAACATGTACATGCAGGTTCCGACTCCTATGAGGAATGACAAGCCGTCGGGCCATCCCGTCTCGTTCTCGTACTGGGTGAAAACCACGCGGGCAGGCTGCTTGCTTTTGCTCATCCCGAGAACCGCGGCGAGACACACGACAAAGGCAGATATGCTGCTCCAGAACATGACCTCCTGCAGTCGCGGCAACCAGTGCGCGAGGAGACAAACTATCCCCGTTGCCAGTGTCATAAGAGCAAGAAAGACAAGGTACGTCTGCCACTGCCTGGGCTGGTAGTCCTCCTTCAGGAACGAGACAAGCGCAAGAATCGCTTGAGCTTTTCATCGTAAGTTGAACCTGCTCAATAGTCTCACAGAACCTCATGCCATACCGGTGAAAATGGTGCCAGATACTGTGGTCAGACACCAGGCAAGACAGCTGAGCCAGCCACACACAAAAGCACAGGGCGTCCGAGTCTTTGGTGACGAGACCATAAACGTGAAATGGTATTGTCCTCCGCTCGACGGGAACGCAGATGCCAACTCGGCAAGACCCAGGGCTGAGATAGCAAATTGAATCAGCGTACTACAGACAATTGAGGGACGCAGGCGTACTAATGATAGTGCACACGATTCCAGCCACTATAAGACCGTAGAAAACAGCTGGCCCTCCACCGGCCAGCAACGCAGTGGCGAAGGTCCCCGAATAACCAACCCAAGAGTTTGTGACAATATAAGCAAACGACAAAGCAGAGATTGCAGAGAATTGCTGTGGGAGCTCCATCTGCTGGCCTCGCGCTTGTGGCAAGGCATCGCCAGCCGCCACGACGCTTGCTGGACCGGACCTCTCTGTCTTGGAACTGGCCATCGTGCAACCGTGTTCCCACACTATCAAAGATATTGAAGCCTGCTGTACAAGGCAGGCCAAGTCATCGCATTATATGGATTTTTTCAGCCTGATAGTATCAGCCTGGTAGTGGAATGAGGGCCACGGTCCGGAGTTGGTATGAGATATGAAGTAAGGGATATCAAGAGCGTACCCATCCATATGCCCTAAGGATGCTTCATTCCACAGCCCTTCAATGAAGACTCATTCGGAGATAAGCGCACAAAACGCTGGTTATAAGTCCAATAATTGCTCGCGTCTTCACTTTCTCACCGCCGCCTTGTACAACGCGCCAGAGAGTCCAGACGTATCCTGCAATTCAGCACATTGTTCAACACTGACGGTGGCACAAAAAGCTCGCGCCAGAAATTGATTGCTTCAATCACACTTGGCTTCTGAGTGCTGAGCAGAGTGCATCAAATTGAGCCCTTGTTCACAATGACAAGTAAACTCTTTCGTTTGTCAATGGCATGGTTCCAACGTACAGGTATGAGGCATGTCTGAACCATGTGAGGCATGAGGCATACCGACCTGGTCAAACGGAGGAGAAGTTTGAGGAGCTGGTTTACCTTCCTCAAACGGAAGTATCTTAAACTGCACAGATGCTATAGATCTTTTCTGACTCAAGGGAGAGGTGTTGCCGCTGGGTATACCCACTGCCCCTTGCGGAACAATTTCGGCAGCTCAGATCATGGAAGGGTCTGCCTATTGCTTTCAAACAATCATTCCTCAGGTCGAAGTCGACAGTTGAGATGGAAGCATAGCCCTCGCTGTCTGATGATATGTCTGCATGTGCCTCCGAACGCCAGCCGCACCATGTACTATGCCAATCTATCGGCCTTTTTTTATCAGCCAAGACAGGATTGTGAGTCTGACTAGGAACAGCGCAGGCTCTTGACGCTCAGAGAGTCCATGGAGCAGTCTCACTTCCCGCATCCTTCAGACCTGTGGTTGAGAAATAAGAAGAAGTGGAGTGTGGAGACGGACGTGGAAATGTTGAGGTGCACGATATGACAATAAGGTCTGAAGCTCACGTAAACGCGAGTCTTGCACTCTCTCGCGTCGGTGTATCTATAGCTTCTAGAATAGTATCATCTTAGGCAGGTAATGGCTTATTTTCAGGTCAAAAGGCTTTTAATCTGGCGAATCAGATCAGTGTTAGGTTTTGGGCTTGGAAGTCGTAATAACATCAACCATTGGACTCAGGCATACTAGAACCTGTTAACCAAGATGTTCATCTATTCTCTCACCATGACTATTACCATGAGATGCACGAAGTCTCTCACATAACAAGGGTACGCCAAACATCAGAAAAGGAAGCGGGTATAGAAGCCCAAGGAAACAGTAAACGCCTGTACACTATGCCGCTCTATCTCCTATCTTATATGCATGAACTTTGATCAAAGCGATCAAAATTTTGAATGACAATGCTAATATGAAAGTGAATGCTGACAGTGCGTAACTCCAACCTGTGCTCATATGCATTTGCATCAGTACCTGCCTGATGCTTCTTTCTTTTCTTTCCCCCCTGCTTTCTTCTTCTCAACTCATTTCTCATCATCCCAGTGACAAATTAAAAATCAATCTTTTACTCAGGGTGAACTGGGGAGCTGCCACTTCGGGGTCGTCGAACGTATGTTCCCTGTGTGGTTGCACCAGTCGACGCATCCTGATTCTGACGGATGAGAGGACCCGATCTGTTTGAGTGATATAATTGCCATGCGGCGCCGGAGACCTGATAGCGCCCACCCACTTCGAGCCTCTGCCGAGCGTCCCGCACATCGACTCGATGAGCCCCGAAGTGTAGAATCCCTAGATCTTCGGGCGAGCTGACACTTCCCAGGCTTGCTGGTTGCTGCGCATCACTGACCCAGCCGCCAGCTCCAGAGAGCGTCTGTTGTTGGGGCATGTACACCACCGAGTTGGAGGGCAAGGGGACGAGCCGAGGTGGAAGCCGCATGGGCTCTGGCTCTGGTTCCGGTGACCAGGACTGGTAAGACTGCCCCGAAGGCCCTCGTGACAATGGCTCCAAAGCGGGAGGTGGGTCGGATGTGTAGCCAGTGTTTCCGATTCCATCAGTGATGACCGAAACTGGTGGTGAGGCACCCGGCATGATGGCAGATGGATGTATGATTGAATGATGCGCGGCCTGGAAGGGGGCGATTGGGCCGAAAGTGGCGGCCGACTGACTGACAGGCGGCGGTGGCGGCATGCTGCTCGCATTCAAGCGTCGTGAAACCGTGATTTCGATGTCATTCTCGTACGGAAGCGGCTGTGGGGGAAATGCCAAAATCGACGGCGTACTGGCCGACATGTCCCTTAACGGCGCCGCTGTCATTGATGTGGATAATTGACGGTAGTGGTAGCGTGAATCCGGTGCAATTCCCAGGTCCAGTGCGTGCAGCTGCTGTGTGAGTAGTTCTGGGCCTGGCTCACTGTACGTGGATCGGCTCAATGGGTCTTCCTGGAAGCGTAGCTGTCTCATATCGGTTGACAACGTTTCACCCGAAGATTTGCTTTCCAACGGCTTTGGGACGGGCAAACTCGGGCGCTTCGTCTCCCCAGGTGAAGACGAGGGCCGCTGTTTCGGCGATAACGAAGAAGCTCCTCGTGCCTCTGCGGCGCGCTTGGCTTTGGCGACCACGGCAGCCCATGTTCGGTTGGCTTGACCAGCAGGCAGATCTTCCTCGGATCGGCGGGGGCTGGAATTCTGCACTGATGTCAGTGCTTCCGTGGCAGAGACAGAAGAACTACTGCGGCCTTTCTCCATGCTACTGCTTGACGCGCTCCTCCCTTCAACAGGGAATATCTTGAGCACAGGAGCTGCCGGTTTGGAGCCATGTATGTGGGCTGGAAACTTTGGGCGCTGTTTCGGCTGCCTCTCCTTTCCAGGCTTAGGTTTCTGCGGCTTCTCTACCACCTGCCAGCCTTGATCGTCCCGTGGCGGGCTTGAAGCAATCGATGGCTTTTCCGTAGCCTGGCTCATCTGCGAGAGCGAGGACGCTTCCATCTTCTCCCGATTGGCTCTCTCGGCCTCCTGCTCACTACTCGACTCGCGAAAAATATGAGGGAGAAAGGGGCTCAGGTTAAACCGGTGCGCCGTAGCGGGCAGCTCCTTCGGTGACTCAACTTTTGCGGAATCATCCCCGAGATCCCATGTTAGCTGCCTCGACGGGCTCTCGTCAGAATCCGGCACGGACGATGAAGAGCTGCTTGACCTATCAAATACGGACCGATGTTTGCGAATGGAGTCTTGCGAAGAATGCGGCGACAAGCGTTCAATTTCGCTGGAGATGCTCCTCATCAGCTGTTTTAATTCGTTACGCGCCTCTTGAACGATTTTCTCTTTCGAGGGCCGTTTCGGGAAGTTCTCGATCAACCGGGATGCATGAGTTTCATATTCTCGATAATCCTTAACCAGGCCGTAATCGTCGACCAGTTCCATGCGCTTTTTCGCGTTCTCGTACGACTTGCAGAGAAGGCGAATGGCCACAACGAGCCATGATTCGTAGAAGCCGGCCTCGGCTTTGGCGACTCCAGAGCCTGACCCTGATTCATGGACTGATCCAGCCCCGGACCCTCGTCGAGCCTCTAGCCTCCTTTGCTCTTCATCCATGATTTTCAATTCGTCGCGGCAGAATCCCTGAACCACGCTATGGATCTTAATGACATCGATCGAGCCCGCATGTTGATAAACGGAGAAGCTGGCCTCCTGGCTACTGCTCTCCGTTTGCGATTCGGATAGCTCGGGCACCACGGCTCGGGGGTCGAATATCATTTCCTTCTCGGATTGAGGGGAGAGATCCTTTAGAACGTAAGCATCGGAGGTCCTCTCGATGAGACCGTACCGAATTAAGATTCCTAAAGTAGTGTCGATATCCCCGCGCTCCCCCGGCCTACTGCTTGTGAGAATTTCGACATTCCAGGTCTCCAGAACTGATTTGCCCAAGTTGATGAGCCCAAGCGGCACATGGTGTCCGAGGAAAGAGAGGAGATTGATCAGGTTCAGGGCCTCAAAATGCCCCATCCGGTATAGGTCGTGCATGATACTAAGGAAGGGCTCCGCAAGCTTTTCATCCGTCAGATGCGAGTTAATATGATACCTTTCAATTGGCTTGGATGTTGCACTGAGGCGGTGACTGATAGCATGGATGGCAAGGGGCAGACACTCATAGTGCATGACCAGTTCAGTTGCCTTGCGGACCTGCTCTTTGGTGGGTCTCTTGATTCCCAAATCCTTGAACAAGAGCTTGCACGCATCCTCGACCGACAGAGGGGGCACTTGAAGGCAATAAGGCTCGTACAGGCGCTGTTTCTTCCGCAGTGTTCGATCCACCGAGGTGTAGATAATGCTGCACTGTCTGTTGAAAGGCAAAAACTGCCTGAAATGGTTAAGGTCGTCTTCCTGGTTAAAGCTGAGACCATCGAAGACGAGAAGCCACTCCTCTCGGGCTTGGAACCAGTTGCGGACCACCTCTACGTACTTCTGCGGTGCTTTGAAGTCCGGGCTCTCGAATTCAAGCTCGTCCGTTAAACTCGCAGCCTGCGCGATGTCCCAGAAGCACTTGCTAGTCGACTCTCGTGATTTCGCATCTACCCAGAATATGCCGCCGGGGTAGCAGTCGCGCTGGGTCCACACGTATTGTCTTGCCAGATGAGACTTTCCGGCTCCAGGGACCCCGCATATCAAGACGGCTGCAAGGCGCTCAGCCCGCTTTTTAGCTCTATATAACCGAGCGTGTAAGATATCCAGCTCTCTGGCCATGCCAACAAAAGTGGCATTGGGATGGAAGCCTGCTGGCACCACGAATAGCGGCTCTCTCAGCGATGATCGTGACAAGGCAAGCTGCGTTGTACTATTGGATGGGCCGGGATCGGGGGGTTCACCACCACCCCCTCCTTTCAAAGCAGGTCGATTTGCGGGATTTTCTAAGAGAGAGAGGAAGTCAGCAATGGTCTGACTGAGAACACTATCTTGTTTGGCACAGCAATAACTATAATACAGAGAGAGCAATATTTCAAGTGCCGTAAGGTCAACAGAGCAAAGCAATCGAGTAATCAGAAAGATTTTCTTTCTTTTTTTTTTTTTTTTTTTTTTTGTTTTCATTCATTGCGTTTCTCCCTCCCCCTTCCGACTAATCATCGCTTGTTGCTTGGAAGCAGGAGCAGGAAATGGCATGGAGGAAACAAGGGCCTGCGCGTTTCTGAGCTCAAGATCTTCCAATGCTGGGGATGAGTATGAGTTCAGAAGGGGACAAAGAGATTGCTGTCATGGCGAAGCGAACAATTCATAAATCAAGCATCTGCAGGTTCCTCAATCTCATATTCCCGTAGGGTAACAGAACCAGATGACCGAGGTGAAAGAAGGAGGGGTTGATTCCTACCAGGTGTCTGAACGTTGTGCATGCTGGATGACGGGCTGATGTTTTCTATAACAAAAATGAGTAAAGGCTACGGCTCTTTGCACATGGTGCATGGACATACCGTTGTTGAAGATTTCTTTTGCTTTGGTCTGCCGGATGACCAAGCGGGTCTTTTCTTCCTCAACCCATCTATCAAATATGGTCAAGGGCGCATCACGCGAATACCGAAGCAAAGCTTCAGCTACCGCCTCAAAACCGGGGGCATCCTCATCTGCAAACTTGCACATATGGCTGTGGTCCGCCTCGATGCCCATTCGCTCGACGCCTTCAAAGTAAGGAGCGGCAGAGCTCTCATCCACAATTAGTTCACGGGTGCCCTTGATGTCGGTGGACCGAGTCTCGTGGAAGAAATAGAGATGGAAACGGCCCATGATGTCCGCAAAAAGACTGTTGATGTTCTGGAGAGTTTCATTATTGGTCCTCAGTGCTTTGACGAGCTGTGGGGAAGACTCCATGAACTTCTTTGGCAGCACGGCGCTGCAAATGTTCTGCAGTAGCAAACCCCATTTCGCGACGTCTGAGCCGTTGTGTGGGGTTCCCAGGAAAAGGATACCGTACGTTGAGACGAAGATCGACCGAAGGTGCTCGATCTTTTCATTCGAAACGCTCCTGCAGTAGATCAGGGCCCGTTTGACGACGAGACCGCCCAGTGAATGGCAAACAAAGATGATGGGCCGATCCGGGCATTGGCGAAGCTAGAAATCAGCAATTTAGCGAGGTCCAGGTAGCGGGGAAAGATGTAACTTACGTTGCGATTGGCAGCTAGCGTTGAAGCTAGGGTTTCGGCATGCTGATGGATGTGATCTTTTGATGCTCCGTCGGTAAAGGCAGTAACATTGGCGTTATAGCCGTAAGTGAGAATCCGGACCTTGCAAGGCTCGAGCAGACTGGGGAGTAGATCTGCCGGCCAAAAAACGGGGGGTTCCTTTGTCGACCAGGTATTGTACGGATGACCGTTGAGTCCATGCACGAAAACGATATCGACCAGCGGCTTTTCCTTCGTGCAATAGACCTGGGTGAGACCGATCGTCTTGACCTTGGCAGCCCAGTCGGTCATTATGAGTAGAGGGGGGCTAGCCAGATGGCGAGCTCGTATCACGCGGCTTGGTTTTCGATGGCAAGCTTATGCGGGGATCATTGATTGTGTAAAAAGATGATTAAAGAGATTCGCTAATGTTGAGATGAAGACGAATAACTTGCATAGTGAGAGGAAACAGTCGAGTGAGGGGAGATGGAGGAGCAGGTAGGGGAGAGGGGTGAGGGGAGAGGATAGGGGAGGCGAGCCATCTTAAATAGAATGAATAATTGTTATAGTTGCCGCGACGATTGTGAAGGTACGCAAAGCTCTTGTGATAGGTGGTTGAGGGTAGGGCCAGATGATAGGTAGTGTGGGCAAGATGACCAGCCTTGAAGAATGACTAGTTACTTAGTAGAGTACCTAAGCAGTAAACAGCCTGGTGCCTGCGGGTGGCAGTTCCTAGCTGGTCACATTTGGACCCCGTTCCCGTGGACAGGATCAGGCTGACGGTCCTGATTGGGGCAGGTCATGGGAGACCCTACCTAAAGAGAGTCAATTCGGATTCAAGTCTGGTTTTTCTAATAATGACGTTTGCTTTCTGATCAATAACTCCGTACTTTCCTTACTACTATCTACCTTTTGCCCTCGAGGCAGAAAGTGCTGCCTACCAGAATCCCAGGAATTATACAAAAGTGCCCTGGGGCGCCGGGGCAAAGAACCCTGGTTCCCGCGCGGGAGGCGGAGCCACAGTACTTACCCACCTGAGTCAGTACCTGGAGGCAGTACACCATACGAGAATACCTAGAGATATATTATGAATTGTAAGGTTGATAAGATAGAGGCTCGCTGGTGAAGTAGTAAGGTAAATAATATTAATGGTACGGACATTGGAGAAATCCACAATACTATTCGATAGTCTCGTCGACTCCTGAGGCAATTCTGAGGAGCAAGTAAGAGAGCGGCTGAGCCAAGGGTCAATACGGGAATTAGCGAGGGAAGCAGGACGAGAATAGTCGATAGTCGATAGAGCCTATTGTAGATTTCCTTCATCCTCTTGTTTGTCTACAATAAGGCTGGCACAATAATATCTCTTACATGAAGCCTCAGCCACATCCGGGCGTCTTACTCGCATCTACTAGTGCTAGATCTGACTGGCGGATCTTTGTATCTTCAACGCAGGTACCCATATTGGATGCTACGTGGCACTCTCTGTTCTTCACTACATTTCCTTTTGAAGCACCTGACGGTAGGGGGCTGATATCAAAAGAACTAAAATTGAGTATGACATTACTTTTGTGAAAATGTGTGTTACGTTTAGAGTTGATATTCCGTTCCCTGTAGACACTGCCCGGTTTCTCTCCCATGACCTGCAGGGGCCAAGAGCCAATGTGGAAGCCCTCAGCGGACCTTAGTGTCACCATCCCGTTTATCACCATCCTCTTTACTATTCCCAGATATATGGTGTCAGTATAATCAATATCTTACCTGCAGAAGCTGTAAGGTACTGCCGAAAAGCGCTTTGTACGACTGAAACGAGCCACGTAGTATCGATCTTGAACTACCATGCCCTCGGTACCTGCGTGGGATAGATCCGCCAGTCAGATTCCCGCAATGCAAGTCGTATCAGAGCAAACCATCATTATATCTATATATCTAGTCGTAGTGGGTAAAATAAGAGGATAGTCCGTGAGATGATAGAGAATAAGCTTCTAAAGTAGGGTGGGCCCACTGTACAGTACTTTTGTGACCCAGGGGCCGCCCGATGCTCTGTCCCATATTCCCACAGCCCCATTCTTTGCCTTGTAGGCATACTTAGGACCAGTGTTCTTTGCCCAGGGCACTATTTCTGAGAATCCCAGTAGGCAGCACTCCTGAGGTTTCAGAGTTGTGCACAACCGGTTATGAGTCATGGTTATATGACCTTGGTTGCTTGACTCATCAGCTTCTAGACTACTCAAGTAGTTGGCTGTCGCAGCAGTTGAGAGCTTTATGTAATGCGCGCTACGGAGTACCTTACTTGTGGTCCTGTGGACCCCCGAATCAATACTCCATAAAGTTGTGTGTCGTGTCGATCCACAATTTGGTTAGATATATGTGTTAGAAGTGCGCTTTCTACAGGCTGAAAGCTTCGCTAAACCCTCTTCCAGATTCCATCAATCCGAGCGACACAGGGGGTAAGAGAATTCAATTGGGCCAACAAAGCTCGGATATGTGCGCGAAGTACTCTATACAGAAGAGGGATCTCGCTTCAGCTGAGATGGATATGGAAGCTGAAAGGGTTTGCGTCCAGTTTTTCTGCATTTGTCTATAAAAAGGAGACTGTCTCCCGTAAAGACAAGTTCCTCGAGCTCTTTTCGCCTGAACCCCTGGCTGCAAACAATCCTACACTTGTCACTTCTTCCTCTTTCCCTTCCAGTCCGATATCTTCTGCTGTGTCTCATCTACCTATAACCTGCGGCGCAGGATCGGCGGCATAATGAGAAATAGCAACGGCCCGCCGATCATCGGCACCTACCACCGGCGAAGATTGCCGCGGTTGACGCCCGAAACGGGCTCTGCGATGAGACTGAGGAACTGCAGGGTGTGCGCCTATGGTTCAACATTGAGGAGTATTAGGTGATTGTGAGCGTAGACCGGCTTGTCGATCGCCGAGGAAGGCTGTGGTGCATCCAATGTGTCCTAGTCGTGGAACCAGGCCTGGGCTCCTCATACAAATGCTATCTGTGGCTACCGACCCGACGGCAACATCTACTATATATACGGATCTGGCGAGGATTGCATCAGAGCGATCTGCGAGATGGCTTCCCGAGCTCAAATATGTTTGAAAATAGTCTCATGAGTATCCTGGCTATGAAAACGTGTGTATAGAGCAGGTTGAGAAGGCTCTAATGCTCTATTCCATACTGTGAATTGTCTGATATCACGTTGCTATCCCGTTATCTGTAAAACATGTCTTATGCCATCATACGGGATCGCTTCAGGCTGCCACAAGCCCACAGCATCGTCATAGATCGAACCGTTCCACCCAGTACATTTTGGATGGATAATGCCTACCGTCCGTATTCGTGTTATAAGCGTAAGAAATCCGCCGAGGCAAAATCGTTGCTTTCTATCACGCAGCGCTGATGCTATCCTCAATGGTGTTGAAACGGTAGCTCCAGAGCGTAGCTATCAAGCACTACCGATCCTCGCGCACCAGATTCCTAAACGGATTCGTCTCATCCTGCTCTTCCTCCTCCGCCGAGGGAATCGTCCTTTTGACCCGGCATGGACTCCCGATTGCCACGGAGAAGGGCGGAATATCCTTGGTGACTATGGAACCCGCGCCAATCGTCGAACCCTGACCGATCCTGACCCCAGGCAGAATGATGACATTCGCGCCAATCCAGCAGTCATCCTCTATGAAAATAGGATGGCCAAATTCCACAAACCTCCGCCGCGACAGGATACTCGTATCGTGGCCGGCGGTAATGATGCTGACGTTCGTTCCTATCTGGACCCGGTCACCAATAACGACGAGGCTGGTGTCCAGCACAGTGAGACTGATTCGTCAGTCAGTCGAGCGTATCCAACCGAGTACGCTTCACAGGACATGGAGACGACATACTTCCAATTGACGAAACAATCTCTGCCGATAATAATGTTACATCCGTAGTCTGGCATGAACGGCGGCTCGATAAACGTGCCGTCGCCTACCTTGCCGACCACGCGCCGCAGCAGCTCGATCCTCTTCTCGGCGATCTGATCGTAGGGCACCGTTTTCGTATCCAGGCTGTTGTAGTCGGCTGCTAGCCCGCGACACCGATGCCGCGCCTCGAGTAGTTTGGGGGTGTTGGGGTTGTACATCATGCCGGAGACCATGCGCTCGTATTCCTCGCACATGGGAACATCTTTGAGTTCGCGCGCGAGAGCGATGATCTCGGGTCGCTTTTCGGTGGCTGCCATTGTCGTGCTGGTGTCTTGCAGTTGCAGGTTTGGTTTCCGGTGGTTCTACGACATGAGGTGGGCGCTGGTTAATATACCTGAGGTGGAGACGGTGGCTTCAGAAGACAACTAGCTAGCTTGCTTATTTGAAAGTCGTGATCAGCGCTGGTTGATATAGTGCTGTTGTGCAGCGTGAATGGTGCTATTGTCCGGTGATTCGCCGGTGTGGAATACGTTGGTGGTGATGATTCGTCGGGGGACAGAGCGGAGCCTGTGCTGGGTAAATTGCCTTTTAGAGTAATATCTTCAACTGCTCAGTGGAGACGTTCCAAGATCCACTAGAGAGGTACAAGCACTCAACACTTACTGCTACCAATTTGCCATTGGTTAAATTGTACATTGAAACGAGTTGTGTATTTCTGGCAAGGGAAGCAAGATAAGCTGATCACTCGGTATACTTAATCTCAAAGCTATACTTGTCATCATAGTGCATATCCCAATATCCGTCCTATATGGCCTAGAGGCGCAAGGTACCTTATAAGGTAATCTACTTGCCGGCACTTACGGCCCTTTCAATAATCACTGGCTTCCACACAAGCCGGGCAACCTGCAAGCGAAAGCCCCACATCGGAGACCCCATCTTGAAACCCAATCTACAGAGTATAATAGCGTTATCGAGCCATGCATTCGACGCATTCGACTGCATTATGTATCAACTTCCTAATGACATTTTCCTCATCAGCTGCATGACACGTAGGCTACCGCACAATCCAGCAGGGTGTTGGGTTGGGTCTGGGTCCAAAATTTTGACCCGGTGCTGGGTTCTGGATTACCTCCCTTAACCCAGACCTAACTTAAACCAAGACTGAGGGTGATGAGGCGTGGAGCTGGAGTATCTTTAGTGAAGTCCTCAACTGGACATACGAACTATTCCAGGACTCAGATGTCATGATGACCACAACTAAAGCTGAAGAATCATTGGGCTCCTCGTTCTATTAGGCAAATGAGAAATATAAATAACTACATATTTCCCTTCCAAATGAGTGCGGAAGTGCCAAACAACCAAACTAAGCTTCACTTCTATTGAGTTGACTCCCTGTCTTCTGCGTGATTTCATACCTTCTATTCAGCTACTATCTCAATATGAGGTCTCTTGTACTTCTTCTTCTGCTGCTCCATGTCCCTTTTTCCTCTGCTACCTGCGCCTTCCAGGGCGGACAAAGGTGCAAGAAGGCTGGTGGATCTACTAGTGGTGATTATCAAAGAACACTGCAAATCTGTAACGACGTTCAAAGTGATATATGTAACTGTGTGAAAAAGCTTGAATCCTACTGTACTATTTATAATAATCCAGAGATGCAGGCATTCGCCCAGGAAGGAGTGCACAAGTCAAGGTGGCTAGACTACATTCTATTGCTAGCTTACTTAGTGTTTTCTCAGTATAAGAAATGTGCAAAAAAGCAATGTCAGTCTCTATGTGCTATTGACCAATGTATTCAATCAGTATCTGCGAAGGAGATTCCAGTCACCACTGCGAGTTGGGTGAGGGTCAGATTCGATTTTAGCGGTTCAGTTATGCAACTCTAATAACAACCCTAGTCATAGAAGATAATGTTACTAAAACAGTTTAATTAGATCAGGCACTTTAGCAGCCTAAGTGAATGCCTAAAGGAAGAAATTCTAAGCAATATATAGCTGCAAAGGAGATATTACTGAATTAGGAAATCAGCAAGGAATTATTCATGCTAGATTGTTTGTTTACAGTGAGGCCCGCCTATCTAAGGGGGGTCTTAAGAGGTTCTGCTGGCAGGCAGCCGGCCCTACGATAATCCGAGGCCTATCTGCCTCGGTTAGCTAGCTTCAGTAGCATCTCTCTTGTCTAGATAGTGTATACAATCCATGCAGCTTCATTATCAGTTCCCTAAAGAGGGGTATAAAACTTCCCATACTTGACCAGGACGACAAATGAACCCAGATCCCTCCGTAAGATGGGCATCACTATCCGTCAGGAACGTGTACGTGGCACCACGGTCCATGGCCTCGATCATACCCCGCATGAGATCCCCCCACTGCAGGTTCTTAATCGTCGGGTCAACAAATTCGACACCAGCTCACGAACTCGCTGCCGCTGCTCTTAGAGCATTGACCAAGAGGGTTGATGAATTAAATCTCTAACTTATGGAGCTGGTCATATTCGCAGGTGACCTTATTCATCAAGCCTCAGTGCAAAGTGGAAATTTGTCATTCAGTAAGAATAATGCTTATATACAGCAGATGAAGCTGCCAGGACAACGAATTCTGCAAATAGACTTTTCAGTCTTGTGATAGCTGAGATTGTCCCGTGCGGTGCAGTCGCACTAGGCACTGAACACCTACAACAGGCAACTCATCAGAAATCCTTGACCAGTTTCTGGGTACCATCAGACTGAGAGTGCGAATGGACCGGTTCCTCGACTTTCAAAGAGGCATCGGGGGTCTTCTTTTGTGAATGGAGAACCTTTTCGTATATGGCTTGTTCTTCCTCCTTCAACCCTGATCCCGACGGGTCTCTCCGTATCAGAAAATGCTCTACCCTAGCCTGGGATGATCCCATTTGCTTCACGGTAGCCTCCCTCCGTCCGGTAAGTAATCGCATCGACTCCTCGTTGATCTCCCGAAGCCTTTCCTCATACCCGGTACTCAGCTGGCCAATCCAAGAGGCTTGCACAGCGCTTCCGAAAAGGACCAGAAGAAAGATGAATGTCACAAAAGTCCGATGGTCGACGATCTGTTCCTGTTTCGGCTGATGGCGGTTATGCCATTTCTCCCAGTCTTCCCATGTCGCATTGGCGTATATAGGGTGATAGTCACCCGATGCTGTCCTGGCCCAAGAGGACTGTGTCTGGGGACCTCGCGAGGGATGGAGACTCCAGCCAGTACCGAATTGATCGTAGGCTGCTCGTTTTGTTGGATCCGACAAAATCTCATGAGCTGCTACGACAAGACGATACCGCTGAAGTCGCACCTCAGGTGTGAGGTGTCTACAGAGCGGGTGATCATTGCACGGTCGGTCTGGGTGGTAGATCTTCACCAAGTCGTAGAAGCGGCTCTTCGAGTACGGAGCGCCTCGGTCCTGCTTGAATACATCATAGGGCGTGAAACACGAAGAGGTCGGCCATGAAAGATCCTTATCATGAATATCGTGTGCAGTTGCGTATAGTCTGTAGGATGGAATGCACCATGGTCCGCGTTTGGCCGAGTGTGAGGCGGGTGGCGGGGAGGACGAGGACGAAGGAATCAGCAGTTGGAGACCACCGTAGCAAAGGGCATTAGGTTTCTTGAGCATGGCGGCCGCATGGTTTCAAGGGAGAGAACACAGCATGCTCCCCCGAAAAGATAGATAATGATGTAGTGATAACCCTCTGTTCAAGACCTCTGTGGGTTTGTGATCGAATGGTGCTCACTCAATCTTCCCCGATCCGCCAACAGAGGGTCACGTGCCGATACCCATCTTCTTACTTTCCTCATCTGTCGGGTACAACAACTTTTCTGGATTGCTCAATCGAACGTCCGTATCTTCGGCAATCCAGTTAGCCATGGCCGAATCACAAGATGACTACCGTGAGAAAAGACGGCGCGGGTCGCCCTCTGAACCCCCCATTTCAGACAGAGACAATGATAGACGACGACACACCCGAGAACGACACCGCGATGATGATCGAAGTTCTCGAAGAGATAGCTCTCGAAGACGGTCTCCGCACAGCCCGACGGGGAGAGATGCCCGCCAACTAGATAACCGAGATCGACGAGACCGCAGAGAAAGACGAGAAGAATCCGATGATCATCGCAGAAGACGAAGGTACCCATCCGAAGAACGTGGTCACCGCCGTCACCGCGACCGGGACTCGTACGACGATCGAAGGAGATCTTCCCGAAAATATCGAAGTCGATCCCGTTCTCGCTCGCCGGCTGGACACTCACGAAGCCCAGAGTCGCGGGCTCTTCCCCGGTCCAAGGCTCCCCTACCTTCTCAGAACGACGCATATACATCATCAGAGGTTGCGCGGAGAGGGGAATCATCGGCACCGCCGCCGGAGAAAGAGAAACCCAATTTTGGAAACACCGGTCGCTTGGCTGCTGAAACCAATACTGTCAACGTCAGTGGAGGTACGGTCGTTCTCAAGTACCATGAGCCCCCAGAAGCGCGCAAGCCTCCTGCGAAAGATCCTTGGCGACTCTACGTGTTTAAAGGGGAAGATTTGCTTGAGGTAGTCGAGCTGGCTGAGCGCAGCTGCTGGTTGATCGGAAGGGAGCGCCTTGTGGCCGATTTCCCGCTGGATCACCCTAGCTGCTCCAAGCAGCATGCGGCCATTCAATTCCGATACGTTGAGAAGAGGAACGAATTTGGAGATCGAATTGGAAAGGTCAAACCGTATCTCATTGACTTGGAGAGCGCCAATGGCTCCCATGTGAATGGAGATACGATTCCAGCCGGACGCTACGTTGAGTTGCGAGACAAGGACGTTCTCAAGTTTGGCTTGAGCTCGAGAGAATATGTTCTCATGCTACCTCAGCCAGATTGATTGACAGTCCGATGTGATGTTATTCAGGTTCGTTGTATGAGGTTCGAACCCGTAAGGGAAGACCTACTCGCGATGACAGAGGGTCGAGGCTCAGCAGGGAACATGCATCATAACAACGTTGTCATTGTGCTTTGTCATGGAATATGCTATTAAACATCATGAGATCGGTGAAAAAGGAAACCATCCATGCGTCAGTTAATCATCAACCTGGCCCTTGGCTTCTATATCCTTGTTTTCATTCCGCCGAGGCAGTCTCAACAGCGCCTCAAACGTTACCCATCTCTTTTGCCTTGCCCTTGGCCTCACCATATACCTCCTTAGCTTTACCCTTGGCCGAGCCAAGAGTCTCCTCGGCCTTACCCTTGGTCTCGCCTGCTTTTTCCGAGGCCTCGCCCTTCATCTCCTCCTTCATTCCCTCCGCCTTGTACTTGGCTTCCTCAGTTGAGCTTCCCACCGTCTCCTTGACCTTCTCTGTCGCTTGTTCTGCATCCCATCAGCATACGTCATGGTCGCTTACGAGTGACAAACACATACCGCCCTTGTTGATACCCTTCACGAGATTATCGGAGATAACTCTGTCCGCCTTCTTCAATGTTTCCTTGGTTGCCTCCACAGGACCCTTCTCGTTCTTGGGTGTCGAGGAGATGAATCTGCGGCCGGCAGCAGTGAAGGCAGGAGTGGTCGTGCGAACAGCAGCGACCCGAGCGGTCAGGGGAGCGAAGCGTGTGAGAGAAGACATTTTGTATTGTAGTGCTGGTTGTATAGTGGATTAGATTCGGAAGATGATTTGAGATGCGGCAATCAAAGTGATATTGAAGAATTTGATGAATGTAATGTTTCTGAGCGTAGAAGGACCAGTTAGAATGTGATCAAGAACTTTCGCCTCCTGGTTTATATACCCTTTTCCGGACCATCTTGGAGGTTGAACGACGTCATTATGGACAGCTGTTGAGCTTCCCTTTCCATTACGTCGATACGCCATCAGTTGGTTGCCTAATCCGGTTTAGCGGGTCTGGGATCAGGGATCATGTTTAGAATGCCTAAGGCATCAATCTTAGATTTCGAACTGAATAATAGAAATTTAATGATAGACCGTATGTCATTCAAGACGACTCTAATATTGTAGTGCAAAAATTCCTAAATTAGCCAGGTCACCCCCTTTGATTATGGCTCTTGTCATCTAACCTTGGATATACTAGCGAATGGTCATGGCAGACTTCGAACGAAGAGATGGCTTTCAACATCTTCGAGTATGCCCTTTACAAACGATTCTCCCAAGAGGCGGTAGTTTGACGATATGATGACCGCTCCTTTGCTGAAAGCAAATTCAGAATCCGGTCGGCGAATCAGGGTAGGTAAGGCTGGAGCCGATGACCTGCAATTGCCAAGCAGCTGGCCGATGAAGTATCTTAGGTGATTGATTTAAGGCCTTGAAAACGTACCAGGAACCCGCCATAGATTGGAACAATGACTGAAGCCGTTGCGAGTGGCCTTGTCTCCAGTATAAACATGGGACCATTAGATCACACTCAATGGACAAAGACCCTCTTCAGAAGTCTTGTAGTTTTGAGTACGGATCCTGAATGGCTTGGATTTTCGGCTGTGTAGCGAGCTCCGAGTGTATCACAGAGCTCCCACAAGTCAAGACCTGGTATATCAAGGATAAATTGGTGAAAGAAGCTCTCCTGGGAATCATTGACGCACTCAACGGACTTAGCACCACAGTCAAGTCGTGGAAACCTGTCACCATTGATTCACAAGACCCAGCACCAGGAATAAATGCAAAAAAAATTGATATAAACGAGGTCTTTCCCTGAAGAAGATTATTTAGCGGGTATAATAGATACGAAGATAGAGTCAGCAGCATATGCAGAATTCGTAACGTGTTAATCGTAAATGAATCAGAATCGGGATATACAGGGGTATAAGTCAGATATATACAGACGAAACGCTGCCACTCTGCAGAGTAGACTACAATTTGGCCTTCTCCATCACCTGCCGCTGAAGTTCCTTCTCACCTTCCAGCCGCCAGTTCGCCGTTCTGCGCAGTAACCGATCCACCTCCTCATCACTCAAGGCCACGGCCTTCTCCAGGGGGATCTCCTTCGTCGATCGCAACTTGAACCCGATGAACGTCAGATTCCCCGAACTTCTGACGCGACCTGCCACCGCATCACGGCAGAAGCCTCCCATGCCTTTGTAGAACCGCTGACCCGCCGGCGTGCCAACCATAATGAGGCCGAAACAATGCGGCATACCCTCGAACTGTTCCACGACCACAGGCACACCAGCACGGTGCAGCTTGCGCGCGAGAAGCAGATCCTCATCTGCCAGGCCTTCCTCGCCGAGAGAAATGAAGATAGGCGGGGCGTCTTTCCAGAGCTCACCGCGGGAAGCGAGCGGAGAGACGAGCGGGTGCAGGATGGCGTTGGCGTTGACGAAAAAGTCGCCGCGGGGAGGACTGCAGGGCCAGAACTCATCTTCGGGGATGGGGAGCGGGACGTACGTCGTATCCGGCGTCTGGGTGGGTGGGTCGAGGTAGTCGTAGCGTGCGTTGTGGAAGATGGACGGCATGGACCTTGTGATGTCGCACCAAGGGGAGCTTGTCGCGACGCCTGCGGGGAGCTCGATGCGTACGTCCTGGCCGTGGAAGCGTACGGTGGGGGAGATGCGGCGAAGCGTCAGAAGGGTCTGAAGTAACGCTAGCGATAAGTTGCCTCCGGCGGAATCGCCAGCCACGATGATCTTGTTGGCTGGCACCGGGTCATGCAGCGAGCCTGGGGGCGGCGCGAGGAGCGACAGATATGCGACGAAGGCGTCGACCAGCGCCGCCGGGAATGGATGCTGGGGCGCCAGACGGTATCGTACCGAGAGAACAGGGGCCCCTGTGTGCTTGGAGAGCTGAGATACGGGAACCCGATGTGTACAGGGATCCATGAGGCTGTTAAAACGATCAGTATGCACTCCTTTCCTGACAGAACGGCCGCAACTCACAAATACGCTCCTCCGTGGACGTACAAGATGACCATATCTGCATCTGACTCGCTGCGCAACTTCTTGTACTTCTCCTCTTCCGAGATATCAGGCTGTGGCGCGTTCTTGTCCACCCCTTTGCGATACCCAGTCCATTCGGCCTCGACAGGTCCGACTCCGGGAATATCGTACGTCTCATCCCCGGAGGACTTCAATTCCTCAATCGCTTTGATGACTGCATCCTGGACATCATTCTCCGGCTGAGGCAACGTGACCTTGGACACCCACATGGGGCCCTTGATGCCTGGGTCTCGCATACTGCCCTTTTGCTGCTTGCCGACAGGAAGCCGGAAGTTGATAAACGAGCGGATGATGGCGACTGTCAACTCGGTGCGAAGGTCTTGTTTCCCGGAGCCCGGGGACATATGGAGACCATGCAGGAGGACGGTCTTCAAAATGAGTGGAGTCCTCACCAGGATCTCCTTCAAAAGAGTGACGGGGTTATCGAGGCTGCTCATCGCGACTGATCTAATATGGCGCGAACTCTGACGAACAGTCGCTGGGGCCTTTAAGTACAAACGAGAGCAATGTGTTGCTTGAATAATTAAAGGAAACGCCTATTTACAGGAAAGGGATGAGCACAAAGCGAAATAATGCAGGCTAGGGGTCGATCAGGATCTCAAATTCCAAGGAAATGCAGCCATGCGGGGACGCTGGAATGCCTCGGTTCGCCTGTTTTATGAACAGTGGGGACTCTGGAGAGGACGTCGTCATTGCGCATGGCCTTTTTTTGGTAAATTGCGAGCACGGAAATTGCCATTAGATCGAGGAAGTCCCTTAGAATGTCTGCCGTATGGACACCCAAGATATACGATATTGTGGCTTGAACGTGCTATGTGTGATCGTGGGTCAGCCTTTAATCGCTGGCGTTTCGCAGCATTTCATCATTCCCGCCTAGGCCAACCTAATTCCCCATAAAAGATGAAGTACGGAGTATGCATAAAAGGTTGCCAGACAACCACAATCATAGATGGTATTAAGATAGCCGAAGAACCAACCAAGATGTCTCCAGGTACAAAATCTTAACGCCGTTCGCCAACCGTTGTACCATGGTACAAACCGACCATCAACTCCAGGAAACCATATAAAATCAAATAAATGAAAAGACGAAGAACCCCGACTCCAGTCTATGCATTGGTCACAATAATTCGTCGTCGTCCATCGAGTCATCGTCCCATACATCTCGAGGCAGCTCTTCCTCCAGCCTCAACTCTGGAACAGCTTCTGGTGTGTACATGGCTTCCGGGGTGTGTCTGAGCTCTTTGACCGGCCATTGCCTGGCAAAGAACCCCGGAGTAGCCGTTGCGGTCACAGGCGAATGAGTGATTCGTGTGCCATAGATACGGACCTCGCCAGAAAGGTTGAGTGTCCGCGGTGGCACGTCCACATAACCGTCCCAGAGACCCAGGAGCTGCGCGAGGAGTCTGATAAATGCGATTCCAAGTGTCGCAACCGGTGCCAGAGCAGAAGAGAGATGAGACCAACGCCATAACATCGTTGGAAGCACAAACGGAAATCGTGGCGCGTCAGGACGCAAACAGTTCCCTTCGCAGATGGGAGCTACAGTGGGATGGCAGTAGTAGTCGCACATGGTAGATTCAGAAACGAACCACAGGAGTGAAAGCAGGAGGGCCCAGCCTAGGCGCGTAATGCGGATACGCCGCGAAATTGGATCGCGCTTCCACAGAAGAGGCAGCGGAATGGAAGCATAGATGCGGCCGTCATCTTCTGCGCCGCAAGTTTCGCATGTCTTCCCTGCATGGGCGCGCTTCAACTGCGTCTGAGCTTGGGAAGATGTCGGACGCGGAGAGTCCTCGGGTGCCTTGGGCATACTCTGCGTCATTTGTTCCTCGACGCCATCAATCTTCTTCCTCAAAGTGTCCTGGTTCTCTTCCAGCGACAGTAGTTTCTCGCTTATCTTGTGATCACCCACGTCCTCGTCACCGTGGCTCCGCTCTAACCTCTCCATTATTTCCTTCTCGTAGGCGGCCTCGGACTGTGGGCCGGCCTTCGCTTCAGTGGCCTGCTCGGCTAGCAGTTCTTGGAGGCTTTCAATTGTATCATCACCCACATCGAGGGTTTCTTTGTCGGCTTTGTGTTCCTGTATGACCGACTCGAGGGCACTCTTGGGCAGATCGGGCTTGATGAGTGGCGGTTTCACCTTCTTCTCTCGTTCCTCCTCGTGCCTTTTCGCTTCTTTTTCCTTCTCTTCATTCTCCTTTCTTGCCTTTTCCTGCTCCTCCTCCATCCTTGCTTTCTCTTGCTCCTTTTCGCGCTCTCTCTCCTGCTGCTCTTGTCTGTTCCTCTCCGCGTCCCGTTCCCTCTCCTGCGTGAGTCCTTTGACCTCGACTTCTGCTTCTTCTTCCATTTCGGGAATAACGGGTTTCAGGTCATCTGACACAACTTGAGACCTGAAACCATTTGTGAGTTCCTCGGACATCTTAGTGGTGCGTTCAGAAATGCGCTCAGTCATAGGGGTGTCTATCCAGGCGCCTGTCACGACAGGGGTTTTGTCATATATCCGACGCTGGCCGCCCTTTGGTGCCTCTGGTGTCCTCAACTCCTGCTGGTTTCGATTCTGATCAGGACTCTCTCGTCTCGCAAGTCTGCGGATCAAGTCATGCGAGTCGCGCTTCGAGGGACTTGGCTTGGTGAAACTGGAATTCTTGTAGACAATGACTGGAGTATTGGCGATGGGCTCCGTATTTCCCCCAATCGGCTTGTCGTCCCTTTGCTCCGAGGACAACTTGTTCCTGGCGTCTGATAGAGGGATCCTGCTATATCTACTTGACGCCGGCTCCAGGGATCGGCCGGGGCTGGTACGAAAGTCGAAATTGAGCTTGGTCACTGGCGGCGACACATTGACAGGCCGCTCCGGCCTTTGCTCGGGCTCAGGCTCCGGTTCGGGCTCAGGTTCATCGCGTCGTTTTAATTTTCTGAGCCAGTCGGTATTGCGTTTCGCTCGGCTACCCCAAGTGGAAGGCACATTGAGCTCGTGCTGGAAAGTATCATCGTCTCCAGAGACTAGCTGATCCTCCTCCTCGCGCCGTTGAAGATTCTCCGCGGTCAAAGCATTCTTAGTTCCACCGCGATTCGACAGGACAGGAGAGTGGCTGGTCGTGGCTCGCCTCAAGCGCTTCTCATCCTGAATATGATCGGACAACCTTCGTCGGGGTGACTCGTCTTGAACCTCGTGCAGAAAGCTCACGTCAGAGGTCGTGAACACATCGTAATCGCGCGCATAATAGCCTGATGACCGTCCAATCTTATCCTCCTGACCGTAGGCGTCCTCTGGCTCCAGATCGGCCAGACTGTCCGCATCGTCTATCTGTCGATATGCCTCTGCAAGCTCGTTCGGCGGATTCGATTCGGGGGACCGGGCATTGTAAATCTGGCGCCTTCTTCCAGGACTTGGCGTCCCTCTCACATAAGGAACGGATACTGAAATACCCTCATTCTCTGCCATCGTGGCGTAGCGCCCMGCCTTCCTGAACGCTCCTGTTAGTGTATTGGTCTCATTGAAATTCGTCCGACGCTGAGTAGTATATTTGTAGGATGGGCTGGGAATCCGAGACGTGTCAAAATCTTCAGCTGCTCGAGAATTGCCACGAGCTCGACTGAAAGGTGAGCGCTGCTGTTGTTGCTCGTACATGCGACGCGACGAGGGTAGCCAGTCAGCGTTGCGCTCGGGGGTGGGCATGACGACAAACAGAGGGGCCCCTCGAGTGAATAGACAATAATCACTTCATTCACTATTTCTGCGGCAACGCAACGCGTTTTCTTTTCTTCCAAGAACGCGATGATCGATAAATTGGGAGCAGCAACTCAACAATGCGGACGAAACTCCAACATCGAGTTCCGTCCTATAGACTCAAAGCGGTTTAGCGCTGCGGAGAAGGAACAACAGCGTCATTCAGCGGAATTTCGATATCCGATGATGCTATACAAACTACTCTAAGCTGCGGTCCTCGCCCCAGAACCAGGCGGTTGATATCATTTTGTTGCTCACTAGCTCTATTGGATTCGGAAGATACATGGTATGTCTCTGTAACATCTCATCTTTCGTTTCATTGGTATGCATCGACCTATTACTGACGGACATGTGACCGGGTCAGACGTCTTGATCATCACGGTGATCGTGTGCCAGCGCATGGCCTCCTGATGCTTGGCAATACATTTACAAGAATATATGCCAGCTAACCGGGGAACTATCTGAAACATCTTGCTTATATCGCTGTGCAACCACTCTACCGCGGCATAACCTCCGCACTCCAACAAGAGCACGTCACAATGGCCAAGTCTGCACGACGCTCCGGCAAGGGTAAGGCGTCAGCATCGCGCTCTGCCTCGTCCTCCGGATCATCGACTCCCAGCTCGCAAGCAGGGCCTCTTCCACCATTCTCCAAAGCACCCGCCACCCTCCGGCCGTTCCTCGAGCCCCTTTCACCACAAGAAGTCTACCTAATCCACATCGACACCTCCCCGCCAGACCTCAAGAAACAGACCTTCATCGTACCAGCCATAATCAATGCCGTGATTGTCGCCATCTTCGCCCTCCGCATCTACATGGTGCGCAACACCTACCCCGCCATGGTCGCCACGGTCATCGGACTCACCAGCTCCGCGGGGATAGACACCTCACGACTCTCCTCAGCCGAAACAGCAAGCCTCATCCTCCGTCGCACATTCAGCCTCATGATCGACTACTTCCTCATAACCGTCTTCCTATCCTGGCCGATCCGCTTCATCCGCGGGCCCGTGCAATGGCGCCGCAAAATCGGCTTCCAAGGCCACGAGATCATCGTCCGCCGCAGCCAGCGCACCCTCTCCGAGACCCTGGAGCGAAACCGCTGGATTCGCGACAACGACGAAGCCCGCGACAAGATCGTCGCGGCCGTTACGCCCGACCGCATCCGCAAGACGGGATACCTGCTCGTCGACGCGGACTGGGACCTAGACTACAACGCCATGATCAAGGCGCATGAGATGGTCGATCCCGCGCGGAAGGACGACCGCGTTGCCTTGTCTGAGTTCCGCACCGCCGTGCTGGTCAATACCGATGCGGACGGGTGGCTGATCTGGCGGGTTGAAGACGAGGACACCGCGGAGGCGAGGAAGCGGTCTGCGCAGAGCGACCAGATCCTGGCGTTCAAGGACAAGTTGACAGAGATGGGCAAGGAGGATCTCTTCTTCCGGTGGGTGGAACTAATCCAGTACGAGAGCACGCAGCCGGGCGGCTTCACGCCGGAAAGACAGCGCTCCGCCATGCTTCAGGCAAAGGAGCTGTTCGAGAAGGAGAACGTCGACTTCGCGCGCTTTTGGCAGGAAGTTGGGGGGATGGAGGGGTTTGCTGATCAGCTCGATTGAGTACTAATCACTTTTGGGGCGCTTTCGGGCGCAAAGCGCTGTTGGTGCGTTTCACCTTGATACGAGTGGAGTTTTCTATAGAGGTTGGAGTTGAGCATATGGAGCGTATAATCCTCATCAAATTCCGTAGTTTCCGATCTATGAGTTATTGCGACAGGACAGGCTAAATAACATATAAAAGAAAATAAGTCGTGTTCCAAGCGCATGGGTATCTCTCAAGCATGGCATGATCCGTATTTCATGACGTGACAAATATCAATCGCTCCCCTCAACCCCAGATGTAATTGTAAATATTGCTCATTTGCTCCCACTTTCCAATCGGTAGTCAACGTACCAGAGTTTCTCCCACGGCCGATACCTGTTCATCGAACGCCGAGTCGACGCTGATCGTGATGGCGAGGAGGCCTCCGTCTCGCTGGCTAACCGGGAAGACGAACGCTGCAGGCTCGGGGTTGGCTGGCGACCTCCCGGAACACTCTCATGCGCACGCCCTGTGCCCTATGACGGTGCGTCAGCTCCAATCCGGGGAGTCACGAAAGCTGAAGAAAATAATAAGAAGACGGAACGCGTGAATGCTTCACGGTCCCTGGAGCTGGTCGCGGCGAACCTCTTCAGGGGTGGACGCTGCCTCTTCTGCGCTCTGCGAGACAGGGGTATTCGCCTCGGCCGGTGGAGCGAGTTCCGCTGTAGACTCGTTGACTCGCTGGGAATTGGCGAACGGTCCCTTCTTGGAGCTCGAGCTGTTGCGCCGACTGTCCAGGCTCTTCGTCAACGTTCTGGCAACGTTCCCTCCGTTTGATGTACGCTTCAGTCGAATGCTACCGCGGGCGTCTACGTGAGCCGGCGCAACGGTGCTTTTACCCAGGCCGGGTGTTGCAGGGGCGCCAGGCTTCTCTTCATTCGCATCCAAGAGGTACCAGCGGAGACCATCAGACAGTTCGAAGGGATTCTCGTCATCGAACGAAGCCGCGTCACTGGTTCCCCCTATGGATCGACGATCCGGATGGGCTCCGTTCATGGACTTCGAAAGATCCACCACACGCTCCTCGATCTTCGTGATCCGAGCCAGTAGCCAGTCACGGGTCTGCAGTTTATGGGCATCTTGCTCGCGTAGGAAATAGTGCGGTGCTCCGACATTGAATGCCGCCCAGGAGCGGATGGCTTGGTTACGGGTGGGAAGGAACAGGGCAAGATCCCCTTCTTTGAATGACCGATACGCAATCTTGTCATGCGCCTCGCTCTGCATGCGATGGTACTTGTCCCGGTATCCTCTCGCCTCTTTTTGCCATTTTCGAGCAAGGAGCTCAATATCTTTCACTCGTCTGACGACCGCATCTCCAAAGACGTCCACGTCAAACTGGTACAGAGACTCCAAAAACGCCATGTACCGATCCGTCTCCTCTTGAACCGTCTCTGCGTGCATCCAGTCCAGAAGGCTGGCGTCTGGCTTGACAGAGACGACTCCGGACTGCGCAAGACTGTCGCCAATACCAGAGGAAGCAATCACTTTAGAGGCTCTTTGAACAACTATCTCTCCGTCCTGCCGAATCACAGTGAAGCCCAGTTGCTCGAGCATATGCTCCATCTTCTCGACCTGTTCAAAGAGCTGTTGGGAAAGCTCCTTAGCTCTTGAGCCACGAATCTCAATGCGAGTTGTCGCTTGCTGCTCAGATTCCGAAATGGCCTTGACTTTGTTCTTCCACTCGGAAACTTCTTTCTCGGATTGGCGAGCCTGAGCCTCGACCTCAGCTAGTCTTTGAGACAAGCTTCCTAATTTCCTTTCCTCTTCTACAACACGTTCCCGCAAGGCATCCGTACCGGAGCCATCATCTGCATGCTGCAACTGCAGAGCATTAAGCTTTGATCTCTCATCATGAAGCTCAGACTCCACTGCGGCTAGCTTCTCCTTTTCCTGAGCTAGCTCTCCCCGGACCCGGGCAAGTTCCGACTCGTGTTGCTCCGCGCTCTTTCTGGCGTCTTGAACCTCGGCCTCCAGTTGATTCATTCGCTCTTCGAGAGCGCTGTTCTCGGCTACTGCCTCAGCCATCTTTTCTTCGGCATTCTTGACGTGAATCGAGAGCCCTTCTGAAAGCACCTCGATTGCCTTGATAATGCCAGGGATCTCAGCTGGTACAGCACCCCCAGGAGACAGGTTCATGAATGCAGCCTGCAAGGTCTGAAGATTCTCCTGCTCTCTCGCTTTGACCTCCGACTGCTGCTTCTCGAGGTCGCTGATTCGTTGCTGGAGGCTCTCTTCCGTCATCTTCTGGGTCTGTATTTGCTCGAGTAGATCGTTTGCTCGGTGTATCTCTTCCTCTGCGTGAGTATGAAGGTTTTGCAGTTCGGTCTCGAGTTGAGTGATCCGTTCGTCGGCGTCTTGCTTCGCATGGTCGCGGCTGTCTGTGATCCTATCCAGTTCCTCCTCTAGTTCTTCTGTTCGAAGTCTGTACTTTTTTAATTCTCCCTCCAGATAACGCCGCTCTTCATCGAACTCGCGTTGGCGGGCTTCGAGATTGCCGATGAGATCTCTCTTAGTAGACTGCGCCTCTTGAATCTTATCGGTATTGGACAATCTCTCCGCGTGTGCCTCCTTCTGAAGCCTCTGTACGGTCTCCCGCTCCGCATTTAGCTCTGCTTCAAGGGTGACAATCCGCTGCGCTAGCGTTTTGTCCTCTGAAGAATGGTTGGCAGACATCCTTCGCGACGACACTGACGAACGCCTGGAAAGTTCATCGGGATGGGGCGAAGCGGGAGAGCTAGGGAATTCCAGGCTGAAATTTCCGCTGACCGGCCGACTGAGCTGGCTCTGGCGATGAAGCAGATCCTCGAGCTTTCGAATCCGGCTTTCCGAACCCTTCAACTTCTCTTCGAGCTTGGACTTTTCGTCCCTCAGGCTCCGCAGCATATCGTCGCTCCGGAGTAGCAGTGAGCTTCGGCTTAAGTCAAAGATGCTGCCCTGCTTGAAAGCCTTTGCCCTGCGGCGTTGGTGGCGAGTAGGTGCATCCAAATCCTTGTACTGTTGCATAAGCTCTTCGGCCAGACTAGCCATGGCTGGTCGAGATTTGAGATGTTCGATATATGATTCGATATCGTTTCTATTGACCTCGGGCCATTCATAATCGAGGCCCTGCAGATTGATCTCGACGCCCGGAGTAGTGGTCTCTGTAAGAGAGATGAAATCACCCATGCTCTTCAGCCATTTCTTCCGCCGCCGCTGCTCCTCATCCCTGAAGACAGCCATCTCCTCGGCCAGCGTCAGCGAATCGGCTTTCATCTTTTCATTGAACTCGCGACGCCGCACGGACTCCACTAAGATGGAGCCGTAGACCATAGGCATGTGGTAGACAGAGAACACAACATCAAACGCGTCGCTCTGAACGTTGAGGTTAATAATCTGAGATTGTACGTCCGCAAGGCGTAGTTCAATTGCCGAGATAGTCCGCATATGGTGGAGAGCGACTTTCATTGCAGTATTATGTCGCCTGACGGCTTCTTCGAGCCCGGCATGGATCTCAGCACTAATGTCCAACATTGAAGGAAGAAGATCTTGGGTATGGGTCAGAGCAAGCCTGGAAACATTTGCTAATGTCTTCTGATTGTTCGGCAGAGCTAGAACGTGCTCATAGTCGGAGCTTATTTTCTTCGCGATAGTAATCATCTCCTGCAGTCCGTCGGCGACGTCGGTGCCTGATGGCATCGGGTCGTCGATCAAGCGTTGCGTGTCTGCGGTGATGCCCCTCACGGTTTCAGCGACATCGTCAATTTGACGGGCAAAGCGCGAAGACTCAGCCGAAGCTTCCGCTCCAGCTTTTTGAACCTCATCTGCATCCACGAAATCCCGAAGCGTCCCCGTTGGCCGATCTCTGTGCTCTTTGGGAGTTGATGGACGTCCCAGGAAGGGAAAGACTTTTGGTGCGGGAATGCTTTCGAGGGTCGCGAGGGCGCGCTGCCATCCATCCAGGGCAACCTGCTGCTCTTTCAACAAGTCATTTGCCCACGTCTGAGCTTCTTGAAACCGATTCTCCAAATTGCCCACATGCGTCTTCAGATTCTCGAGTGCTACACCCGCCGCCCGATTGACGATCTCCGTCCGCCCGTTGTGTTCGTGGATGCTCTTGTCCATAGCTCCGCACCTCTCTGCCAGGGCTAAGGCCCAAGACCGTCTGGCCATGTAAAGATTCCGCCATGCTTGTACATCGTTCTGGTTGGCAAGGGTATCAGGGGGAGTGTCTGGTGTGAAAGGTTCGGGAGAAGGAAGCTCCGGGAGCTCGACAGTGTCGGTTTCGCTAACAAAACGACGGTCATAAACGAAAATCTCGTCCTGTTGGACGAAAATCAATGAGTAGCTGAAGCTATACGGAGATACTACAATAGACGGCACTATCTTATCGTACCTCGGTGGCAAGTGACTGTATCCTGACGTTCTTTCCCCGAGCGGTCATCAAGATCTGCCTCTGTGCAGGTATCGAGGTATAACGGGCGATCCATGTTCGGAGTGCATCCGGACTAGGAGAGATAAATAGTGTCAGTAAGCTTTCGCACCGTATCAGATAAGAGTACAAGGAAGCACAAGCTGAACGAATGCGGCGATGGGTATACGTAATACTAATAAGAGGAAAACATACGAGGCAAATGACACTGGATCAGCAAGTAAATGCTCACCGGTGTGAGCGATGTAGATATTCAGAGACATCCCCTCCTCACCGACTGAGCCCAGATGCTCAGGAGTCGAAATGTGAAGAATGTAGGAGGGGAAGATGATAAGGCGAGGATCATATCATATAGACGCAAGCCTTCTAGGCCCCCGAGAGAAGCTCCAGCCTAGGCTTTGGTAGGGACCTGTGAGTCCGTGACACAACCCCGGAACCAGGGATTCTCCACCGCGCCCCCGACCGTTGGACTTTTGGTTAGTAGCTCCAGTGACCGGAAAGCTTACGAGCTAGCTTCACCTGAGATATCACAAGATGCTTTGGTCAGCCTGCCACGAGGTCTTGCTCCATGTCAACTGCGAGGATTCAGTCTCTGCCTCAGCTCAGTCCAGGCGAGGTTTCCTTGCTGGACCTTGCGGCTGATGACCCTCGCGATGTGGTGTCCTTGTCCGACAAGGAAGCCTTGATTTTGCAGCTCTACAATCAAATCCAGGAACTGGAACTGGAAAAGGCGATTCTCGAACAAGGTACGCGTCAATATAATTTTTCTGTTTCCCCGATACATCTTTTAAACCCTCCGCAGCTGTCAGTCCAGATCGCTGATTCTCACTAGAGCTGGAACCGGCTTCTGGGGACAACCCGGATGAGCAACTTGCAATCGCAGAACGTGAGCTTCTCGAGGCAAGGGCCACCTACACGGTCAAAAGAAAGGCCATCAGTACTGTCCTGATGACTGATCCAACATTAAAAGCTGTTCACCTGAAAGCTACATCACCTGCTGAAAGGTTTTACCTCCTTTCAGTTTATGTGCGCATTTTAAATCTGCCTTTGCCATACTGACGCTTCATAGAGCTCTTTTACCCCTGGTCAACCGGCGTGATGTGCTTTCTTTGACACATGAGAATCTAATGAATGCGCACAACGCGACTTTGAGAGAACTATCCAATGTGGAAGTACAAAACCTACAGCTACACCAGAAGAATCAAGAACTAGTGCGGCAGCTTCTGGAGTCCACGAAGGACGATGCTTCGTGGAGAGAGGCGCTTGACGATGACGACCTCAAGGCACAACTCGAACAGCTAGAGGCCGATCGCAAGAAGAGCAAATCAAGATGGGAAGTCATGAAAAGCATTGCAAGTGCTATTGTTGTGGGAAGTGGAGTGAACTGGGCTGAAGACGATGAGCTTACAGCTCTAGTCATTGATGAATCTGATGATTAAAGGGAGAATGGTCGCCTCAGTATTTTTGATTCCCCGCAATTTGGTTGTACTGGCTTCTCCGACCGGCGTACTACAGGATGCGGCTTCTAGTTAATGAGTGGTGATGATAGACTTCATTTTTCATTTTCAATTAGGGCGGTATACAGATCGTCGAAGATTGAGAAGGAGCAGAGGAAGCTCGCTTAGGTACCTAAAGTGTCGCCCAGACTGCCGATAAACTGAAGACGCGCCAGCACCCACTACTAGAATAATCTTCAGTCGCGGTGTGACCCACGTGACATAATCCTCCACCCATAGAGAGGTACTGCCAAGAATGTTTGTCAAAGCATATGATTTCTGTCTTAGTGTCATACATAATAATACATGACTTGGCCGTGAAGCGTAAAATGATGAAGAAAAATCCGAATGCACATGGGTGGAAATTAGAACCGGATAAGGTGGGCGCCAATTGATGGATGCGTCTAAGGATGTTGTGCATTAATCAGCGACTCAGGGCTATGGGTCTCAACTGAAGCTAGGATGGATGAGTACCTTCGCAGTATTCTTTGGTAATAATAACAATCAGCGCTTCCACCTGGAAGTTGGAAAGAACCTAAGTAGTAGGTGAGTGCTAGACTGAGTGTTGACACACTCTATGACGACTTCCCCATAGTACGTACCAGTAATACCTCCCACACTCATAAAATTGGGTTTACGGGGAGTAAGGTCCTCCTCCGTAGTACTACCTTCGTATCTCCTACTGTATGGTTATTTTGGGATTTGCCCATAATCTTCAAGACGAAGTGGCATTTAGCTTGAGCTAGGCATGCAATGCCTGCAGGCAAGCAGATTTATCCACTCGGTACTCGAAGTACGTCCCGGATGTGGAGGATACCAGGATAATGACACTTCCACGCCCAACTATTCAACATTCTAAGTTTACGAGTGCTTATGGCCTTGACTTCTGACCCTCAGTTCTGAATAATTCACTAACCCTTGCCTTTAAAATCTTTAAGAGTAGAATAACAGTCTTCTATGGAGACTGGATAGTTCTACCAGTACCCGTGTATGCATCAGCAAACAGACGGTGAGCAGTGTGTAGGATACATATACAAGGACGTGGCTGTATGATTTAACACCCATTACCCGGGCACTGAAGTGCTCTGTGCTGCTACACATTTACGCGATCCTTTGATACTAAAGCAAGGCATTATTACCTTCTGTGGCTGGCTAGTCTACTCCGCAGTAAATTGGCAATACTCCCCTCAGACCGAAGTCTAGGACTCAAACAGGATTCCAAGTAGATAGTCTAGCTTGTGCAGCACGTCTGAGGCCTGAGTACTTGGGGAATAATCCACATTCAAGTCTACCACGATTTCAGCTTGGTACGTGTAGCATGA
Source organism: Aspergillus pseudoviridinutans (assembly GCF_018340605.1). NCBI lineage: Eukaryota > Fungi > Ascomycota > Eurotiomycetes > Eurotiales > Aspergillaceae > Aspergillus > Aspergillus pseudoviridinutans. The sequence goes on from NW_025091284.1 coordinate 3,622,551, forward strand.
ATAATGGCAAAGCATTTAATGCGTATCCATGGAAACCCGACCTGATGCATAGAGAGTCAAGCCGTAATTATCATGGAAAGGTTTGATATAAAGTAGGGGAAAACACAAGCTGAAGCAAACGAAATCCCTACGGGCCCCAATAATAAAGAAAGGACAATATGCACTACATGGGTACAGAGAAGCTAGGCTGGCAGAGTGTAGAGCTCATGCACTCTACTGCCCAATATGATTAGAATTGTAACTAGAAAGGAAGAGCAAACGACCTCTACCCCGTACAAGGTAAACAGTTCTCTTAAGCGATTGACAGGTAAAAATACACATATCCCTTCATTCAAGGAGATATTAAGCATGAACAGACAATCCAATCGAGAGCGATAATGGTAGGGCATGGATGGGTTTGCGCCGAGGCACGGGCTCTGTGTGTGTACATAGAAGAAAGAGGCAGTGGGAATTATGTATGGGAAGGGTCAGCAGCGCTTGATCCAGAGCCAGCTATCGAATTCACAACAAAGAATTATATTTTCATTTTTACTTTTTCATTTATTTCTTTTTTCTTTTTTTTTTTACCGAGATTATTGATACGTATCTCGATGATCAATGGACGTATGAAAATTGATCAGCCTTCAATAATTAATACCACGGTCAATTATCTATGTGCTACTTTGTCCTCCGTACCATTGCTGGGTGGCTTAGGTATGTGTGATTAATCCACAGTATGGAGAAAAGTACTGCTAGTAAAGTGGTACCAGCTAGTAGGAAAGGACGGTAGATGTGGATGAGATGAGGTGTAAGGTAACAGTATGGTATTCCCAATACAGCGAATGACGATACCTCGCCATCAGCGCGATGCGCAACCCAGGTACGCACTTGGTTCGACAAAAAACGACATTTATTGCGAAGGAAGTCAAGATATACAGAATCGACGAACGGATCTTGTTCAAATAAAGAGATTCGTTAACCTTCGAAGAACATGTCCTTATGAAAATATTGGGTGGGGAGTCCGTGGGACAGCTGACGGCCGCAGGATATGGAAGCCTGAGCAATGCTGTACGTGACATGTATGTGACGATACCACTCACAGTGTCAGCCAGTCAGGTAACTTTTCCCTTGCCTGTGCTGCCCCCCTCCTCCTCCCTTCCAACCAAACTAAGCCGGATGCAAAGCGTAGTATGAGGTGAGTGAGGTAAAGCAGGTCGTCAGTAGTCCAGTAGTAGTGGTGTAAGCAGAGTGGTGGCCCGCAGTCCCGTCCTCCCTTTCTGCTGGTGCTGCTGCCCTCCCTCTCCTACTACTACTACTCTCCCCTCTCCCTCATACTGTTCTCTCTCTCTCTACTCCCTCACTCTCCCTCTACCAGTTCTCTCCATACAAATTCGCTCCCATACAAAAAAGTACTACATCCGAATCGGTGAGTTTCCTTATAAACATTCCCACATCTAAGCATGTTCTCAACAACACCAACCCAATTATTATTTTTCTCTGCATCTACTTGTTTCTGTTTCAGAACGTCTTTCTGCGATCGTTATTTGCTTGATTTTTCCAACATGACCGCGAGATCCTGCTGTCGCGCATTCGCGACCGCAATCATATAGTTCAGTGGCAATGAACAGCCCCAAACTGATATTCGTCGAATGCAGGCCAAAACAGTCGATTTTAATACTTGAACTATCTTCTTGCTCTTTGAGTCAAGTCTCAGGTAAGTTCTGGATGCGCGATTTTCTTTTCTCGTGTTATTGCTTGACTTGCGACCGCGAGCGCCCTCCAGGCACGCGCACCACTCTGCGTCTAGCGCGCACTCGAGCATCAGTTCCTCGACCTTTCATCTAGATTTGATTCCATCTTCTGTGTTTTCTTTTTCATCTGACACACTCGTTTTTGATTTCCCGACTTAATTGGCAGCTTCTAACAGCTCTTCCTTGCAGTCAATCACCACCACAATGCCTAAGGAAAAGACTTCCACCCGCACCAAGACCAAGCGCGTCGAGAGAAAGAAGAAGGGTATGTACTTGCGCTTTTTCTGACGCAGCTTGCTTTGAACTAATCCTTGAGGTAGACCCCAATGCCCCCAAGCGTGGTCTTTCTGCCTACATGTTCTTCGCCAACGACAACCGTGACAAGGTCCGCGAGGAGAACCCCGGCATCTCGTTCGGTAAGTCATCTGACCACATCAAGCTCTGGATTCATCGCTTACTCTCTCCGCAGGTCAGGTCGGCAAGATGCTCGGAGAGAGATGGAAGGCCCTGAGCGACAGCGACCGCCGACCTTACGAGGAGAAGGCCGCCGCCGACAAGAAGCGTTACGAGGACGAGAAGGCGAGCTACAACGTACGTGATTATACCTCTTGCGCCTTGAAATGAACAGTGCTGACAGACCTTGGATTACAGGCCGCTCAGGATGAGGACGAAGAGGAATCCTCTTAAGATCTTCTTTCAAACCTAGGTCTCTTGTGTCTGGACCGATCGGCGTTGTTGAGTCGTATTTTCACTCTGATTGAGTTGTATTCGTCGCTTTTTCCTCTCTATACTCCTTTCTATTTTAACTTGCGACGGCTTTCGGGATGGGATGACGGTGGGGTTTCTCTACGTGCTTTTCTGTTCTTCATGAAGGATCTTCAATGGGAAATGTTTACTGTACGGACTGGGTTGAATTTGGCTTGAATAAGGGTGGACTGCAGCCTTATTTGAGTTCCGGCTGGTGGGATTGTTATGACCGGAAGTTGAAGCTGCAGAAAGTGATGTGTGAGGCAAGCAAAAACTGCTGTATACTAGTAGCTAATCAACCGCATCCTTTCCCTTATCGCCTATTGTGTTGTATATCAAGTAGATAGGTTGCACGGGTTGCTGCCGATTGACAGTTGAGACTTGCAAAAATGTGAGAGATCTTGCAGCTCGGGTACCTGGCCCAAGCTCCCGGGATGACGCGGGGACGGTTTGTTTACGTGTTGCCACCGACGCGTTCCAGCTCCGATATCTCCGAGTTGATGCCTTGATGCCTGAGCTTTGACATTTCGAATTAGGGCTCAGGTATGGACTATGGGAGATCTGTTTATTGCCTTGGGCTATATATAGCTGGTATGGATAATGGAGCATTGTAGGCGTACCATTCCAAGTAGAGAGGTAGTTGGTGTCAAAGACGGTGTATCTACCTAGATTTGGTCACCAGCGAGAGGTGGTACGATACATAACCCAGAGATCGATGCTTATTGCTTACTCTGATATCGCAGGTCTAGATGTGCTCTTAGCGTTGATTGTCAAAGCATATTCCAGCCCTAGACCTCTGCACTCTGAGATCTCCTTATCGCCTCTTAGGGAGTGTCTCGTGATCTGCATAAAATGAGAGCGACTTGTTTAAGGTTGGTCATAAACTTTGTTCCTCACAAGGGATTGCAAAGAATGAGACTTCTGGAATTAGAGATGGAACAGAGATCCGGTGTCATGAGATGCCGGTCCCTCTAGCCGCTTGAAGCATCCCATTCATCTCGTCCTACTCGTCCTCGCGGGGTTACACTTACACTTACAAATGCTCATCACCGCTCAATTCGGTGGATGCGATAACCCCGCGCATTATTGGCTGCCAGGACTATCCTCTGCACGACCACGTCAACGATCCTTATTAGACGGCCAGGAGGGGGCATCTTCTCTGTCGCGGTCTGTCGCTGTCTGTCGCTGAAGGAGCCGCAAGTCGATTGTCTTCTTCGCCAACGGATTGCAAGTGCAAGGATGAGGGATCTTGAGGGTCTCTTGATTGTATGTAGAATCCTTTGACTCAGTCAGATCTTGTGCCCCACTTGAGGCTTCTTCGGCTGCTTCTAGATACCATATTCTCTGTCCCTTTTGAACAATCCTGGTTGCTTTCCTTCTCTTTCATTCATTATCCTTCTTTTCTGATAGGGATTCTTTGCTCTTTCCAAGCTTGCTGCTTTTGTGTGCGCTTCTCCGTCTTTCTACAAGAGACTCTGAGACGACATGCATCCGAGGGCTGATCCCACCGATGACACGGCACAAGCAAGCTCTCAAGAACCCCATAACTAACTAATTAAATTTACTTAGTCTAATCCTAATCATCAATCTCCGAGTTGACTGTTGGTGCCCCTCCGGCTCTTATTTTCCCTTTGCCTTGGTTTTACTATGCTTGTCCTGGATGTAACTCCACACTACTTTTCGTATAGCGACCATTTGTGCGGTCCCCGCGTGGTATATTTTTCTTCGTCTCAATATTCTTTATTTGAACACAACAGTGGTCAACTGTTTGTGCATTACAATTCCGGCTCGCCTCTCAAAACGTATATAACATACTCCACACTTCCCGAGCGAAATTCTGGTTAAAGGCCGCGGCCCAGTGATGTGATCCCTCGCAATGGCATTGCGCACATCGGCCGACAACGCAGAGGATGTGGCAGCTGGCTTCCGGATGCTGCGCGATCCTCTGCCCGAACATGCAACGGAGATAACCAGTCTCATTGCCGACCTCTACTCCATCAGCACATCTTTGACAAGCCTGGATGACCTCACTAAGAATCGTCAATTTCGGCGTAATGTGGCTGTCGCCAAAGAAGACCTGGAACTGGTGCAGACCAGCCTGAAGTATACACTCGAGGACATTGTGGATTTCTTCGGCGACATTGAAGTGCAGAAAGGGTCGAACCGCGAGGTCTTCAAACGGACATGGCTTAGCCTTACTGCTTTCTTTCAGAAGGAGTCTCACGAGCCGCTTCCCACTCGTCTGGCCAAGTACAAGACCTTTCTCCGGGAATTGGAGGATTTGATCAAGGAGTGCGTCCAGCTTCTTTTTTCCCTAGGCCTGATACTGACATGGTGTCGTAGCAAATATCCCGACACCCCTCTTATGAGCGGTCTGCGCAACAACCTCAAGGGTCTCTTAATCCAGCAGGAAAACCGGCTTACTCCGCGATTTGGCGGCCTCTCCCTGGGCACCCCGTCCTCGAGCACCACGAGTGCCGAGCCAGGAAGTCCAGTCAGTGATCGACGACCCCGTAACCGTAGGTCGTACGAGCGAGCCAGACCATCTCATCGCTCGCCTCAATCGCCCCTCTCTCCTTCGTCAGGGACATTTTCGGATATTCCCCCTTCTGCGCCTGATGCGCCGGGATCGCCGACTACCGGCTCTACGACCACTACCAGTCAGTCCGCTGCCTCCAATACGTTCGTGAGCGACCATTGGGCCAAGCGGGTATTTCTAGATGAGATTACAATGACCCCCATTCCTTACGTAGGCGAAAGGTGAGCATGATATATCTCCAGGCCACTGATCTAGCTATTGATGCATGATGGCACTAGTTCGAAATGTCTTGGTGAGCATTCTCCCGGCGTCAAGCGATGGCTCAAAGATGAAGAGTTCGAGGAACTCTTCCAATTGTGAGCATATACCTGGTCCTGCTCCCCTAGAGAACCCGCAGCTAACCGTCTCAGAGCATTCACCGGCGACTCCGACCTTCGCGTGCATTTCTATCTTCGCGAGGATGACCACCGAGCACGGATATTGTGCAAGGCCCCTCACACCACTCGGCCAAGCGAATACTTCTGCATGCCTTTGAATCTCCTGGAGATCGTCCGTGTTGGCTCCTGTCTCAACCTGTGCCGGCGACGGCGCGGAGGGTACGAGTTGGTCCTGTGGGCCAACCTCAAGTTCAGCACCATTGAGCGTAAGTCACCTTCTACCAGATGTCTGCAGAGCCTTTGCTGATAAGCACAGAGATGGTCCTTTTCTTCTGCACATTTCTCGCATTACGCTCCCAGGACGCCGGTCGACCTGTGGAGAGCATCCGTGACTACGAGCTCGATAACGAAGAAGAGCTCTTTGGAGGGTAAGTCTCGCAGACACTGCCCAATTCAAAGCTCACACTGCAACAGACAAATCCTCGACGATAATTACCTTCACGCATTGCGCATATACCGGGACAAGGTCTCCGGAGCCGTGAGGCTCCAGGCATCCGTCCACAAGGGGGAGATGAAACGGTATGATGCCGATCCACAGATCTTGGAAAAAGCTGACTGGTTTACAGAGCCCCCGTGTGGACTGCCTTTATCACTCAGCACCTCGGGACGCGCGGTTGGATCCGCCGTCCGGATTCCAAGGTGGTTGTGCTGCGTGAGCTCCGTCAGACCATCTTCATGTTCGCGGCGGATTATACCCCGCAGAAGACGTCGAGGGGGGAGCATATCTTGCAGTTTACGAATCGTGCTGGTAGGTCTTTTTTTTTTATCCCAGGGTTGGTACAGAATACTGATGGGTGTAGATGCCCAAGGTTTCGTTGAGACCATCGCCGAGCTGGCGAATACTCGCTAGAGTTATCGCAGTCAGACTTTGGTCGTATCAGGAACCATTACGGACGAACTTGATGACTAAAATATATACCTACGATTTATGTGCCATGACCGTCATGAGAAATGATCATTTGAGCGGCTTATTTGCCTCGTTGATATATCCTTTTTGGGAGGTATTCGCTTCTCTGGCGTTGAATGTTGCAAATGGGGTATCATAATGTACAGCACGTTATAAAAGACAAACCCAATACATGTATCTAGGATGCGTCTGCCTGCAGAGCACCCAAATCTCCCAACCCAGCCAGAAACGTCTCCGCCCTTCTCTTAGTTCGTAGCTCCTCAATCTGCCGCCTCCTCTCGTCCTTCACCCGCTGTCGCTCCGCCCGCCTCGCCTGCCTGGCCTCCCGCTCGCGCTGCGTCTCGTCCCGCGCACTCATCAGCTCCTCCATCTGCTTCCTCCGCGTCTCCTCATCCTTGGCAAACGCATAGAACGCCGTCCCGCGGTTCCGCACCTCCGCATCCGCATCGTAGTGCGTCTCCTCCGGCGGCGTAGGCGACCGGTCCCGCCGCGCAGCAAGCGTCGCCATCTGCTCCGCCGCAGACGACGACAGATTGAACGCCTCCGCCTGCACCGCAGCACCATAGATTAGCTTCTCGGGCCGCGCAGGTCGCCACCGCTCCGGGCCCCGACCTTCGCCGCTCTCTTGCGCTTTAGCTAACGCAGCACGCGCAGCTTCGGCCCTCGTCCCGCGCCGGCTCCGCCCGAGCTCGTCTTCATACGAGACGATGGACGCATTGTCGTCGGCCTCAGCCTCTTCCCTTTCAGACCCAGAATCATCTGACCCCCTCGCTCGCTGCGCATCGGCCCACTTCCGATCGAAATCCACCAGCCCCTCCTTCTCCTTCCGGCGGAGCCTTGCCAGGTAATCGTCCCCGCCTGCATTGGTGTCTGCCTCGTCGTCGCTGTCGCCCGCGAGATAGAGCCCGGTCTTGAGATCCTCGTACATGCGCGCCTTTTCCTCCAGCCGCCGCTTGGAGCGGTGCAGGGTGGCGGCGTCGACGGCGCCGATGTCTGCGGTGCGCTTGTGGATCTGGCGGACGGAGGTTTCGTCGTCGTCATCGCGGAGGTCCGCTGCGGCGCGTTTCTGGGCGCCTTTGTTGTGGACGGCGAAGATGTCTGATTTGGAGGATTTGGAGGGTCGAGGGCGGCCGCGGGCGGGCGAGTCACTGCCCTTGGTGATGAGGGAGGAGAGCTGGGTGGTGAAGGCGAGGGTGGAAGACGAGGGGGCGGTGGATTGCGAGGAGGGTTTTTGGCTATGTCGGGGGATGCCGTAGAGGGATGGGTTTGTATTTGACATTTTGTGATGTTTGCTGGTGAGCAACAGTGTTGGAAGTTTTAGTCCGTACTTCTGAAGATGAAGAGCAGTAAATGTTGTACTCCGTATGTAGATAAATCTCGCCAATGTCGATTAGATAACCGTATTTATGCCTCAGGCACCACTCCGATAATCGCTGCCCCGCGACTCCACGATTAAAGCGTTGGCGTTCTGCAACTTTTATGATTCATCCACTGCTGTCTCTGTTCCTGTTCATTCTCTACTGAAAAGTTTCTTGGAATTGTTGCACTGTCTATATCCATTTCTGCCACAAATATCGAGAATTCCCCAGCCATTGACCATGTCTAACATCTATCTCGGTGTCATCGGTGAGTATCCCACCTTTGCTTCACCAGAGTACTGACTCACGCTTACAATGAATGCATGATGCAGGCGTCGGTGGTGTTGGAACCGCATTCCTGAACCAACTCGCCCGTCTCCCCAATGCTCCCAAGCTGATCCTCCTCGCTCGCTCAACACAGACGCTTCTGGCCCCGACACCGGCCTACTCCCCCGCCATCCCCGCTGGTGACTGGAAGGCGGCCGCCGAGACCCCCTCGCTCACCAAGTCGGGTGCTCTGTCCCCCGAAGAGATTGCTTCCTATCTTTCCTCCGCTCCCGGCCGTTCAATCCTGGTCGACAACACCAGCGACCCAGCTCTGGCCAGCTCGTACCCGGTCTTTCTCCGCAAGGGCATCTCCATCGTCACCCCGAACAAGAAGGGCTTCTCCTCCGACCTCTCGCTGTGGAAGGAGATCTTCGCCGCGGCCGCCGAGGGCAAGGCGCTCGTCTACCACGAGAGCACCGTCGGCGCCGGGCTCCCCGTCATCTCGACGCTGCGCGATCTCGTCGCTACCGGTGACGAGGTCACCCGCATCGAGGGCGTGTTCTCCGGCACGCTTTCCTTCCTCTTCAACACCTTTGCCCCCGCCTCGGGCGCCTCCAACGCCAAGTGGAGCGAGGTTGTCGCCCAGGCCAAGGAGCTGGGATACACTGAACCCGATCCGCGCGATGACCTGAACGGCATGGACGTGGCGCGCAAGCTGACCATCCTGGCACGCATTGCGGGTCTCGAGGTCCAGGGCCCGGACGCCTTCCCCATTGAGTCGCTGATCCCCGCCGAGTTGGCGGCGCTGCCTTCCACCGCGGACGGCATCACTCAATTCATGACGGAACTACCTAAATTTGATGAACAGATGGCGGCTATCAAGGAGGGTGCCGAGAAGCAGGGCAAGGTCGTGCGGTATGTGGGTAGCGTGGACGTAGCGAAGAAGGAGGTGCGCGTCGGGCTGCAGCAGTTCGACAAGGACAGTGCCATTGCGGGTCTCAAGGGCAGCGACAATATCATCAGCTTCTACACCAAGCGGTACGGAAGCAACCCCCTGATTGTGCAGGGCGCCGGTGCGGGCGGCGATGTCACGGCCATGGGTGTGACGGCCGACCTCATCAAGGTGATTCAGCGATTGGGTTAGATATAGTCCTAGTCCTAGCGAAAATGCATAGACCATCAACCAGTCAACTACGTAGAAAGTGCTTGACGGCCTCGCCCCATACAGAACCCCGTTTGTACCAATGCATCCCGGGCACATTGCCCGCCTTCAAGCCATCAATCGCCATCGCCAGCTCCTCGCCCAGACCTTCGTCCTTGATCGTCTGCAGAGGATACGTATACGTATGGAACGCAAAGACAAGCGCCTTGCTCCGAGGCAGCCGATGCAGCGTCTGCCGCTCACACCGCAGAACCGTCTACATCCTTCGGCGTAAGCATAACCAACAACCCCAAGGAGAGTAACAGCACCCACCGAATCCACATCCAACATCCCCGGCTCAATCTCCTCCTTTCCAGGAGCCTGCGCCGACGCCTCCGTCGAGCCATGCACGCCTCCAAACGCAGCAAACAGGCCCGTCTTGGTCGTAATACTCCAGTTCACCCTCGCCACGACCTTCCCCACCTCGACCCGCGCAAAGAACCGATCCATGCTCCGCTCCAGCTTCTCCTTGTACCCCGGGACCGGGTCATGGATGGCCGCAAGCCGCAGACCAAGTTTCGTGCGCGTGTCGAACCCAGAGGGAAAGTATGCGGTGTACGCGGCTAGGAAATATCTCTCCTCTCCCCCCGACGTATCTTCGTCCTTGCCGCGAGCATCAGGCAAGAGGATAAGAAATTCCTCGTCGACGGTCTGGCCCAGGATCTCTAGGGCTTTGAGGACCGCTTGCTTCTGGCCCATGTCCATGTCGATCTCCACGGGGTACGTCTTCCCCGTGACCTTATTCTTTACTAATGTTGTGCTGTGGTCAGCCGACACCGACAAGCTAAACATCGTCGGGTACCGCGTGGGAAGATACGTCCCCATGATAAAGCCGTACAACTCGCCGACTGCGCGGCGGATCCGCGGATCGGCTTCATCGTGCACGCCGAGCACGACGTCGGGGTACTCCTTTAGTAGAGACGCGCGCAGCGCCATCCGCTCTTTGTAGGTCTTGTCCATGGGGATTAGGTCTGAGATGGGGATGGTGGAGAGGGCTGATTGCGTTAGCTGCAGTCTTGCGGACTAGATGGGTTACTGTGACTGGGGCATACCCATCGTCAAGTGGTATTTTGGCTTGAAGGGCCGGAAGACGAGTGGTTCGGTTGTTTCCCAGTTGAAGTTGGGGAGGGGGGCGATGGGTGCGTACCCCGTTTCTGCTTCAGATGAAGACTCATGTTTGGATGGGATGGTCTGGCTGTGTTAGTGGTGGAATTTGTAATGAGAGGATGGCAAGACGGACCTTGATCTTGCGATAGTATGCGGATGCGAATGCGAATGTCCCGATCCCCAGGACTAGGAACAAGATGATGGATGGGTTTCTTTCGAGGTAGAGTCTCCATGACTCGAGGTGCTGGAATCGTGCGGTAGACATGACCGTTTACGAGGGGTGTGAGTCGTACCTCGGACGTGTTCATGATGCGTCCATGATATACTGTATAGTAGGGAATGAGTCAAGAGGGGATATCATGCCCGGTTGGATATCTGCTCAGTCTGTGCCACGATTGGACGGGGGAACCGCGGAGTAACGCCGACTCGACGCAATCACCGAACGAATCATTACGGGATGATAGTATGATAGTCTGGTGCTATCATCCCAAGCTATGGAGATGCTGAATCGGTAGGCAATAGTTGCATTAGTTGGGCTCATGGAGCTACCAAGTATGATCAGGTAGAGGTATACATACAATACAGAATATAGACAACCGCCTCTGTAGACAACAGACCACAAGAACAATAAACATATGGGTATCAATAGAGATGCACAAATCAACATTAGGAACAACGCAGCAGCACGCGACCACGACGACGAGTCAACCACACCTGCAAGTCAAACAACAAGCACCGCTTGGCCATCGCCTCACCCATCCGTATCCGTCACCACTCTCTCTCTCCTCTTCACCTCCATCTGCTCACCCACCTCCCCGCCGGCCGCGGTATTAACAGCCGGCCCAAGCCCAAACACCCGCCTTGGCACCTCGCTCCTCTCACTGACATTCACATTCAAAGTCGGCGCACGAGGCCGCTGCATCCCTCTCGCCCGGCCCCCGACGACGGGGAACTCGTACGTCCCCATCCGCCAGATATACAGCAATACGTCGAAGACGATCAGCGCCGCCCAGGGGAAGATAGTAATGATGCCGAGGAAGACCTGGACCCGGCCACATTAGCGTTAGCATTACGTCCCCTCAGCGGAGTTCTCAGGGGCGGGGAAGGGGGTAGGCGTACAAAGATCCGAGCGGCCCAGCTCTCGACGTAGATTAAGTCTGGGGGGAGGATAGAGTACCACGCCATGGTCTTTCTTGAGTTTCTCTGATGTATTTTGTTCTTCGTATGGAGGAAGGTGAGGTGGATCTGTGCCGTATGTCAGGCGGGGAGCATTCGTGCGGAGAGGCGAATGCTCAGTAGACGGAGATGCTGTATAGTGGGTTGGACTCGAAGTTCAGTACTCCCCCGCTTACTGCAAAGCATTCGGGGGAGATAGAGCGAGTGGTAAGATCCTGGCGGATGGCAGGGGTGTGAGAGTCGCTGCGGAGCTCGAGTACTCGGTTTGGTGCGGAGGCGTACGATATCCTCGGTCAGGGGTCAGGAGTCTAGCGACAGTGACATCAACGACAAAGTAGGCCTCCGGAATGCATTCTCATTGAAGAGAAACCGTGTTACTGCAAAAAGGGAAAAGGCTGCTGCGATTTGATTTCAGGAGGAAGCAAGCAAACTGCTCCGTAAGTAAGGAGAGCAGAGCTGTTCAGGCACCGGAAGCTGACTTCGCCTCCGCCGCCGGCCCAATCGGGAAAATCGTAAGCATACCATCAAAGTGACATGTTACATTACACCAGGAGACTTTCATGACTCAGTTTATTGATCGTATCCAGAAATATATGATACTACAGGTATATATTCAGGTCATAATAATGAATGAAACAGTCATCGAATGTAATATAGCGTAAAGTTCGTTAACCCCGTGTCAAATGTACAGTCAAATCAAATCAAACCGACCAAACCTATGCACATATCAAGTTTATGACATAACCAAACCATTCAGCTGTACAAATCTGCAACTACCGCGCGGGACGGTAGTGCTCATACGAGGTGAAATTGGGATCGTCCTGCTCAACAGGCCCGTATCCTCCAGTCCGCCATCGGTCCAGGGGAGCAGGTGTTATCTCGCTCGTGCCTGGCACCTGGGCCTGGCTTAGGAGCTGCTGAGACTCGCTCGCGCTCCGATGATGATAGAGACCGGTCCCTATCGTCGCACTCTCCTCACGCGAGAGCGGAGTGCGGAAGGCAGGGTGGATATCGTTCGCGACTGGGTCGTAGCCTTCGGGCATTTTCAGTCCAGAGAGCGACGGCAGCGACGGCGTCGGCGATGACGCGCGCGATGTGGTCGGTGACCATTCGGCCAAGTGGCTTCGCGGTGTATGGGACCGCTCGGTCATCAGATCCTCGGGGCGGCCATAGATGCCCCCACCAAACTCGTCACGGAAGTCTGGGCGATCTTTGAAGTAGGAAAAGTCGAGATGATTCTCGGGAACAACCTCGAAGGGTGCCGATGGGGCGGCATCCATGGCCTTGCCCGGCTGCGTGGTCGACATGGGATCCATTGCAATGTCCGAGTATTCTCCTCGGACGTCCGAGGTGCCGAGTCGTCCGCGATATATTTGTTTGAGCGCTTCGGCAGCCTTGGCGTGCACCATCGGGGTGATCAGAGGCTTGTACAGTGCGGGATGGCCGAACTTGGAGCTGAGTCGGTCAGACCCCTTCTTGCCTGACTTGCCGACAGCGAACGCCTCCGCATCGGTCAGGTTGGCCCGGTTGTAGTATTTGATGTCGTCGTCGAATTTCTTCATGCAGTAGAACTTGAATCCCAGCATCAGGAATGGCAGCGGAATCACGCAGTAGACCATGGTCCAGGTGCCCTTGGTCTTGGCCACCAGCGCAATGACTACATTGGACAGGATGGTCGCAAATACTAGACGGTTGAACAGGGCGCGCCAGAACTGGCCGCCCGATTCTGTCTTCGTCACGAACACATAGAGCAACAGATACTTCTTCAACATGGCATCCAATCCGAAATACAACGCAGTGACGGGCAGTACGATGGGCTGCAGCGTCGCGAAACACAGCGCAACGGTTGAATAGAAGAGAAAGTAATTGTAGTAGCTCGCATAATCAAACGGCGGCGGCGCGGTCCATTCGATGGCCTGCCGGGGCGTAGGCGCGAGAAAGGTCTTGGCGAACCAAACCCAGAACAGGGTGACCAACTGCACGAGGTCGATGGCCGCTCCGAGATTGCGCTGCAGCAGCCAAGTCACCCAGAACGGAGACACTTGGCACAAGGCGCTCATGACCTTTTGGTAGAAAGCGCCATCCTTAATCGCTTGCCAGGCGTCCTCGTCGTGTTTCTTCGCATCAATGACAGCGGCCACAAATGTCCACGCGGCAGAGAAGAGCGAGAAGACGATGAGGTTATTGAAGACGAAGAACGAGTACAGATGACTCAGGACGTGGCGTTCTCGCGAGGTTTTGGTCACGTCACCCGCCTTGATGGACAACCGACGGAAGATGATCGGTAGAAGGAGGTAAACCAGGGAAGTGATCGCCGGTGAGAGGATACCCTGGACCGCGGCCCAAACTTCCGGGTTCGCATTGAGCGATGTCTGAAAAGCAGGCCAGACCAGACCCAGGTTGGACAAGTTGGACAGGAAGATGGCGATCATGGCGTTAGGAGCGATCCATACAACGGTCAACAAAGTAGTCCAGATGAAGTTCATGAACCGTTTCCACTTTCGTGCCTGCTTGGACAAGGGCAAATTCTCCCAGATGAGTTCGTTCGGGCGAGGTGCCAGCTGGATCGTGGTTCCCTTGGGGTGTTTCTTTCGCACGGTATAGGCGACGGCATGTGCATGCTCAATCATATCCCAGCTGACAAAACCGAATGGCATGGCGTTGCGCTTGTCGATGGAGGCGCGGACGTGACGGATCTCTTCCTCCAGACGCTGGATGCGATCGGTCAGGTAATCAATGGCATCTACCTTGCAATCCGGATGATTGCCTCTTTGCTTCTTGGAAGGTCGCATCATTGGTCGCGTGGCAGGTAGACGGTCGGGCCGCTTAAAATATTTCGCCAGGACGGACTCAAGCTGCCGCACGGTTTCCTCATGCTCCTTGATCAACACGGGAAGATCCTTGACATTTCGGCCGATGGAGGCCCGGGGGAGAGCAGCTGTGGGGTTGAATTCATCCACAAGGCGCATAAGGGCTTCGTCGGAACGTGCCTCGCTGGGAATATCCGTAATCTACAACGGTCAGTCATCGATGTAAAACCAGCTGCTTGGCGGGCAGTAACACACCATCAAGGTTCGAGCATGCAGACTGCGCTGATAATCAGAGCTCTGAAAATACTTTCTCCGCAAAGCTGTTACGGCCTTGTAATTCCTCCAGAGAAAGTAGGCAATGATGATGTCGAAGGCCCAGGCACAAAGGACTTGACTCCAAATCGCGTCCGTTGTGACATAAAGCGGGGTCATGGTCGCAAACGCCGACAACGATGAGATGCCAGAGCCGTTGCTCTTGGTGATATTAACCGGAATCATCACGCCGCATCCGATGATACTCAAAATGATGAAGATATTGCGGCACATCTTGGTGAAGCGCAGGAAAACGGTGGCATCGAGCCCGATGCATTCCACCAGCTCGGGCTCTCGCGTGCGCAGAACGGGTCTCACCCAGGCGAAGAAGCCCTTGCCCACTGGGGGCGGAGTATGTCTGCGATCCGCATGTTTGACTTTGGGCGCATATACAAGGGTGTGATGAGGACGAAAGAGGGAGAAGAGGAGGGCGAGGAGGAGGGAGATACCGGCGGAGGCGCCGAGCGAGGCCCACACGGCATTGATTTGGAACTAGCAGACGCGATTTAGCGATTGCAGAATCGAGAATGATTTGGAGGACTTACAGCCGACTTGAAAGGGTCTTGAATAAGCTTKAGAAACTGCTCAGCCCCCGACGGATMGTCACGCTGTCGCAGAGCGAAGTGGTCCATGGTATTTAGAATCTACTGCGGCATGGACGAGAGAGCGGGCGGTGAGGGTTTCACCAGAGGAATCAGAGCGCAGAGGTATATGGCAGAAACGAATGACTATATGATAGAAAAAGAAAAATGCATGGCACGTAAAAGGGACAGAAAAGAGTCAGGAAAGAGAAGATAAAAAAGATTGAAACAGACGGATAATGACTAGGAATGGCGCGGAGAACAACGCAAGACAGCAAGCAACAAGAGGACCAGGCAGCCCGCATGTGGGCTCGGTGGAGGCGGGTCTGGAACAGGGAACTAGTCTATCTACAGGTTAAACATTAATGGGAGGGATTCAATGGTTGATGCATGTCTAAGATCTTAAACTGTAGATACAAAGCAGATACGGTTTACCATGGAGATACCTTTGGAGATAACTCACTGCTGAGATATCTGCTGATCTATACACAGTATTGAGGCCGTCAACTGACCTTTTTGGTCTATACTCGTGATTCTGGTCTATATCCAGCGGTACCTGATGACCGTACGTAATCAGACTCTTTCCCTGGTAGATGAACAGTCGGTTGCTGGTACATTCTATTATCACTCAGATTGAGTTGCGCAACCTTGGTTACATCAGCCATGCTGCCCCTACCCACAGGAACCTTTCATGTTTATTCAACCCAGTGTGCTCCGGTGACAAAAATTTGAGAAGGCGGATGGAAGAGGCAAACCCAAAGGGAAGAATGATGGAACGAAAAAGATGCCACTCCACAGTCAATGATCGACCGCTGTCATTGGACACTATTGGACTTCTAGCCGACTGCTATTTTCGCCCGCGAATCACCGTTTGCCACTAGCGTCGAGTCTGGAACATTACCTCTTGGGTAGTAGTAGTCTTACACGCAAAGTGTGAGGGTTATCCTTTCTGTGGCCATTTCAGGAGCAATTCTGAGACAACTGGAAAGGTCCGGTGGAGCTATCTATCCACACACAGCCCTACATAGTGTTTGATTGGTACTCATCCTCAAGTTGTCCAGGTCAGGTAAGTGGCACTATTTTATCGCCTTCTCAGAAGTACACAGGGTCTGCAGGTCGATCCCCTACAGTAAGGTAGTGTACAAGAATAGCACAGGAACGGAAACTACCTAAGTAACGGTCTCCGTCTTGGTCAACGTTAGCATGCAATAGTCAGACTTGCAGCTCTACTAGGGCCTTAGAGCGATTTCTTCTCGGTCTCCTCCGAAATTTTAGCGTGGTACAGAGTAGACTAATAGTCATGCTCGATTGAGCCCTGCATCGAGTTTGGTATGCGTAAACTGCCCGTGAGGTTGTAACCACATCTACGGAGACTCAGAGGACCTCAGCATGGACGCTGAAATTGCAAGCTCGCGACTCGCCACTGACGTACTACTAGACCTCCCTTGGCATACAAATAAGAACGACTGCCGATCTGTCGATCAGCTTTTTGGCCGTTATGCTCGTTTTCATCAGTACGCAAGAGACTCTACGATGTAGGAAGCCCTACGGCTGAACTCCCTATAGATACCCGAGGTTCTTTCTGAGTGTACGCTTCTTCGTATCCACGCAGACGTGTCAGTTTTAGCGAAGAGCGAGTGGCGGGAAATACTAGAAAATGCGATATTGCTTCCTCAGATAGAGATGTATATCTGCCAAAACATGTTCGATTGACAGGTTCAATAGTTGCGGAATCCAATCACAAGTGCCAAACCAGCGAGACGAAGGTGCTATTGAATAACTAGGAAGCCACGTACTGTTGCTATTCTTCCGGCAATTTTTCCTAACTCTCCCTTGAGCTATAAAACATAGCATATAGTCTAATGCTGAGCCTGAAACACAGAAGAAACCAGGAGGCACCGACTATTAGCCATACATGATACGTGTAGCAACGCCAGCCATGTGGATGGCTGAACACCCTCCGTTGCATAGCGCTTACTTCTCTACATCATTGGCCCTTTCTATCGTGGATTTCTGCAGGTCAAAGACTATCAAGCGAATGTTACATCAGTCCACTAGGGACTAACATCGTTTTTGCGCTTGTCATTGAAAGTGCATACTACATCTACGCAGGTTGGACTTGAACCACCGAGGACTCAATTAAATTTCTTTAGATCCATTCATTTGCTCATTTTATGTACTGGTATCTGGAAGATAAATAGAAATCTCGGTTTTCCGAATTCAAAGGTAGAAGAACGTCCAAGTCAAGACCTTTACAGCTGGCCAGCAGTGTTGAAGTCCTCCAGAGCAACCTGCACACGCTTGCTCATGGTCTTCTCACCCTCACGAACCCACACACGGGGATCAAAGTACTTCTTGTTGGGCTTATCTTCGCCGTCAGGGTTGCCGACAGGGCCCATGAGGTAGTCCTTCTTGTTGAGAATGTAGTCACGGACACCGGACATGTAGGCGTACTGCATATCGGTGTCGAGGTTGACCTTGACGACACCGTAGCTGATGGCCTCCTTGTACTCCTCCTTGCTGGAACCAGAGCCACCGTGGAAGACGAAGTAGACGGGCTTCTCCTTCTTGGAGCCGATCTTCTCCTTGACGTAGGCCTGGTGCTTCTTCAGAAGCTCGGGGTGGAGACGGACGTTGCCGGGCTTGTAGACACCGTGCACATTACCGAAACCAGCGGCAATAGAGAAGTAGGGGCTGATGGGGGCGAGAGCGTTGTGGATGGCCAGGATGTCCTCGGGCTGAGTGTACAGGGAGTTGTTGTCAACGTCCTCGTTGTTGACACCGTCCTCCTCACCACCAGTGATACCGATTTCCTACATAGGCATTAGCTTACGCACACATGACAGCAATTCCAAAGGGAGCATACCATCTCGAGCCACTGCTTCATAGGGGCAKCGCGCTTCAGGTACTTGGCGGTGGTCTCAATGTTGTAGTCAACGGGCTCCTCGGACAAATCGATCATGTGGCTGGAGAAGAGGGGCTCGCCGTGCTGCTTGAAGTAGCGCTCATCCTCATCGAGCATACCGTCGAGCCAAGGAAGGAGCTTCTTGGCGCAGTGGTCGGTGTGGAGGACGACGGGGACGCCGTAGGCAGGAGCAATGCTACGGATGTAGTGGGCAGCGGCGATGGAACCAGCGATGGAGGCCTTCTGACCATCGTTGCTGACACCCTGCAATGAATTAGCTCTATCCTGCGATTGAGGACCGGTTGACAAGGGGAGCGTCTCATACCTTTCCAGCAAAGTAGGCGGCGCCACCCTGAGAGACCTGGAGGATGACGGGGCAGTTCTGGTCGCGAGCGGCCTCGAGGCAAGAGACGACGGTGGAAGAAGAGGTGACATTCTATATTCAACTGTTAGTATACCGAGCTTATGCACCACGACGAGTTGCGCAAGCTATAGTGGTTGGTAAACTTACAATGGCGGGAATAGCAAAGTTCTTCTCCTGAGCGTACTCGAAGAGACGGAGGACGTCATCACCAACGATGACGCCGGACTTGCGGGAAAGCTTCTCAAGGATACCCATTGTGACTATGGTTTGGATGCGACTAAACTGTCTGGATGGTTCGAGTTGATGAAATTGAAGAGGGAAAGAAGATCTGGACGGGAGACGGGATAGATAAGTAATTAGATGACGAAACAACAAAACTTTTTAGTAGTCTTCTAATTCAATGAAGATCACCGAAGAGCTTTACCGGACGACGAATACGGTGGCAGTTAAATAAGTAGCACACAAGGGAGGGGCAGCGAGCCACTAATGGAGGGGCAGCAGCAGTGGGATGCCTTGAAGAACTCACCGGGTGGTGGGGAATTGATGTAGTCAGTATGATTTCAGTTCGCCTGAACCGGTTCTCCTGATGATGTGGTAGTAAGAAGAGAAAGAAGGAAGAAAGAAGGAAAAGGGACGAGATGATATAATAATAACCATACTAGAGGCCCCCTAACCCTCTGCTATCCTTGAGCTATCCTATTCCTACTGCACTCTCTGTGACTGGTGGGGTAAATCGATCCTACTAGAGGGGCCATGACGCCCGTTTGGCCTCAGGCCTGCTTGCTTGACCCGAAAATCCCCGCGTCCATCACATGACATCATCGCCCGCGTCATGGACTGAAGCTCTCTACTACGCCACACGTAGTCAATGGATGAACTGTACTTGCGTGTAGAAGGGCCAACTAATACTAAGGTCAAAGGAGCATATCTGCAGAAGTTGAATCGAAGCTGTGTCCTGTCAATTGAGCGCGGTTTTCACTCCTACAGTGCCTCAGCCGGTTTGTTGACTCTCGGTTCTCTGCGAAAACGAATACCCATCTCTCCGTATTTCTTTCGTGCCTCTATACGTTCTCGGCGAAAGCAGCGGAGAAACTCTCCCCTTAACCGTCAATTACCGTTCCAGTCCATTCCTTTGCTTTCTTTTCTCATGGCCCAGACTTTCAGCTATCCGGACAATTGGTTATCGTCGGCATCAGCCATGTGCGACTCTTTATGAAGCGGTGTAGATATTCCCGACGCCGGACGGTTTTTACTACAGTCTGGCGTCATGAATGAAGTTCTATTCAAAGACTATCAACTCGTTCTATCCTAAGCTCCTATGTCCAGATGCTGTCTGACAAAGAAATTCTCCGAGAAGAAACTATGTACGTATGCGATCAATGTCCATATCAATGTCCAAGATTTCAATTATGTCCCCGCCATATATGCGCTGAACCCAAAATGACACGAGTCGCGTATGTGCATTCAATGATGTTTTCAGCCCTCAACTTCTGATTGCGACGCCTAAGGCCCGAAAGACGCTTTTTCCATTTCATAAAACAAGAGATAGACTTCTTTCTGCATGCCCAGCACGTCTGAAGTCTTGCATTCCTTGATCTTCTCGTCGGAGATCCGCCACCATCGATCATTCGTCTTCTTGCGACGACGGAGCCGAGAAGTCGACAGAGCTGGTACTTCTGGAGGGGTTCTGGGAGTGGTCCGCTCACTCATGAAGGATGGCCGTGATCCGGACTTGCTCCAGGCTCCACTATCACTAGCTGGACTTTGAGTTTCGGATCCCGGCGGCGAGAGATTCTGCTTAGATCCTGACGATTTGGTGCGGATACTCTGAAAGGATACACGGGAGCTGGATGTGGTGGGCCGAGCAGACGGCGAGGGAGGCGCATTCAGCTGAGATGCAGGTTGTGAGGCATCCCTCGCCGACGCTGAGTGAGAACGAGCTGGGGATGAGATCGAAGTGCCCGACAGGGATGGTAATGATGTCGAGGAAGAAAGGCTGATTGGGGAAGGTTCTGTCTCGGGGGCCCCGCGAGCCGCGAGCCGAGGACTCGGTGCAGTAGAGGGATTGACGCTGGTCGCCCGACTTTGCGCATAGGAACTAAAGACGTCCGGAGTAGAGAAAGGTGGGTAGAGGTTGTTACGTCGGAAGGTTTCGTAGTGGCCACTGTTATGACTGCCTTTGTGGCAGACAATGGCCAGCAGCTTGAACCACTTCTGGCTCAGAATCCCACCCAAAGGGAGCCTCTCAGGAAAGGACACCTTGGCGGCATTTTTTGTAGAACTACTGCGATCAAAGATCGAGCGCGAAAGATGGATTGCTATAATCTTGGGGAAAACAGTGATGCGCATATGGCGAGCAATCTTTCGCTTAGGCGCGAGATCCGCTGGAGGAAGGCTGACTCCTTCGGGAGGATTCTCAGGATCTGTAACGATAGCATGTCGAATCAACTGGACCTCTTGTTCGATACGCTCCCGATCTCTCGTGGAATGAGACCTGCTCATGTCTACCATCTTGGCATCCAGGGCATGTTGCAACCGGCATCTGTCACACCGGAAGTCATCGATATATTCTGTTTTGAGCAATCCGTCGAAGCAGGAACTGAGGGTGGTCGAGCTCTTCTGAGGAACTTGTAGCGTCAGGTTCACGAATGAAGTCTTGTTCGGCTTGTATTGATAATGGCAGAACTGGCATTCAATCTGCGATTCCATCTGTCCTTCGAATGGAAATCCGTATTCATTGTCGATCTCTTTCAATTTGTTGTCGATGATTGCCGGGAGGCCAATCTCAGATCCATCGTCAATCCGCACTTCGATTTCAGTAGATCCCTTCTCGACAACATTACTTTGTATAGATTCCCCGCCACCGGAGGCTGGCAGCGCTGCAACAGAACCTTGTGCACGCTGTCGTGCCTTCAAGCCGGCATGGTATTCGTCACAAAGACGCTCCGCGACGATCTGAAGAAATTCCTGCGCATCCTGCTGATTGCGGCTAATCCGAGTACGGAAAGCGTACTCGAGAGCCTGGATGAAAGCCCGGTTGGTGATGGTCTTCTTGTAGATTGGACGCTCATTTAATCGGTCCAACATCTCTTTCAGAGCTCGCGTGATCGTACCCTGCTGTAGTTCCCGGACCCTCTCAGGTCTCATCCCACGCGACGTCTCATCTGCCTCCGGCAGTGAGTTATATATGTCCGGTCCATCTAGTTCACGCCGATGTAGTTCCCTGATCAGGTAGACACGCAGATCGCCCAGGCCCGCGAGCGCCTGCAGGACCGAGTTGATGAAGCAGTCGTTCGCCGGATTCGACAGCCCCACAATACTCTTCTTGCGGTCACTGTCGTTCGAGTCGTCGCCGTCGATTGTGTAATTTGGTCCGAACACGTAGAAGAGGGCCACGGCGGCGAGGGATGCTCCGGCTGCGTATGCGGCGATGGTCGTCGACTTTTCCTGCATAGCTGCGTTGCTGTTGAGCCGCGAGAGCCCCCTATCGATGCTATTGGTTGAGGATATCTTTCGAATGCACGAAACGTCGCCAGGCTCATTGCTCCATTGGCGGCGCGCGGGGGGGAGGCGAGGTTCGACTCTGACTGGGAGGCGAGCCACTCCAAAAAGCCAATGGCGAACCTAACGGCAGGACAAGAATGTCGATAAGTTTTCTTCGACTCCTGTAGTGCAATTTCTCCGTCGAATGATGATATTCAGAGTGAAGATGACAGTTTCTGGGTGGCGGCTATGGGCGGATAATTGTCCGTCAGATAACTGTTTTTCCCCATACACAGCGTAGCACCCGAGGATGTGGATTGTGGAGAGGAATTTGAACAATGGGGTTGAAGGCGAGAAAAGGGCACTCACGCATGCTTATAAACTGCTTAAATAATCGTTCATGTCGTCAGAACATCCGAATTAATCATGACAGAGCGACTTGCATAAATGAATATCCAGGCAACAAGATAGGGGAATGTTGAAATCTGATCAATCTTCGTCGTCTTCGCTCTTCGCTCTTCACTCCCGAGTTTCGTCCGGAGAACCTGGGACGCCAAGCGACCGTCAACGACGTCTGAAACCCCCACATTTGAGATCCTGGGTCCGCCTGACGACTACAGAAAAGGAGCATGTTCAAGGATACCATGGCTTCCAGTGCTCCAGGAGTTCGTGGACCAATATGAGATCATCGGGGTCAGTTGAGTGGTGTTCCACAGCCAGATCTGCAGGACCATAGTTGCCCCTTAACAAATGGTAAGGAGATCATCGTCAATAGGGCCTGATGATCCAATGCGCAATCCTGATAATTGTCCACTTGTTAGACTCCATCAGCCGGATTGGAGCAGTTTGAAGGATAAAATTTGTAACTCAAGAGTAGTTGGGGTGGTGATGGTGTCCCTTTTGAGAGTGCTGGATCTAAGCCTCAGAGACATGGCATGATCGAAACGTGACCATGGAGTAAGGCGCAAATAAAGCAGATTAGAATTCTCACTTCAACATAATCGAGATATTCGGGTACTTTTAGTTGATGATAGAGCAGGAATATCATCAACTTAGAATGACTTGGCTTTTTTCATCGCCTGCCTGACTGAATATATGAGACTCAATTCTCGAAATCGCTTGAACACAAGTCGTTTTGTCTCAACAAGAACTTTTCATTGATTCAATCTATTGTAGTAGTCTTTCTAAAAAGAGATTCATGACACACTACTGCATATACAAAAAGGCATCGCTTCCCCCAAGGTATCAGCGCATTGACCGGGTGAGTCGGAGAGCGTCCCGATTCACCATGTTGAGAAAACAAACTTAAGCGCACATCGACTAGGGTAAGGTGGCAACCTTCTCGTTGAACAAGTCCTCTGCTTGCTTCCAGACACGAGCGTTCTTTCTGTCCTTGAGTTGCAGTAGGCTCGGCAGCAAGGCTTCGCTGAACATCTCGGAGCTTTCACGGGGAAGGAGGGATGGGAGGTGGTCGATGCTGATCACGCTCAATGGAGGGCCCTGGGCCCGTTCGGGAAGGGGAACAGTCACTGTGGGCTTGTCAAAAGTGGTTGTGATGGAATAGACAGGGATAGGATTGTGGGGGTTGGTTCTGAGTGAGACAAGTTCAGAATGTCAGCGAGAACGTCCTTTATCCTTAAGAGTCCAAAAGAGTAACATACGTGTCGGCGCTCACGTCACAAATGACAGACAAGCGGCGGTTAGGAGAAGACAGAGAGTCGGTGTTGACGAAAGGAGGGATCTTAGCGGAAAGGTAGATGCAGTTGATGAAAATATCTGCATCCTCAACAATCTCCTTGAAGGGACCACCTGAAAAATCAGATTAGCACAGGCACACTAGCTGCAGGTGAGAATGAAGACATACCCTTCTTGGTCTCTTCCATATCCCACTGGATGATATCGGACTCAGGAATGCCGACATCCTTGGCCAGTTGAACGGCTCCCTTGCCACAACGCCCAAGCTAGACTTGGTCAGTACAATTAGGAGACCTCAGCTCATCGAATGCACACTCACAGCTCCAATGACAAGTACCCTGGGCGACCTGCCAGACAGCTTCTTGCCAGACTCCAACGACTCCTTCACTGACTCGATCAACAAGTCCTGGTTTGCGTAGGGAGTCTCGCCAGGAAGGGGTTCGCCCTCAGGATGCGTCAATTGCCAGGCCCAGTTCTTAATGGCCAAAGCAGAACCTGTGCATAGCGTGAGCATTCCCCTATATACGACGCATAGCAAAGCGAAATAATTTACCTGCATAACCGGCGGAGTATCCAAAAGCTGAAGGTGAAAGTCAGACACTATTTCATTCATCCAAAGCAGAAACAGTTGTCACCTACCGGCTACTCGGCGTCCGGCGTCATCTGTGAGGAATTCCAAGTCCAAGAGGGTGCCGCCTCCGCGAGGCCACCGGCTGAGAACCTTCTCCCAACCAGCCTGTTGCTTGTAGCAGTGCGCAAAGGAGATGTGAACGTGCTCAAGGGGGAAATCGTCTTCGGGAAGCTCCTTCAGACCCAGTATATAGGCATCTTTAGGTGCGTCCTTCACCCATGAACCTTCCTCGACGAGGGGAGCGCCGATCTGTACAACTAGTGCGTGAGAATGTCGTCCGAAGAAGGGATTATGTGCGAATCTCAAATTACCTGCTCAAACTCCTTATCTGTCACAAAGCCAGTTCTGTTAGCGATTGGCCCTGAGAAGGAATCGGGAGATTATCCTCACCGTCGAAAATCCGCTGAGTGGAACGCTCCACGGTCACCTCGTAGCCGGCATCCATGAGGGCCTTGCAGGTAGTCGGGGTCACTACATTCCATACAATTAGCACATGCAATTGAAAGATTTACAGATTGAAAATGCCATGATGACTAGGGTATTTTTCGCAAGAACATGTAGAACTCACAAGCAGACCGAGCCTCGGCGGGCTTGGTTTCAGCGCGCAACCAGATCTTATTGCTCGACATGACTGAAATTCAATTGATGAATGCTCGAAGACAGATTGATTTCCTTGAAAAGAAAAAATCGAGATTTCAAATATGGAAAGTGAAATTAGAACGATGACTATTGGAGCTATGACAGTGACTCAATCCCCTCCAGCGATAACGCTTGATCCGCTCCGTGGCTGTGACTCAGCGAGGGGTTGGGGTACGGAGTACCTTACTAACAACGCCTCAGCCCGATATCGGCTTTTCTCAAGAAGGCGTTGATATACAACAGGGCTTGGGATTGCTCCATCATTTTGATAATTGTGCTTGCACCTGCTCTAGATGACTTCGTTTATACGTCAAAGCATTACTCATCAAAGATTGACACATGGTGGTTGAAGTATTACTGATTTCCTCAATCAGAATATATACTCGCAGATATCGAACTGACAATTATGTGTGCTTATGTTGGATACGCAAGAGTAACAGCTGTACCAGTTTGCATTATCATTGCTAAGACTGCTAAAGGGAAATTGAAAGAGAGTGTCTCGTAGCAGACATTCACTAGTAGGCCATGAAGGTCGACAAGAGTCCGGAAATCAAAGGAGTACAGCTCAAGTCGCTGCAGCCTTGGTCCGACTGCGTGTCCGACTCCCGATACCATCTGTATGAACTATACGCTTCACTGTGTCTTTCACTTTCTTAGAGCGCCCTGACTTTTGCTCACTACCGGTGGCCGGGGCAGCTGGTTGACCGTTTTCGACCACGCCATTCCTCTTGCTAATTTTTTGCTTCTTACGTGCGGGTTCTGTGGATTCTCCAGGGACAGCTTTGTCATCATGGGCCGGTGCCGAAGACGGGTTGCGCTCTTGTTTGTCTCCTGCTTGCGCGGTGTCTGCGGTAGATGGTGGTTGAGCGTCAGTCACAGCCCCAGCGAGGGCCTGTTCTGGAGAAGTTGAAGGATCGATGGCTTTGAAGTCTTCAGCAGACTTGGTTCCTTCCGAGCTGCTCTGGTTTGGATTGGGGATGGACTCTGCAGGGAGCGCTTTGTCACTCTCCAGTGGACGGCTGTCGACCTTGGTCTCTCTAGCAGTATTCTCTAGCGATTTACTGTTGACTTCTGGTTCGGTCTGGATTGTAGGCTCTGGCGATATCCATTAGCGTCTGATAGCGTCTGATTGCTCTATTTGAACGCTTAGGGTGGTAATTAAATGGTTTTGAAGTTTAACTCGGGCGGCCAGACAGCGCCCTGTATCCTGGACATACCTTGCTTGGAGTGACCTTTTACAACGCTAGAGTCGTTTTCGGTGGCCATGATTGTGATTGCTAATGTGTACTTATATGGGCTTCGTCCATGAATGGGAAATGGAGACGATATAATGGTCTCGAAAAAAGAGACTTGATTATCACTATAGCTGAGATCGCTAGGATAGATGATTCTGGAACAGTGTATCACCGATGAGGAGAGGTCGAGGATGACAAAGTGTGAAGGGAATGGAGAGGAGACAGCGCGTGAGACGTTGACTAAGATCTTCGAGAACGCTAGCCTTCTCTCGGTTATTTGTTCTATTCGCCCCCAACATGTTAGCGGGTGCTAGATTTAGTAACGCAACACCAGACTTCAATTCCGGGCTGAGCACCAGGGTCTGGCCTGCATCCCTGGCGTAGTCTGGCGCTTCTTGACGTTCTTTGTTGTAGGTAAGCATGCCAAGAAGAGGAGTAAGGGTGGCATTAGTGCGGCAGAGTGGAGCACCATTGCCGAGTTGGGACGAGATGGGCGCTTCCTCGCGTGAACTGCGTCCCTCGTCGGTCAAAGTCCATGACGTCGATGAATGATGCTGGAAAGGTGGCACTCCAATGGTCTCAATTAGCCAGAATCCAATGGGCTACATCTCATGTGTTTGTGTATGTTGGTTCGACATGGTTAACATGCGAGCCAATGCGAATCATGCCAGGCCCAGTAGGTTGGATAGGTTCTCCTCCTCTGCCGACACTTGATCAAACGTGCTGGATGCCGACTCCTGGCCAATCTTTTCCGGCAGATTCTCCTGAATAAAGCGTGCCAAGTATGAAGCTTCCGCCAATTTTTGCTGATCGACCAAGATACGAATGGCGGTAATGGCATAGAGCACAAAGTTCTCCTTTTTCGTCTTGGGCCATGTTGTGAGCCGAACTCGTGATATTCTCTCTGTAAATTGCACAAAGCGCGTAGCGTCAGGTCGGGTCGGGTGGAAAAGAGGCACGCAAGCTAGTAGTAACGATTTGAGAGACCATGAAGCGATAATCCTCACATATTCATCGTACATCTCAAGAGGCATTTGTTTGAGCTGCGATTGCTCACCCTCCATGGCTGCGCGGCACAAAAACCCGGCTGCAGGCATTAGTAGGGCTTTCTTGTATTGAACAAGGCCGAGCTCGTAATCTGTAGAGATTGGCAGCCTGCTCGCCTCCAAGTAGTACCTCATGGCCGAGACTAAACCCTCTCCGTACTGAATCTCAGCTTTCAAGAGGTCGAGCAGGAAATTTCGAGCCACGGTTTGGGCCATGGCCTCCGATATGCGACCGTCAGCACCGCCCAGGTCACGGCTCAACAGCATTCCCAGCCAGGTCATTGCCGTCTTCTGTAGCCCCTCAGCGATCATGAATTTGAGGAGTGTGACGGTTGAAGATCGTATTGTGAATAGCATTTTCCTGGATTCGGAATCGGATGCGTACCACCAGGACACGATTTTGGAACCGGCCTTAGACTTCTTCATCGCGTCTACAACTCCATCGCCGGTATTAGCGCTGGCGAGCACTAGCTGGGCCCTTAAACAATTGAACAGAGCGGTCTTATTAACAGAACCCGAGGCAACCAATTCATCGAAGACGGTCATAGGCTCAGTCGCCAGTTTCTGCTCCTGAAGTGGTCCAAGACCGGATTGGTGCGCAGGACTAGCTGCACTTGAGGGAATGACGCGGAAAAGAGGATTCTCCAAAATAGTCCGTAGATGTTTGTCCGTGGCATGAACGGAGGATAAAGGATTGTCACCGTTCTCATCGTTATTGGCTGAAGAGGATGATGGGTACTCTCGATCAAGCTGACGACGGAAGGAGGAGGTAAGGGCGTTCAGTAATTGCGCTGATTCTCTTGGCGTACGAGGAAGAGGTTGATGAATTTTTGCGAAAGGGCTAAATTTGAACAATGATGACCCCTTCATGTTGACTCTGCTGCCGTGGGGTTGATAGACGAGATGTATTGCGAGTGGAATACCTCAGTTCTCGTGCTCAACCTGTCCCTCAGCAGTTCAAACGGAGCATACAAGGAATCAACCGAGCCTCAGGCAGCGAACATCACCTGAGCGATTGGGAAGCGCAAAACCGGGGGCGGTGAGTGGAAGCAGCGAATGAAAGGATGGTCTTCTGATACCCAAACCAAAGCAGGCCACACAAGAGGAGGAAAGGGTTAGAGAGGCGAAGTTGTCCACAATAATGATCATCAAGGAGGGTTTTAAGATGTAGAGTAGTCAATAGAGCTCAATTGATGACGATACTAACAGTTAGACAACTATAGCCCACAAGATAGAATAACTAGATGTATTCATTTCAAGAGTACTTTAAGGCTATGTAGATGATGAAATCATCCCAGAGAGCCTCCTCCCCCCCCCCATAGTCTATCTACTCGCTAAAGGAGCAAAAAGATCGGCTGTTGCCTCAGGCTCAGCTGTCTCCTTCAGACACACGCCGGCCCAAACCTTCTCTACCTTACTAGCAGAAAGTCTCGTTCCCTGCCATTTCGATCTTGATCCAAGTCCCAATAATTAATCTCTTCCTCCCTTCTTCCCACTCTCTCTACTGCTTCCTCTTCCCCACAAGTCTATAATAACTTCCCTTTTTTCTTATTATTCTTTTTTCCTTTTCTCAACTATCCTCCTCCTCCGTCCTTCGTCTTCTCTTTCCCCTTTTTCCCCCGTTGTCTCCCCGGATTCGGCGGCCCTTGTGCCCGTGGTTTTGGTGCTGTCCTCTCGTGAGGGTGCAGCTGTGATCATTTCCACTACCAACGACCTCTTTTTACCCGTTCAGGTCAGCCACACTTTGTCGTCCCCACCGTCGACGTCGGAAATTCCTTCAATCTCCTCTTCTATTATTTAATTGCTCCGTTTTGGAGATACATCAACACTACCAGAAGACATGTCTGAAGTTCAAACACGGCCTTCTGCCTCTCGAGGCAGAGTATCCGCTCGTGGTGGTCGAGGTGGCTATAGCTCCAGAGGTGGTCGCGGAGGCAGCAGATCGGCCAAGGCAGACACCTCAGACCAGACCACATTTGAAGATGAAGGAGAGATCGGTCAGATGAAGAAGAAATACTCGAACGATCTGCCCACACTGAAGGAATTGTTCCCTGACTGGACCGATGAGGATCTCGTGTTTGCTCTGGAAGATGCCGACKGCGTGCTCGAGGATGCTATTGAGCGCATTACTGAAGGTATGTGATCGCGGATCCCCCGAGTTGTATCTCATATCTCTACATCTGCTGTCCACTGGAATTGGCTCTGACTTTGATCGTTCTATCTCAACAGGCAACGTCTCACAGTGGGGTGAGGTGAAAAAGAAGACGACCGACCGCAACCGCTCCAAGGCCAAGGAGGCACAGAGCACCCCGACTGAGGCAACCACAAGTTCCGTTCGCTCAGGCCGTGGACGTGGCGGATTTGAGGGTCGTGGACGCGCCCGTGGGGATCGTGGTCGTGGTGGTCGCGGCGGCCGGGCTGGAGCTGTCAGTGCACGCGCCGAGAAGCCCGTTGTCACTACCACCGTGGACGTTGTGGAGACAACGATCGTTCCCGAGAAACCGATTGAGGTCGAAACTCCCCCTGTCGACGCCGATACGACCGCCG
Organism: Aspergillus pseudoviridinutans; assembly: GCF_018340605.1. Classification (NCBI taxonomy): domain Eukaryota; kingdom Fungi; phylum Ascomycota; class Eurotiomycetes; order Eurotiales; family Aspergillaceae; genus Aspergillus; species Aspergillus pseudoviridinutans. Next base: position 3,652,268 of record NW_025091284.1, read on the forward strand.
ACGCTGTCAAAGAGGCCCCGAAGGCCAACGTGATGCCGGATGGCACCAAGAAAGGTTGGGCGAGCTTGTTCGCAAAGCCTGCGCCGCCTCCGCAGAAGAAACCCGCAGTTACACCTACGCCTGCGCCTGTCCCAGCTCCCGCCCCCGCTGAACAACAACAGCCAGCCGCTGAGCCAGCAGCGGAGCAGAAAGCAGCTGAATCTGCCCCTGCTCCTGCGCCCGCACCCGCACCTGCTCCAGCTCCCGCTGCTGCTACCGCCCCCGCTCCTGTCCCAATCCCTGTTCCTGTTCCTATTCCTGTCGAGAAAGGACCTGAACCTGTCCTTCCTAAGCAGCCTGCTGAAGCTCTCCCTGTTACTCCTTCCACTGCGCACATCGCTCCTCCCAAGGATGGTCTGACCAAGACAAACCTTGAACAACTCCCCGATGTTTCACCTCCCGCTCCCACAGCCACTGCGGCTAGCACAGTCGGCAGCACCCTTGATGCCAACAGCATCGCAGCTGTCTCTACTCCCGCTCGTCAAGTTGCTCAAGCTGCCTTCCCTTCGAGCGTATTCAAGTCCGGCGCTCGGGCCCCCGGATCGCAGCGTCGTGTCATGGAACAGCAAGAAGCTGTGGTCATGCCTGGAAACCACGCCGTTGATCGTGCGGCTGTGCAGTTTGGCAGCATGGGACTGAACGGCGATGTTGCCGATGTCGATATTGACGAGAACAGAGAAAACGCTGAAACCCGTGCTCAGCCCCCTCAACACTCTCCCGTCGCTCCTCGTGCCTCTCTACCTCCTTCCACTCAGGCCCAGCCGTCCACCGAGACTCCTACCGTTTCCCGTCCGGCTCCCGGACTTCCTCCTGTCCCACAAGTCTCCGCTGCCGATTCCTCTTTCACAGATTTTGCCCGCTACACCGAGGCCCAGAAGCCTTACGATCCGTTTTCTCAGCAGGTCACCCAGCCTCAACCGCAAGTGCAGGAGCCATTCGCAAACCAGGCCCCCGTCCAGCCCACTGTCACATCCGGCAGCGAATACTCTCCTTTCTACGCTGTTGACCAGCGCCTCCCTTACAACTACTATGGCACTTATGGCCAGTCCCAGGATGCCTCTGTGGCTCAAAGGGCGGCGGCTGGTTTCGGTGTCTCCGGCGCTGAGGTGCAGCCCCAAGCTCCCACCACTCAGCCTCCCAGCCGCTATGGCCATGTCGATGCTCCTAGCAGCGGTCACAACACCCCGAACCCAACTCTCCCCGCCGCTACTCAAACTCCAACTGCGCAGCACATGCCTGGTCAAGCTGCCGCTCATGCGTACGGTTACGGATACCCTTACTACTCCAACCCTCACTATGCTTCGTACATGAGCCAGATGACTCAGCAACAGTACGGAAGAAACCGACCCATGTACGACGATGCTCGCCGCTATGATGACCAACACTACATGCCGCACAACACTCAGTATGGATATGGCAATCAGTATGGCCCATATGGCAAGGCTGGTATGTATGGCCAGCCGCACGGTTTCTCCTACGACCACTCCTCCTCGCCTGCTACCGCGGGTAGCTTCAACCAATCTGCTCCCGGCCGTGACTCTGTCTATGGCCGCACTGGATCCACGCAGCCTTCTGAGACCCAGCAGACCGCCGCTGGCACCAACGCCTTTGGCGCGGGCATGTCGGATGTTTTTGGCCGCACACAGGCTGGTTTCGGCCAAAACCAACCCATCTCCCAGCAGCCTCCGGTGAGCTCGGAGGAGACGAAGAGCTTCGAGACACCTAAGGCGGCCGGGCCCAGTCCCTCCCTTGCGCAGGCCAACCGCCCTGGCTCTGCCACTAACAGTGTGCCCGGACAGCCTCAAGCGCAGACTGGCCTTCCCCCTCTTCAAGGCCAGCAGGGACAGCAGGGATTCGGTGGATACCCTCATCTGAACCCCCAGTACGGCAGTGGACTGGGTGGACTTGGCGGACACCAAGCTGGTGCCACAGGCCAGACACACCACCAGGCTACCGGTTACGGTAACTACGGAGGCGCCGGTTTCGCTAACTATTACGGAAATACTGGACGCGGTGGCTGGGGAGGCAATTACGGCCATTAAAGGGTCATAGCGTTCATATCATTTCCCGGTTGATGGGAATGTTTACTGTTACATCACACTTTCTTTTTCTCTCCATGCTCTTTTCCTCTTGAACTTGTTTTGCCCTCTTCTCTCTATTTCCTACGAGGCGGCATGCCTGGGTCAAAAAAATTCCTATACTGCACTGTTGTGTTCTGTCACCTTTCTTATGCCATCATCCAACGTGTAATCTCTACTCTCGACGAGGGGAGCTCGGTCAGCTCTCCTCCAGAATTTGATATGCTACGCAGGGATATGCTGATGATACTGTATTCAACCGAGAAAAATGCGAGGCATATTTTCCTTTTCTTTGTTATCATCATTGACGGTTCATGACATCTCTGCTGTTGTTGTTTCAGGTTTGCTGGTTCAGTTTCTCCCATCCAAGCATGATTCTCTTTCATCCATTATTCCAGATTGCCAGTTCTATTTCCTCAATCTGGCTCTTTTTTCCACTTGATGTTTGTTCATGACAGAAAAAAGCCGCCTTCTGTTATTCCCTTTTCCTTCTGTGCGTCTGTTTTGCATACTTCCAGCTTCCTTCCTGTACTACTTATCCGGTGTCATTTGGGGACTACATTTATGCAATTCTGACTGGATTAGGACAAGGGATGGGGGCTCCGGGAAATACAGGAAATGAATTGAAATGATTTGGGATGGCGTTTGATATGATTTTCTTTCTTTCCTTCAATTCTTTGATCGTAGGCAGTTGGTAAGGTATTATGAGAGCTGTACGCCGTAGCATTAGTAGAGTTGGTCCGCGCATTGTCTATTCTTGCGTTCAATGTGCAGACCACCGCATATCTACGTAGCAGATATCAACCGCCTCCGGTATTCACTGCGGAGAAAGATCTTGTATTATTTCGGGTGCCTCAAGAGTTCGAGAGTGACTTATTCTCTAATGGACAGGCATTCTTATGGAATAAGGAGGTTAGAAGTGACGTGATGGATTGTTTTGCTCGACTTGTGGATTCTAAATGTTCAAGACTACTACGTAACCTTCCTATATACAAGAATCGGAACTCCTAAGGAGAGAAAAAAAAATCCGATGAACGTGATGCAACGTACCCAAAAGCGATTAATGATTCTATTCGCAACGTTCACTGTGGCATAGTGCATAGTGAATACTGTATGAACGTGTCTGACAGCCCCGTTCTCGTAGTAACAACTAGCAGACTGGAGGCTTACTCGGACACTCCGAGTCCCTCACCACCGGTCTGGTGATAGGGCGGCTTAGCATTTGCGGCGCGCTCCTTGTCAAAACGCCAGACGCCACCAGTCTTATCGCTCTCGAGCGAAGTCAGGCCGACCATCCTGGCCAGACGCTGGAACTCCTCGTCCGCCGTTTCATCGACGCGCTTGAAGAACCGGCGCTCCCACTCCCGGTTCTCGGCCTTTTCGACTTTGCGGAGCTCGCGTTGAGCGTTCTCGATCTTCGACTTGGCCACGGAGGTGGCGTCCATATCACCGCGCTCGATGGCCGATGCGACGTCGCGCCAGGCTCGTCGGCTCTCCCATAGGTCTTGCTCCTCCAGAGGGGCGACGGTTAGCGGGCTGGTGTCCATGTCCTTGGCGACGTAGCGGTCGATCTCCTTGTTGGTGCGAGCGTCCTTGATAACAAATGTGTCGGACCATTGTCCCTCTGCGGTGTATAGAGGCTTCTTCTCTCCGTCCTTCTCGTGATAGAGCACGGCGTTGAAAGTGTTCTTCTTGCCACTGAGCCAGCCCTTGCCGGAGTAATTGATCTTGGCGATGTAGCCTGTGCTACTGGCGATCATGGTCGACCTCTCCAGTTCCATGAATGGCGTACCGTAGATGAGGGACTCGACATGCAAGTATGGGAGTGTGATGAGGTAGCGCTCCTTCTGGGCCGGATCGTTCTTATCCGCGGTTGGAGGGGTGATTGTCAGCAAGGCATGGCCGATTTGCTTGATTTGAATTGTGTTGGAGAAGGATGCCTTCTGCGCATTGTATCCTTGTAGCTAGCAAAAAAAATCATTGTAAGATTCTAATCAATTACATCCGTACTACGCTTAATATCTCTTGACTTACCTCGATACCGTGCTTCTCGTTGGTGATCGCATAGGCTGTGGCAGGGGGATGGTGGCTGTTATGGGCTCAGTACTGGGTCGCAGCCGAGACCAAATTAGAGAAAAACGAACCTGACTTGCTCGCTGATCAAGGTAGTCTCGCCGGCGTCAGGATCATTTTCCCACTTGCCGAGGAAAAGTTCACCCAGGAAGGGGTTTAGAGGCTTCTTCTCACTGCCCAGCTTCTCGCTGCGGGAGCAGTACTGTTGACGCAGCGTGCTGAGAAACCACTTCAGAACAGCCAATGCTCGCTTCTCAGGGTCGGCTTCTTTGGCCGCAGCCACAAACAGGCTGGGATGTTCAGCCCAGTAGGCAGAGTATTCCGTCAGAGATGTGCCCGAAAGAATGAAGGGAGGAGCGGTTAACGAGGAGAGATCTCCGTTGAAGGAGGCGATTGACTAGCAAAATATCGATGTTAGATTAACCCATTCAACCATAATTTGGCTAAGACGACGTAATAATGGACGACCGAACCAAAACTCACCTTCAAGAAGCTGGACCAGGACCCTTTGCTTGCAGGGGGAATGGCAGACTGTGGATCCTTGCTGGAGCTCATGTTGGGTATACTGCTGTGTGTTTGACAAGAAAACCACGTAGTCCAAGAAGAAAAACTTAGCAAACGCTAATGGATAGATTTAAGGAACCAAGAAGAAGTAAGCTTGAGTGGGGATGAAGAAGAAAGGGAGGCTTCTCCAGTAATACTACCAGAGACACCTAGCCAAAGGAATTAATTAATTGCTTGCTGGGGAGTTTCAGAGGGGCACAAGTTAAAACAACTGCCAAGGGGGGATTCGGTTGCGACGTCATGGCCATCTCCGTAACTTCAGCGGTTGGACTCTTGCCCCGCATGCGACATCACCAATAACGACATCTTCCTCTGCATCGCACATTCTCATCATCATTCTCATCTCCAATAACAGCATCTCAAGATCCCAAGATCGACCAATGAGTGCTTGCAGCTGGTCCTCCCGCCGCTGTGTCGACCTTGGCAAAGGCAAAGGCATCATCTATCTACGCCCCTTTGCCGGGAAAAGCGTACACTGAAAGACAGCAGACATCAGTGGCTTTTGGTGGCTTTAAACAGACAAGTTAATAAGCTATCTTATCTGATGACTTGGCGACCTGTTTCTGCTTTCAATCAAGGGCAGTTTTCCATCATAACTTGGACTGCTACAGAAAGCAGATTCAAGCACAAATGGCCTCCTTCGACCTAAAAGGCATCGATGCTGATGCCGACGCTCATAATGTCCAGTCTATTTAGAGGATTCAGGTCCATGGAGGGTCTGCCGAGTGCCTTACGACAAGCGCTATCACAATCTTACTTCAGTACCATCATCATACCATCTCAGGGGTCAATTCGCAAATTCAAGACGACTCAACTATCTCTGATGAGCTTCACTACCCAGATATGTCTAAGGATAGTTGAGAGCTGACATAGAGAAAGAACGGAAGCGGAAACCCTCGTCATTACGGAACCGTGAGATTGCTACTTACTCCCTATTTACCCCTGCTTCTCAACTCAAGTTTGCTATTCTGCCTGCTACGGGTCCGAAAATTTATCATCAAGTAGAGAACCAATCGCGGATGAGCTAGAGACCAGAAGGTCCCTGTTTCAGAAGTCAGGGCTTTCAGGTCGATCGGTTTCTGGAATGGCCTCCCTGAGTCGCTTATCCCTTGGTTGATTTTCCAAGGGTGATCGCCAAGGTTGATTAGGTAACGGATGCTCAGAATGCTGGACTTCTACCTCTCTATGCAAAGGAAGATATTTCAATTTGCTCCATGGTTTATTTTCGAAAACAAGTCATTGAAACTCCCCTGCTTCTCTTTTGCTGATGGAATGTACCCTTCCGTCCATCGCGGTTCCTTGGCCACGAGATGATCGCCGATAGGCGTATCCGTACGCCACACAGGCTCCAACCGGAGCTTAGTGTATCATCTCTTCCCAATTGAAAGTATGGTGTAACACTATGCGAGCTCTCTATGAGATGATGCGTATCATGCGTTGCTTAAGGATTTACCAGGGCTGCCGTTGGCCACGCACCAGCCCCATCGTTCTGCGTTGTCGATCATGTTTCCACTCTTGGCCAAGCTATAGGCATCCGGGCCCTCTCCCGAAGCATATAGTGGCCCATCAACGTATCCACCGTTGGAGAGGATCATTGGGTCTCTATTTACCTCAGCTGTCTCTGCGTGGGTCAAATATCATAACATATTTGAGAAAGACTGCGTAGTGTTTCCAAATCGAGCTACTGAGAGCTTCTGAACCTCACATCCCCAAGGACTCTAGCCATTGCGTGCTTCATCGACGTGATGATAGTCGGGCTGAAAATTGGATGCATTGCATCGCGACGCGTAATGCTCGATGGTCAAGGAGACAGCCACCTGACCAGTGCCTTAAGGTCATGAACTGCACATGCTTCAAGATGTGCTCGACAGCTGTCTGTTGACCTTTGTTTGCCGTGGCGAGCTCTCCCTTTCCATATCTGTCCTATGAATTGCGCGTCTTTCATGTGAACTCAAGGACCCAACCACCCTTTGGATCTTCCGGACATTTGCTTGTCTCACTTGAGATGCCCACAGAAGCCTTCAATATACCGGGCTCAATTGTTTGTGACCACAAGATCGAACGCATTTGTTCCAGTACTTGCAAGTCTACACTGTCTCAATTCCTATCAATCGCCGTGCACCATGCTCGGGGTTCTGTGGTCCAGATCAGAAGACACAACCACCATGTCTGACAGTTACTCTCTGAACTCTTCTACAACCCAGCTGCCCGTAGAGGGCCCTCAAGGGGCGAATTCTTCTTATAGCTCGTTTCCTAGCTCACCTAAGACCCTTGTTCAAGTACAAAGTCACCTTGTGAACCATGACAGTTCAACGGAGATAGATGAGTATGAGGAGGAAGATGCAGAGCAATACCTGCGGTTCTCCCCGTCTCGAAAGATAGCCATCGTGGCTATCTTAACATTCTGTGCTTTCCTTACTCCCGTTTCTTCCACTGCTATCCTAACCGCTGTTCCGGAACTTGCAACGACCTTTGGGACGACAGGAGATATGATAAATGCCAGTAATGCGCTGTATCTTGCGTCTATGGCCGTCTCTTGCTTGTTTTGGGGTCCTCTCAGCCAGGTATGGGGTCGTCGTCCTGTAAGTATGCCCGAAGCAACCTTTGCAGTGTTGTTAGTTTACCGTCTGACTGCGGATCCCTACAGATATTTGTCCTAAGCGGGCTGCTATTTTGGCTCTCCACGGCCGCCACTGCCTTATCTCCCAACCTTCCTGCATACTGTATATTCCGAGTTCTCACTGCCCTACAAGGCACGTCATTCCTCGTGGTGGGAAGCTCTGCAATTGGGGACATCTACGAGCCTCGGGCCAGAGCCACTGCATTGGCATGGTTTCTGTCAGGGAGTATGACGGGGCCTGCTTTAGGTCCATTCCTAGGGGTGAGCTTCTACCTTTTGATGAGAACGTAGAGTCTATCTAGCCGCTAACGCGCCTCGTCGAACCCAGGGTATTGTGGTCACATTCAGGCAGTGGAGAGTCATCTTCTGGCTCTTGACCGCACTGACCGGCTTCGCCGTCCTGTTAGTTACCCTGTTCCTCCCAGAGACCATTCCGCACACATCGAAGGCCGAGCTTGCGGGCCACCGTTATCCGAAGAGGGTCAAAATGCTATGGCAGCGCATCTCACCCTTACGTGCCCTCCTTCTCCCGTTGTCCCATCCGAATATCTTCATTACCGGCCTAGCAGCCGGCGCTCTAGTCTGGAACCAATACGCTCTCTTGACGCCAATCCGATACGTTCTCAACCCTCGCTTTCACCTGTCCAGCCCAATCCAAGCTGGTCTTTTCTATCTTGCGCCGGGCTGCGGATACCTGGCCGGCACCTTCGTGGGCGGCCGCTGGGCCGATTACACCGTGAAAAAGTACATTAAAAAACGCAATGGACAGCGCGTGTCGGAGGACCGACTCCGGTCCTGTCTCCCATACATCTGTGTCGTTACACCAGGCTGTCTCCTTGTCTACGGCTGGACCCTCGATCGAGAGGTCGGTGGCATCGCGGTGCCCGTGGTAGCAATGTTCCTGCAGGGCGTGGCGCAAATGTTCTGTTTTCCTAGTCTTCAATCCTACTGTCTGGATGTGATGCAACCGCATGGCCGCAGTGCGGAAGTCGTCGCCAGCAGTTACGTCTTTCGATACGTGTTTGCGGCACTGGGCACCGGCGTTGTCTTACCTGCTACTCAGTCGCTTGGTGTTGGATGGTTCAATACCATATCTGCGCTGTTTCTGGTATTCTCTGGTATCCTGGTGTGGTTGACGGTTATCTATGGCCCGCGGTGGCGGGAAGCTGCTGATTTGAAGTACTCTCGGAAAGCAGTTGAGGACAAGCAGGCTCAGGCAGAAGCATGAATCAAGAATTTGTCAATAGGATAATGTACTATAATATAGACAGGATATAGAAGGGTCCACGGGAGTATTGGCATTTAATATAGAATGTTGTTGGCTTTGTGCTGAGTTGTGACATATATTTCGTTCACTAGTCTCTAGTTGTGCTGCGTATCACCAGGTTCCCCTCCATGTACAGTTGTTAGAAGGTGTCTCCCCTGGAACCACATGTCTAAAGCAGATCATCCCTCCCGCGATGATTCCCCTCCCTCTACGCCCGTCGTAATACCACGCGAGCCCTTCAAGACTTCATCTCTGCTCAGGCCCGTTTCGGCAGACACCCGCGCAATCTTCCGCGCCTCGGCGAATCGCCTCGCATCAGCGCGCCCTTTCTCCACATCCACAAAGGCAATCGTTATCGTCGCCGCAGCACATATGGCAAACAAGAACGGGAACCCCATCCAGTTATTCTGCGTATCGTTGATAATGGCCTGGATCACATTGGGTCCGATGATGGAGGACTGGACGAATCAGTACTCTACTCTGTTTTATTTACCTCGCACCTCATTGGCAGGAGATAGGCAGGCAGGTATGTATGTAGGCAGCCTGCATTGCGGGAATGATTGCTTACAGCTCGATTCGTGATGCCGAAGAGCGCGAAGAACATGTTATCATAGCCTTGGGGCATGAGCTCGCTTATCATTGTTTGCGCGTACTACGTGTGCATTTGCCGAGTGGGACAGAGTTAGCCTCGTTTCGAACGGGAGGGAAGTTGTGGTACTGCGTACAGCGTAGTAGGGGGCTTGGAACAGGCCAAAAACGACATTGTAGAAGTAGAATTCCCACTGCGGACGATTGTGAGCTTGGAAGTTGAGGCGCTGGAAGCTGGAGACACTTACTTGGTTATGGTACCCGATTCGTTGTGTCCAGAGTCCTATCATTCCCCAGAGTGGAATTAGGACGCTGAAGAGGTTTGTGACCAGGAACATGCTCTTGGTCCGGAATTTGAAGTACTTTTGGATGTACCAGAATCCGAAAGTTGAGGCGATTGAGCATACGGCCTGTGTGATGCCTAGATAGGTTAACTGTAGAAATGAAAAGGATACGTAGTCGTTTTGAATGATGGAAACCAAGGTTCCTGCAGAGATTGCATCAGCTTCCTACCCGTTCATCGCCAGCTGTTCTTAGGTGCAAGACTGTGCACTCACCGGTGGTATTTAGTCCATCGGCAAGCAGAAAATAAGCGACGAAATAGAGGAATGTCTGTGGCAATGACCGGATCTCCCTGAGTGCAAGCCAAATTTGCTTGAAGCCAATCGTCGCATAGTTCGACCCTTTTGGGACCTTAGGGCCTGGCCGTTTCTGCTGGAAGATGAACCACCATACTCCTAACACGACCCAGTCTAGTGGCAGCCGTCAGTTTATGGTACGTATTAGGTCACAGGATCACTTACATGAGTTTGTCAAGCAGAGTGCGAGGTTGTTCGAAAAATTGTTGTTCTGAAGTGGAAGCAAAACACTCAAGTTTAGTACAAGAGTGAGCAAATATCCAATATTGCTGTGGGCAGTCGATATATTGCTATTACGCACATAAGTATCGCTCTGTTAATCCAGCGATGGAAGCATACCTGATGTGGTTTCTCTCCAAGGATTCAATTGCATCATACTCTTGCCGACTGATTTTGCCCTCCTTCAGATCTTCCTCACGAGCTTTGCGGACATGCGGCATGTATTGAGCAAGCCTGGGAAACACAGCTGCATAGAAGACCAAAGTAGCTCCGTAGGCTATGTATGCAACTACATACATCGCCATTGCGGCAGGCCACTGACTGGGATCCCTAATCGCCATCATGCCATACTGTAGAGCCCAGCATATTACTGTTAATGCCAGCAGAAGCCAACGGCCAAACGATCCGTAGTCGGCAGCGCTGCCAAGCCAGACAAATATCACCGTCATGAAGGTAAAGCACAATCCATTAGCGATCAAGACTACGGAAGAGACGGACCGCGTGCCTCCAGCCCATGAGACAACGCAGGGAGAGGAATCCGTGCATGGCTGGGGCGGATTGGTGCCCGGTTGCCAGCCAGCCCCGTTCAAGGCCCATTGAAATCTTCAAGATAGAAGCATTAGCTGGGGTCTGATATTGTTGCAGATGCGTTCTTCCTTACAGTGCTTGACTATAAGAACCCGGACCGACACCATTGTCCCCTGACGGAGCACGAGGTATATCGTCAGTAAGCCCTAACTAAAAGGAGCCAGAGGCAATTACCGTTGTAGTAAAGATAGTAAGACCATAGCTCTCTTCGCGTGGTTGTTGGTTGTTCGTATAGATGTTCATCAACACCGAACAGGCGTTCGAAGTCGTCGCGTGTCGACTGGACTTCTTGCGCAGTTATTGTAGCTTTTGTATTGCTTCCCTCATCACGTTGTCTGTCATCGTCGTGGTTAGTGTTATCGATCAATACACTTGGTTGATTGGATGGATGGCTGTTCGGAGACATGACGACAATGGTGTAACGGCTTCCAGCTCCCTTGATCAATGTTAGATGCTGCTTTTTTTTACCAGAAAAGAGGCGAACTGACCTTATAAGCCGGGATTTCTCCGATTAAATTGAATCATTTACATATCATCACCGTGGTGAGAGAATGTGTCGACGCGATGGTTCATGGCTAATGCTACCCCGCATCTACTGTTGCATTCCTGGAGGCAATGTCGCTTCGTTCTCTGATCTTCGGCCCCCATTATATTAGTGACTAGGACCAAATTGAACCGTTCACAACGCTAACAAAGTCTTTTAAAAGACACTTGTGATAAACCGATAGTGCCAATTTGAGGAGAAGAGAATCGATTTGAATATCGGAGCAGTCCATGTGAAACGCGTCAGGTCATCAGGTTCTCCGCATCTTCTCCACCATCGTCTCCAGAGTTGTTGACCTTCTTGCTCCATTCGAATATATAGACCGCTGATATAAAAGTTGTTATTTCTCGTTGAATCCGGCTTCTTCTGTATAGAATGGCATATTTTCAACACTAACAGCTGGATTCACAGGATTTCAACCCAAGACCTAACCGAGATAAAACGTCATCCATTCGCAGTTTCATGCAACGAGCTGAAAGATGCCGCCAGGAGATTTACAGAAAAAAGTTGGCCAGGTAAGATCTCTAGCTTAACATCCGTATAGTAATTGGTAGTCTGACCTGACGATTGTTAGCTTTTTGCGGTCGGCTTCCATGGTATTGTACCAAGTCCAGAGATCAAGACTTTGATCCACGAGTACGGGATAGGAGGCATTGTGCTGTTCAAAAGGAATATTCAAAATGCAATGCAGCTCCAGGTATGTATTACAGCAACCACCCAGATATCCCGACGCCAACGAAGAATGGCCCAGCTGATTCTTGTACAAGTCTCTCACGCTGGCTCTGCAAGAGGAAGCCAGACTGGCAGGACACGAATATCCTCTCTTTATAGGAATTGACCAAGAGAACGGACTAGTCACTCGGATATCGCCACCTATTGCTGCTCAGCTACCCGGACCAATGACCCTTGGAGCAACGCATTCGCCAGAATTGGCGTATCAGGTTGGAGAGGTCACCGGTGAGACGTTGAGGTTCTTCGGGATCAACATGAATTATGCCCCTGTCTGCGATATAAATTCAGAGCCCCTGAACCCAGTCATAGGCGTGCGGAGTCCAGGAGATGACCCGGAATTTGTCGGTCGGTTTGCAAGCGCTGCTGCGCAAGGACTTCGAGAACAAAAGATCATTCCTAGTGTCAAGCATTTCCCCGGACACGGAGATACTGCAGTGGACTCCCATTATGGGCTTCCAGTGATAGAAAAGACGAGAGAGCAACTGGAGAAATGTGAGCTGATCCCTTTCCGTCGAGCTGTGGCAGAGGGCGTTGAGGCAGTGATGACTGCGCATATCTCCTTGCCCGCCGTCGGTGACGGCAAACTGCCTGCCACACTTTCCGCTGATGTCTTGAGCATTCTCCGCAATGAGATGCAATATGACGGGATGATCATCACGGACTGCCTCGAGATGGACGGGATTCGAGCCACATACGGTACCGAACAGGGAGCAGTTCTGGCCTTGGAAGCTGGTAGTGACAGCATCATGATATGCCATACCTTCGCTGTTCAAGTAGCCTCAATTCAAAAAGTCTGCGAGGCCGTACAGTCTGGCCAAATAGCAGCTTCACGTCTGGACGAAGCTTACCGTCGCGTGGCCAAGTTGAAAAACAACTTTCTGAGCTGGGAAACTGCGCTGCTATCGCGGAATCTTGATGATTTGGTTACGTTGAACAGGAAAGCTGCCACGCTTGCAAAGAACGCCTATTCACTTTCAGTTACCCTTGTCCGCAGTGATCCTGGTGTCTTGCCTCTATCAAAATCGGGACATCTTGTGCTTGTGTTCCCAGGGGAAAGAACCCCTGCAGGAGGTGCAGTCAACGGGGAGGGTCTAGGAATGAAAGGAGCTTACGATGCCACGGAGTTCGGCGAGGTCTTGAAAGCCCACAACCCCACAACTATTGAGCTTCACTACGGCTCTGCAGGACTGTCGACTGAGCAATACAAGCTTGTTGAAGCTGCTGATGCTGTCGTTCTCATCACCTTCAACGCACGAGAGTCGCCCTTTCAGAGAGAGATGGGCCTGAAGCTCTCCCAGCATACTCGAAGACTGGTCACCATAGCCGCTTGCAGTCCTTACGACTTTTTGGAGGATGACAGCATCAAGACGTATATAACTACTTATGAGCCGACTATTGAGGCTTTCACAGCCGCCGCAAATATTCTTTTCGGTGAATTGACTCCAAAGGGTGCCCTACCTGTTGGATCAAAGAAGGCCGCGCTAGGTTCTATTCATGTGTCGCCATTCGAAGCTGCAAGTGATCTGACTGCACTGGTCGAAGTCTGGAATACTGCCTTGCCGACATATCCACTACCCGCAGACAGTCTTCACAGATTTTTGACACAGGCCAACGGACGTCACTTCGTTGCGCGACTAGAGTCCAAGGTCATTGGCTTCTGCGTCATGTATATAACAACTAACCGAGGCACGACGTGCTGTCAGCTGGCTGCCCTCGCAGTCCACCCCAGCTACCAAAGGCAGGGTGTGGGCACAGCTTTGATCGCAGAAGCGCGCACGTGGCTCATGAAGAATTACAAACCATGTTCCCTATCGCTTGGGAGCTCCTTCCCACGGTTCTGGCCCGGTATTCCGACTGACCTCGGGCAAGAAGTACAGGAGTTCTTCGTCCACCGCGGTTTCCGCCTCAACCCTCTGATCCCGAGGTCCGTCGATCTGTACCAGGATATCAGAGAGTTCCAGCCACCGGAAAAGTACGTCGCGCGTGCTAAAGAGCGAGGCTTCACTTTCAGCGCGCTTCAGCCCGAGCATTATGAAGAGTGTTTGGCCGGCCAGAAGAAGAACTTCTCCTACAATCCGGTGAATATCCGTTCCCCTTTCCGACCCTATCGAGTTGCTACTGACACAGGCAGGCCTGGGTCGACATGTACCACAAGCTCGATCCTAAAGAGCAACCCTCGAGTATCATGACTGCGTTTGACTCGCACGGGAAACAGGTAGGTTGGACGCTGATGCTGGCACCGTCGTCGCCGGTCCTGCAGCAGAACTGGGCCTTCCCACCCCTCTGTGGCCCCAAGACCGGGCTGATCGGTTGTGTCGGGGTCGACGAAGAATATCGTAAGGCAGGCGCCGGACTAGCCCTCCTCTGCCACGCAATCGAGGACATGAAGCAACGCGGGATCGAGGGAGTCTTTGTGGATTGGGTCAGTCTGGAGGGATGGTACGAGCAGCTTGGGTTCAAGGTCTGGCGCAGCTACAGAACCGGTCAGATGTAATCGCCTAGATATTCGTGGTGTACCTATTTAGAAATATGCCTTGTATTTAGAAAGTTGAGTCACCGACTCAACTATATACATTATATCCTTCTCGGAAATCTCACTCCGAACAACCAAGAGATTCCACTTATAGTCGACCTCTCAAACCAGATAAAACTAGAATCAGTAGCCACAATTCTGAGGTCGTACCTCCTGGAGCAACATCCGGTTCCGGCCCGGATACTCTAACAGCTGTCTTGTCATTCACAATTTCCCCAACCGCCAGCCATGCTATGAAGCACCAACAAGGCGGTGGAGCCTTAGCGAGGCTCCCCCCCAACACAAAGTTTCCGAGAGGCATTTTCCGAGACGTCAACACCAACTCTCACTTTCTCGGAACATACTCTCACCGCCTAACCCACCCTTTGACTGCAAACCCTATTAGTGTCCGTTCAAAGCACTGTGGTACAGTGTGAAGGATTGTCCGCCTATGCCCGAGTCGTCAACCAATGCAGGTCTGAGTAACTTCGCTTTTTCTAGGCCGGGTGGTGTCACAGAAATCCAAAAATCGAGGCTCTCGCAATCTGCTCACGGGCGTAGGTGGACAATCCCTACACTGTACCACAGTTCAAACTTCAAAAGCATGTTACAAGCAGGTACGAGAAGACTATTTCCTAAGTCTGACCTGCCATGATCTTTTTGACCAAATTTGAAACTAATCAGTCCTTGAATTCAAACTACTTAAGACTTCTCTCTAAGCTGCACTTAAGAAACAACAATCAAATGATTCAAATCGGCGTAAGCTCGAGTCATATCTTCGTGAAAGCCCATGTGGCAGAGTTTCCCTCCCCAGAATTAGTGGCTACAAACCGCACTGCGGGAACGGATGCCAGTGGCATTTACATCTCAGTGTTGGCTGAGACTACCTGTTCACCGCCCTCTCTGCTCGCCACCTTCTCGTCGTGAGCGGCCAGGTCTAACTGGTACAAGGGCTCAAGCTTAACATCGCGACGGAAGATGTAACGCTGGATCCACCAAGGGAGGACCTTGAAACACTGGTAATGCATGTGCTTTCTGGTGGGGACCGCAAAGATATAATCAAGTTCCTCCAGGGTGCGCTGTTTCGTTTCTGGGACCCATAGGAAAATCATGACTAGAGCCGTCACATTCAGGCCCCTGCGTATTCGTTAGCGAGGGCCACACGTCCGACAGGCAGAGACTTGAGAAAATGGATATGCACTTACGCGTAGAAACAAAAGGCACCGGTAGGGGTCATCACAGCAAGCATGCGTGGGAAGGTGATGGACAAAACTGCGGCCCAGCCAAGGCAAGTAGCGACCGCCCAAGACATTCCAACCTCTGTGACGGGAATTAGCTGATGAGTGCCACAGAAAAAAGCAAAATGCACACTTACCACGATGGGAGAGAGGGAAAACCTCTGCAGAATAAGTGAATGGAACGGGTCCTTCGCCTGGAGAATAGAATGCCGCGAACATGAACACGAAGAGTGCGATACATGCCAGATGAGCTTTGGACTCCTGGGGAATATAGAAGCAGAACGCAGCGGCGAGCAGAGTCCAAGCCATCTGAGGGAAAGTGAAAAGAAGAAGAGTGCGACGTCCGAAAGTGTCGATGGTGAACACAGCAGGGAAAGCGAAAAGGAAGTTGACCAGTCCGAAGCCCCAAGAGGCAAAGAGTGCTTCGGTGTTGTTGGCACCCGCTTGAGCGAAAACCGTCGAGGAGTAGAACGCGACAATGTTTATTCCGCACATCTGCTGAGCAATCATGACGACAAACGAAGCGAGGGTGGCGCGGCGGACTCGTGGGATGGTGAACAACTCGACGAAACGAGTAAGATAGTTGCCCTTGCCAGCGATCTCTTGCTCCACCTTAATCTGCGCATAGATGTAGTAGAGGTCGCGGGCAGCTTGCAGCCGGGAGTTGCGCAGTCGGCAGAGAGATTTGAAAGCACGCTTCAAGTTGCCTTTCTTGATGTACCAACGAGGCGACTCAGGGCAGAAATACACGCCAATAAGCAGTGGAATGGCAGGAATGAAAGCAGAGCCAAACTGCAACCGCCAGGCGATATCACCGGTATCCTTGACAGCCAGATTCGCAGAGAAACCGAGGAAGATTCCGAACGCAGTCCACAGTTGCCAGCACATGACCAAGCCTCCACGCACGGAAGCAGGAGTGTTCTCCGCACAAAAGATCGGAACAGTAGAAGCCTTCAGGCCCATTCCGAGCCCGAGGAGCAGACGAGTGACGAAGAGCTGGGGCCAAGTCTGAGCTACACCGCTGCCAATTGGGGAAAGCACGCAGAAGATCGCGGAGATGAAGATTGCACCACGACGGCCGAGAACAGCGTTCACAGGATCAGAGAGCCAGCAGCCAAGGGCCGCACTGGCAATGTATGGGCCTCTAGACATGGATATTAGCCAGGTCTCTATGCAACTGAAGGACAGGGACTACTGACGCGTTGACAACTCCGACCAACCACTGGTTCTTCTCAGCGTCAGGGTTGGGACTTCCATCCATAAGTTTGTCGGTGTCAGGAATACCGAGAGCAACAGGGAAGGAAAGATTGGCACCTGCGAAACAGGAACGGCAGCATTAGCAACTCATCAACCGGCGGAATGAAAATCTTATCCTTACCGTTACTACCAGTCTGGTCCCATCCTCTGAGAGAGAAACGCCTGTTAGTGGCTATTCATGCACAAATGTCGCAGCGATTTGACTTACTGGACAGCGGCGCCGACGGAGCAAAGAATGATGGTGAAATAGAGAGCAAAAGGCTGACGCCATTTGTGCTCAGTTTCATCACGGATCACGGCGAGCTCCGCTTCAGTCATATCTGGGACTGTCTCGAAGTGTTCAGGGTCACGCGCGACGAGGGCACCCTTCTTCAGCTCGGGGAGAATGTCGACGAGGTCATGCTCGTTCGCAAACTCTTCGACATCGCGAATAACCTGAGAAGGAGTCAAGTCCGCCAGAGGATTCTTAATCCTACAAGAAATCGGTCAATGATCAGTGCGAGAGGAGACGACGCGTGAGGCAACAGCAGTTCGTGAGGGGGACTCGCAGCCGTGGAGACTCGACACTTACTTGGCAGAGAGATTCTTGTTGAGACTGATGTGCTCGTGATGGCCAGTTTCGAGCATGCCATTGTCATCACTGATGCTGTCGTTATGAAAGTCGATGTCAGTCAGGAGTCACAAGTTGGGCTGTATAGAAGCTTGGGCTCAGGGCAAACCTACCGCTGCTCGACAGGCGCATCAGCTGTTGCGATATGAGCAATCTCCTGCTTTGGGCCTCCGTCTGCCATGGCAAACCGAGACTATGAGAAGGAGCTTGTTGTTGCTTGTGTCTTGTTGTGTGAGTCTTCTTTCTTGCTTCAAATTGGAAGATTTGGGTCTGTAGCTCAGGGGATGCGGAGAAAGAGAAGATGGAAGGAAGGTGCGGGGAGGAGAAGGATGAGGAAAGAAATAGTGAGTGGAAAAATAATAAAAAAATGTGGAAAATTAAAAAAATAGGAAGGAAAAAAATAGAAGAATATTACCATATTCACAAGACAGTTCAAAGAAAAAGAAAATAAAAAAGAAGGCTGAATCCACAAGGAAGATCACTGACTGACCTTTCACGAGCGCCTATCCAATGGCGTCACTACTAGATTCACTTTACGCCTGGGCAATTCACGACCGCATGCATCTTTCTCCTGTCAGATATACAGAAAGTACCCACTTCTCCTATTGGTCCTCAAGGGCCGAAGATTGCAAAACTACCGTGGAGCTATTATGCGGCCTAGAGTCAGTGGCTGCTCTTTGAAGAGCCATTGCCGCAACTAACTCCTTCGCTCGAGAGTCTACTCAGTAGTGCCAATGCTTTTTGCTAACAGTCTAACACTAGCGGGATATCATCTGTCCACCAGAAAAGCCTGAGCTTCAAGGCCTGAGCGAGACTGGGGTGTCCCCTTGGCTTGGATAATCAAGGACCAGAGAGGGACGATGAGGGACCGGAGACAGCAAGCGAGTGTCCTAAAGCAGAAAACTTCTGGGTAAAGTCTAAATTACTCTCTTTCATTACGGCCAGATGTCTGGCGATGACTATGGCTGCCTCCGCGTCGTAAGACGTGCCCAAAGATTGCTCGTAATTCGTCCCGTCAACCACGCGAATTGAGTGTGCCAAGGTGGAGACCCCCACGGGTCCGAGGACTGCGTTAAGGCATAGTCTAATCCGGAGGTTTACTCAGCAGGATAATGCGGAGTGCAAGGCTCCTGCGAGCCTGTGATGCTGTCTCCTTCAGGCTTCCAGAAACAAAGTTGAAGGAATATTCTCCTGCATGGTTATCCCTTGAGTGGCCATGCGTCTGGAACCTATATTCCACCACAGCTATCAGGATATTCAGCGATTATCCGTGCTATGATCCATAGACATCAGAGACCTGAAACACCAAGACGTTCCCAGCTGCCGGTCTTCGTCAAATTGAGGCCTGTCCTCGTTCTCACCCCCGCTTCCACCCGTACGGGATCCCGTGTCATACCATTTCTTTCAGGCTGGAGTTGTTGCTGAGCCGATTGCCCGCTGCCCCAACTTCTCAACCACTAAAAGCACGAGCCAATCTCGAGGAAGCAAAAACGCCACTCTTGTTACTCGAGGGAATATCCTTGCCAGGAATTGCCAGAACTGGACAGGATCCTGGACGTTTGACCAAGCGTTATTCGCTCCTCTTGGCCGGTTCCCAGGCCCGTCGAAGGCTAGTATTTTAAGCTAAGCCAAGAACAGTCAAGTGCGTTGGTATAATGGGTCCATCTTGGCGGCCGATGTGACTTTGGGGAAGTCACGGACTCTCGGGCACGGAGTCACCGCCCCAAGGCCCCCAACCCCAAGCCCGAGAGCTTAAGCAAATAAGAAGATTGTGGTGGACGGTGGTGGGGTCGGTCTGAGGCTTTCGTTCAGACGCAGATTGCAACCCTCCTCTTTCGGACATTATTAAGATCAGGATCCCTGGATCTCTGTCCGCGTGGTCATGTTATAGCTTGGTAGATGGAATCTCTGACTCTACTCTGCTGTACAAAGGTTCGAGCTTTTACTCCATACAACGTACCAGGAAAACTCGGCTAGAAGTCTGGGACTGTGTAACCAAGAGACGAACTCCAGATCAGGAACCCGGAGAAAATCTGGGGAGTAAAGCAGATTATGCTTTGGGTTTAGTCTCTGTATCTCGTACCCGCACATTCCAACGAGCACATGGTCATCTGCCCCCTTGCTGACCTTCCTTCCCCCTCTGGAATGTGGATAGGCTTAAAGAGACATTTTATTATGAACCCCACCTGCGGACAACTATCTACTCGAACGGACATCACCGTCGCAATCATACACTGAATGTGAATTCACTGAATTCAAAATCTCATGATTCGCGGCCAAGAAACCACCTTGGAAGAACGAGATCTGAGCCCGTTCTCACCCTTTTTTCGAGACAAATTTATATGCAGTCTGCAACTTTTGACGAGAGTGTTGAATTTATTGAGCTCATCAAGTGTAGTCCACTACGAATAAGAAATAGTAATTATAGTTATCAAAGAGGCTCGAGTGTACCAGGCTATGAGGTTACAGCACTTAATGCCGCCGACTATGGATACGGTCTGGATGGCTGATGGAATTGAATCAACATCAACGCCATGTGGGGAATTTCCCCCCGTTTGCTTTTGCCTGGCCTGGTCTGGTGGCTGAAGATCGCCAATTTCTCATTAAACTTTTTCCCTATTTTCCTTTTTTTGTTTTCATTTTCGCCCATACTTCACGATCTGGAGAATTCCGTTTAGTTTCCTTGTTCTGCTGTTTGCAGCTGATGAGAGATTTCAACGACCCTGACCAGTGAATTCTAGGCTTATCTCTTCCCACAGTGGCGAAAAAGCTACGACAAACTCATCCAGAAAGTGATGCCTAAGCCCATATGTTTCTTGTCTTTATGCGTTGCCAAGATGGCCAACTTCGAAATTGCTTTTCAGAGCTTCGGTTAATGCCCAATAGCCATGCGCAAAGCCCCAGCCGGGATGTGATACAGAAACCGAGACTCCGTTCCCCAGGCAGCATTGAGTATTCATGCTACACAATTCCAGCCGAAAACTTTGAGATGAACCCGAACACGACATATCCCGATATCTCGCCCGAGTCACGTTAAACAGCCGGGTCAGACCGTGGCTAAGGTCGCACATGATGAACTCGAGGCTACTAAAGGAAGGTAAAAGTACTGAGTCAGATGCCTGCAATACTTACCAGGGTAAGGCTGCCTGCTGATCCTGCCGATACGGATTGTATGGTGCATTGGAAGCCTTGCGTACTACTTAGCTGTAATATTTTCTGGGCCTTTGACTGAACTGCGGCTGAAGAGGTCAAGCAAGCTCAATGGTCGATATCTATGCCTAACAAGTCTCTTTGGAAGTAGTTGTCAGGGTCTGCTTCCCAGCCGAGGTTGCMGAACTCGACAATGCCGATCATGGCCTTCTTCAATCGTAAGATCCGTCCCTGAAGTTCTCCAGTCTCGATCCTCGAAGCTTAGTTGTTCCTTCTAAAAACAGGCTATCCGCGCTTCGACTCCAACGGAATTTCAATCCTATGTGCACGTGGATTACAATGTATACCTTGGCAGTGATTGGATGAAGCTGTGACCACTAGACATCTGGCTTGGGATACTTCTTGATCGCATGGCGCCCTCACTAATATCCAGTGATACTGACGCAAGTTCATCTTTGGACAATACATTCCTCATTCTATCACTTTCTCTGGAGCCTCAAGAAACACTGCCTTCTGGCTTGTAGGGCCGAAGGGTTAATGACAACCATGCATGATACCAGTTATGCAAGATAGCTGCCATATTAATTCAACTCTCTGCAGCATAACTATTTAACCGGGATAATGCGTGGTGATTAGGCATGGATCCGAACTAGGTACGTACTGTCTACTGAAGCTAGAGTGCTTACGCTTCTATGCCCTTTCCCTCGAGTTATTGTTGTTGTAAAGACATATTTTCTCCCAGAACCTCAGCCCTATCTACTCAAATTCTTCTATGTCTGTACAGTATATATCGGGCACTCGGGGTATCTTTCCTCATATTGCTCCCAAGGTCACTTCTTCTGCTGCTAGTCAGAGGTAAGGTTCAAAATTGGGAACTATTAGAGACAGGATGTAATGTTTACCTATACAATGATGCATGTCAAGAAATTGGGCGAGTAGACGATATCGATGCTGGTGAGGATAATGACCTCTCAGCTGCCATAGACCGTTATTGTCAGATAAAGGAGAGGAATAGGTCAAGGCTCAAGGGGCGGAATATACGCTCTATTCAACTACGCTGGAGACAATTACGGAACGGGCCATACCCACTACGCGACTGGAGACTGCAGTTCTGGCTTGTCAGGATGTTCCTGGCTTTGCTCTGTGTTTGATTGCCAGTATTCTGATCTTATGTGCTAATAATCGGATCGTTGATTGGATATTTGTTCATTGAATGGTGCGTATTGTTTGTCCGAGCTCTACCTGGTGTCCAAGAACCAACTCTGATGTCCCAGAAAATCAGTCCTCGGTTCAGTTATCACCGTTTCTGAATTTTTCATGTATTCGGAATTAATCTACTCGCTGTTCATACCTGAGTTTGGAACATTCAGACAACTGACCCTCTGGACAAGCATAGTACAAAGCAAGTCAGCTGAAATGATTTCTTTTCTCATTCATTTTCTGCACGAGTCTCCAACAAACCGCAGTTTGTTCATATACCAATTAACCTGAACAGGCACATGCGCTCTGCATATCTGATTGTCTGGCAGCTATTATGCTCACTGTGGAGGCATTTGTAGGCATCGGGATGGGTCAAGGCAAGACACTCTACTGTTGCAGGCTGTTCATGATTGGGGACGCTCTATAAGTAGATAAAAGTGCTATAGATGGCTAAACATCGCCTGAACCTTGCAGTGAAAAATTCTACACGCATATAGGTCGTGGCCGAGCTGTACTCATAAACGATCTTAGGTCTCCATAGCTAATTACCTGATCAGGCTAGATCTTCCCCGTGCTCCGCATCACGTGCATCACTGCGACGTCCATTGTGGTTTCCGAGATAGAAGATGAGGATCGCTACTCCGTATGAGCTCAATATCCATATACGACGCTATTATCGTCCTACAATTAATTAGAGGGTGAAATGCAGTGCTCAGAATTGGTATAACATGAATTTCACCCAACCAGACCCTCCTTCTGTGCAAGACCTCCTGCGCTCCGGAAAACCATTTGTCCCCTTTTCCGAGTTCTCGGTTCATGACCTCTGTGACCTAAGTCACAAAGAAGCCAATGACTGGTTGGAACACAGGCTGCAGGAAGAAAAACCATTTATTATTCATGGCTTTGACAAGCTCGACAATTGGGACAAGGGCATTTTCAGCAGCAAGAGCCTGGTAGACCTGTCTTCCTCGGGATGTACGTCAACTATCGAATGCCACTACTTTGATATATCAGGTGCTTACCCGGACTCGCTGCCTGTAGCAATACCTGTGAGGAACTGTCAGACGGGACGGGATGTGCGTATGAAGCTTGCGGATCTTTTCCAGTGTCTGACGGACCATACGCGAAGTAGCCATATCCGAGAATTGTATGTCGACCAACCAGCTTCCCGATTCTTCGCAATATTCTGACTAGTAGCGCGTTCAGTCTATATGCAAAAGATCTTCAGTGTCCAGAGAAGTGGGTTAAAGCTTTGAGAGCCATCTTACCATCATCTTTGCAGCACTTGGGTTCTTTGGACTTGTTCCGAGTATTGCCCCGAGAAATTKCACCAGAGGTCTTGATGGCGTATGCCGGAACCCAGGGATCTTTGTATGTGGTCATCTCGAATGCTGTATAGAATGCATAGCTGACACGACGACTACAGTTCCGGCTTTCACAGATGCCTTAGCGGGACAGTTGCTCTCAATCTCGTGATCGAATCCAAAGGTAAATGACTCGGAATCGATTATCGGGACATTTGGAAGGATAAACTAACCGTTCAAAGACCGTCGGTCAGGGTCAATCTGCTTCKGTACTGACAGACAATCGCAAACAAAATATGACGCTTACATGGAGGAATTGGGAAGGTCATCGCATACCGACTGGGCCAATGTTTCGATCGCGCAGCTACAATCAGCCAATTTTCCCATCTACATTACCTACCAAGAACCTGGCGATCTGATTGTCTATCCATCAGCAACTGCGCACCAAGTTTGGAACATTGGTCCAATGGTCACCAGGGTCGTTTGGAATGTCATGCATACATCTTCCATGGTATCGTTCTTTGATTACATCCAACCCGCTTATCAAAGACAATGCCATACAGACACCGGCCGAGTCCCATTGATCCCGCTACATGCACTTAGAGATCCTACTACGCTTAGCGCAAAGGAGCTGAAACTCCTTTTGGAGATCTTTGAGCGGCTGGTCGACGATGATGATACGGGGACAACTGTACCTGTCAAGCTTGTGGATACTCAAGGTGCCGTGGTGGAATGCAATTATTGTGGACTGACAATCTGGAATCGGCATTTGCATTGTGAGCAGTGCGGGGATTTCGACTTATGCTTGCCTTGCTTTGTTTCTGGACGGAGTTGCAAACATATTACGGACTATACCTGGGCAGAGTTGATTCCCAGAGAAGATTGTCAAGCATTAATCGATGCAACCCGGAAGAACACTGATTTACTATCCCCTTCAAGTCCCAGGATAGCAGAGTAAGTATTCTTGTTGACTTTAATACTCGTACCGACGATATTCTAATCCTCTTATCCCGGCTGAGAGCTTGTCAGCACAAAGTCCCACAAAGCTAACCAGTCATTCATAGGCAGAAATCTCTGGGTCTTTTGGCTAGAGCTGCGGCAGATGCTCGACGACAGTCTATGGTAAGTACGACGCCATTTCAACAAATTTGAACTAACAATTGACTCTTGCCAGGAACGCCTTTGCCATCTGTGCCGAGACAACCATACAGTGTGGAAAGGGATCACATGCTCCCAATGCTCTGCGTTCTTCTGCTTTCGTGGCCTCTACAGACATTTTGATATTGATCTCATTCCTCTGCTCCGAAGAGAGGGCCCGTGGGTGTGCCCCAAGTGTTCTCACCGGTGCAACTGCAGATGTTGCCACTTTGCTCAGCCATATCAGAGTAAAGAAAAACCCGTCAGAGCCCGCATCAAGCCTGCCGATCCCCGAGGCCGTGTTATGGGCTTTGTAGACAATGTGTTCGATCAGAAGAGAGGAAAGAGAGCCAGCGCAGGGCCACAGATAACACCTTCGCAGACGGCCATTTCTCTGCAAGGGCGAAAACGGCCTAGACCAAACAACAGCGAAGGCTTCGAGCAACGAATACTGGACCGCAGCAGGTTTTCTTCTACGGAGGACACTCAACCGCCTGGCATCGTGAGATCAGAATCGGACGACTTATGGAGCAGAGACACTGCTCAACCAAATATACATCTCGCCAAAGTGCGTTCTTATGGGAATTCTTGGCCCAAAGGACAGCTTCGAATTTGTGACCTGGTTGAGAGCCGGGATGAGAGTGCGGCGGCTGAAGGAAGCTCTCGCAATCATGTCTCACGGTACCAACCTGCTGCACTTCCTGAGATATCAAACCGGCGCGATCACTCTTCAGGAGAAAACAACTCTTCTTTCTCATCTACAAGTGAGGAGAGTATTCTTATTCTGGAGAAGAGACTGGACGCTCTTCGTCGATATGCGGATGATCTTCTCGATCTCTCTTTGGTGGAGTCGCACGCTAAAGTGCTTGAAAAGATCACTGCATTTGAATCCCAGATTGAGCAGATCAGGAGGCGAAAGGCCGAAACGCTCTTTAGTAATTTGAATCGGGACTTTCCCGACCTGGCCAACGTAGCCATGGAAGAGGCGCGACGGCGAGGGCTATGAATATTGCATACCATCATTGTTGGAATACCTCTAACTACGCAACAATGAATCTGGCACAAGAAATATCGACCTCACTGGCAGATCATGATTGTGGATGTGGAAAAGCAAGGATATTATATTTCTGCAATATTGCATAGGCAGCTCGCTGAAGCGATGACTAGCACTATATACTGGTAGTATCGCCTCATCCTTTGTAAAGATGGGCTGATAAAACAAGACGATCTTTCGCCTTAAACCACAAAATGGTAGACTCGATCGACACCACGTTGGTTTATGTGTCAGACAGTGAGGTCGGCATCTCAGCTTAGTCCACTCAACTAGGCTAACGCTTCTCCCCACCTCTGGAAGCGCACGAGCTGACCTCCCCAAGAATCCAACATAAATACTCACTGTCCTTGACAAACTTATCATAAAACAATTCCGTTACGTGTTATTTCAGGATGGATCCCATAACGGCTACTCAGACGGCAGCAGAGGTGGCAGGCATCTTCCTGACAATCGTGAACACCGTTAAGGGCATTATTGAGACGATGAATGGCGCCAAAGAAGCCCTCGTCGAGCTGCTGAGTCGCTGCGAAAGGGTCCGCCTATATGTCGAACTATTTAGGTCTCTCACAAGCCGGTTATCCAACCCAGTCGAACGATCCCTATCAATATCTTTCAATGATAGTGCGTACCGCCAAACAGCCGACGAGATCCTAGGATTTGTCCACAAGATAGCGGATGCCTCAAAGCATTCCGAAATCTGGATGAAGTTCAGCTGGGTTTTCCACAAGACCGATGTCACCGCGTTGGTCGGGAAGCTTGAGGCTCGCGAGAAGGACCTCAACCTAGTCCTAACTTTCATTGCAGCGTATGAGTCCTTAAGAAAAGGTCCAATGTATCCGAAGCTGACGTGGGCGCGACAGTCAGTCCAGTGTGGTAACTGAGAATGAGATCACTACGATGAAGAGCCGTGCTGAAGAATCGGCACAAATCACTGAAGCTTTTGGCACGACTCATTTGAGTCAAGACAGCCATGAGTTGTGCTTGGAACATTCTTCCGAGCAGGAAAAAAAGGGACATAGCTCACATAAGAAATCGCACAACGATGGAAAGCAAATATCCCCCAATGTGATATCAAGCCAACCTTCTTCCAATCCCGCGAAACCAGCGCTGTGGCTTGGAAACGTCGTCAAGACAGGCTTGGACCCGGCCTATGTCAGAGAGAGAGCGCGGTTGTCCGACGCAGCATACCGGGCCCACTGGGATCGGTTGTTGTCTTCACTGGACACAGGGAGACGCCGCTTTGGCGAGTCATGGTGCAATTCTTTTCGTCTAAGTATGCAACTCTGCGGAGTGCGTTGAGTGATGGCTGCTTAATTCTGGACAGGATCAGAGGACGATGCCCACCGACAGAGCCTATGGACTCCTTTGCACCAGGCGGCGTATATGAATGCGCCGAAGAAGGTGGTAGAGAAACTCATTCGATTCGGGGCTTTCAGTATGATCTTTTTTCTATATAAACTACGCTGAATCCGTTGACAATGATGCTAGGAACCCTGCCGACTAACAAATCCAAAAGCGAGTTCCGCTACCAGGATCTGACGGCCGTCGAGATTGCCCGTGAAGTCGGATACTCAGATCTTTGCGACATTCTAACTCCAGTTATCCGTCATTTCGTTCCTCCGAGGGTTCTACTAGATCTGGAACAAAAGTTCCATGAACTGATACACGCCGAACTAGCTGGCTTCGCTCATCTGGAGCACCTTCGTCTTCCTCAGCTGGTGGTGTTGACCGAGCTAGAGAATCCGGAGATGTGGTTTCCAATTCAACCCCAGAGTCAGCACGGGAGAGTGCGTCATCCAAGTACTCGTAGTTTGGAGCTGACTACTGACTTTGATCTAGGGATTCTTGTTTCGTTTTGATGGTCGAGAACTGGTGGTTCTCAGTGTTGGGAGGAGCCCTCCGCAGTCCAAGCAGCTCTACCGTGTATCGGCAAAAGGATGGACTGCCATACGTGATGCAGTCGTGTTTCGACGGTAGCTCTTGCAAAATTGCTTTCTTTACAGCAGAAGTTTGGTATGATATGCTGGTCATGCAACGCTAGCGCTTGAAATGCTATGGCTGGCCTGTTCCAATCGCATGTTGTATATATGATTTTCAAGCTGGTGGATATTGATCATCGGTCACATTTATAGGAAGGGACATGTAGTCATTCCTTGGAATAACTGGTTCACCTCCCGCAGCAGCAAACCAGAAGACGTTGATGACTGATGACCCCCTCAACAGTTCCGAGTAATGACAGCATGGCCATGTAATAAGTCATAGTCGAGTCCGGTATTCGAGAGTGCTGTCACCTGAAGGTAGTATCATATTCTTATTGCAGTTCCGTTGTTTTTGCTGCAGTCCTGTTGCCTGTTGGAGGTTCTCGTGGGTATAGACAGGTACTTGAACCTGTTCCACGGAAAGCAAACGGACCATCGTCATCGGGTGCCTCCACTGCGGACCCTCCATCACCAACCTCGTTCACTGTTCATCACCTGTTGAAGTCACTTTTTCCTCAAATTATCACATGTTCCTGTGGCTGATACAGTGATCATTTGGACGGTATCTCGTCTACCGCCTGATACGTACCGATACTTCCTAGGAACTTGTGTTTGGTATGTTTGGACCCCATTCCACTGCCCCTTCCTGCCATTCTCCGCACACGGACCAAGCCCTGACAGCAGCAGGGTAGATCATCAGCGACCTAGCTGAGTCCCAGGGGGTCGGTACCTGTTGATGTTTGATCAAGCATTCACCTCGACTGACTAGACGAGCTATTCCCGTCAGCTGGAGATTCCGATCGAGTCGCAGTCATTGTTTCTTTATAAGGATTCGATCATTCCGGGGCGATCGGTGTTTGTGAGCCCAACTAAACGTCTTGACCGCCTCCACAGCCCACATCCAAGCTATCGCTCACAGACGCACGATCTTCCCAACCATCTCTTTTTTCTTATTGGTTTTTGACTTTCTCCCCTCTACTCATTCTCATTGAGATTCCGATCTCTCTCGGCTTGGTTTTGGTTCTTGGGTCTCTGTAACGAGGTTCCGTTCTTCTGCCCTCATCCCCCCTCCTCCCTCCCGTCATGCCATGTTTCAAGGGTCTGGCCGTGAGTATACACACTCCGGACGGCCCCATTCCCGAGTACTCCATTCAACGCCAGTCTCGGGCATCACGTATCGCTTGCTACATCCCCGTACCGCCGCCCAAGTTACCAGACTCCGCCAGCGGGAAACCCGAACAGTCGACCTTTGCGATTTCCATCACGCTCCTGAATCCCGGCCAGGACGTCCCGTACTCGACGCCGAAACCGACGCCAGACAACCCCTCACCGAAGCCTAAGGTGGTGGGGGGCCTTCCCGGGCAGACAAGCGAACGCGGGCAATACACCAGTGCCGTTGCGCCATACCAACCCTTGACCAACTCGCCGAATGAGACGGTCGCAGCTTATATTTACTTCGATGGCCGGCAGAAAGAAGAGGTCGCTACATTGCTCCGGAGAGGGGAGGAGACTTGGGTCAACTCGCGATGGGTGAGCGTGCCCGAGTCCGAAGGAGGTGGGCTTGCAGAGCGAGAGTTTTTGTTTCGTGAGGTCGGATTGGAGAGATGGTTGAACGGGCTGGATCTGGAAGGCAAGGATGTCGCTGCCCGGATTGAGCGAAGACGGCAGAAGATGGAGAGACGCCGGCTAAAGCGCGAGTCCACCGAGGGAACCGGTGACATGGAGACGGATTCCAAGTCGGCAAAGGGGGGCAAGGGGATCATGCGGTATGGCAATGATGAGAAGTCGCCTCTGGAGAACGTCTCCGACGATGATATGTCCTGTTCCGATTCCGACGACGATCCGATCCCCGAGTCTGCTGGACAGATCAAAGTTGCGTTGTTCCGGGTTCTGGCCTCCGGGGAGATCAAACGAGGAGAGTACTCGCCGCAATTTGATGCTCATGACGACGATGAGGAAAATCAAAGCGGGCAGGGCAACGACGCGGACATTGATCACACGACAAGCTTTGCAAAGCCCAAGACGTTGGATCCCAAAACAATCAGCACGCAGACGGTTACAGGCATTGATCCTTCTGACAAGCCGTATGCGATCTTTACTTTCATGTACCGAGGAGAGAGTATGTTTCGACGTCGCTTTGATTATTAGGAAAGTTTGGCTAACTGTTTATCAGGACAACTACAGAAAATGGGAATTCTGAAAGATCCCAAGTCTCAAGAGACTCCTGCTTCCGTGAAGCGACGATCGTTGCAAACCGACTTCTCCAGTCTCGGTCCGCTCAAACCGGGCGGTACAGTTGGATTCCTCAATTTCCGGGACAAATCCGAGAACAAGGATAAGAAGAAGAAGAAGAAGAACAAGAGCGTGGAAGACGACGACATGGAAAGCGAAGATGATGACGATGATTCCATCCTCGGCAAAGCAGACGATGAGGAAGCCAAAGACGACAATCATGATTTAACCGCGGAAGATATAAAGCGTCAAGGAGAACTTGCGGAGGGTGTCCGTAAAATCAAAGTAAGTTGCGCGGGCCTAATCGAGAATACTTTATGCTAATAGGTGCAGCTTAAACGTCAACACTCTTCTGCCAGCCTGGCCGGCGCTAGTAGCAGGGCCGATGCTGGGAGCCCTGTGAATTCGGGAGAGACGCCAACCACTTCGAGCATATCGACGACGCCTCCTAATGCGCCCGCAAGCAGCAATGCAGGGTCGGAAGCCGCAAAGCCTGCTGTGAATGCACTCAATGGAGCGTTTGTGGGTAGTCCCCTGAAGAAGCAACGAGCCAGTGTATCAGAAGCGGATGAAAGTTCTCTGCGTCGCCGGATGGAGTCGGGGCTTTCCCAGGAGATCAGCGGAGCTCTGGGAAGCGCTGGAGAGCAAACGCAGACTGGTACGACTGCGAATACGTTTGGGGGAAGCCTGAAGCCACAGGGACCAGCGCTTCAACAGCCAGCACTCCAGCAACCAGAGGAGGATGAAGAGTTGTAGGGTGATTGGGATTCGATGCTTGGAATCTACAGCTTAGGGACACATTTGTGGTCAGCAACACTGGCATCTTTTCATGACCGTGACGGACTGGCGTAAATTGAGCGCATGGCTTGCACTATTTGGATCTATTCTTGCACTATTTTCTTATCTAGTGGAGGTATTTTTTGCTCAGTCGAAGCTGGGAATTTATTTAGGTGACCTTTTTGCTTGAGCCGACATGACGGGAGCAGATTGGACGGAGGATACCACATCGTCATTCCGGGGTGGCTTTTTCTTCCCCAGACATTTATTGACAAAGAATTATCGGGTGTGAATTGACTTGACTGGTGATGGGAAAGTACTATAGATATGAACTCGCAGGACAATATACCAACGGACTTTGAGACAGAGTTTCAGTTTGTATCTGTTGTATCCATATGAAATAATGTGGTGTCGAGCTCCAGCTTCAATGTGGAAACTTCTTCCACTCCGCGTCTCGCAGTCGAGCAATCTTTTCTTGAATCCAAATCATCAGTTCTCAATTCGAAGCAGACGGTTCCTGAGTACCATTAGCAATTACAGGATGCCGCTCGAACGCTCTACAGACCCTCTGGTCTGGATAGACTGCGAGGTCAGACGTCTGAACAGCATCTCTTAAATCTGACTCCGACAGAGTGCTGACTGACATCATAGATGACCGGCCTCAACCCCGAAACAG
The DNA here is from genome assembly GCF_018340605.1 of Aspergillus pseudoviridinutans. Taxonomy (NCBI): domain Eukaryota; kingdom Fungi; phylum Ascomycota; class Eurotiomycetes; order Eurotiales; family Aspergillaceae; genus Aspergillus; species Aspergillus pseudoviridinutans. The sequence goes on from NW_025091284.1 coordinate 3,683,344, forward strand.
ACACTATCCTCCAGATCTGCTGCTACGTAACCGACGCCAACCTCAACCTCCTCGACCCGGAAGGCTTCGAAACCATCATCCACCACGACCGCTCTGTCCTCGAGTCCATGTCGCCGTGGTGCATCGACACCCACGGTCGCACGGGGCTCACCGCCGCGGTGCTCGCATCTACGACCAACCCCGCCGCCGCCGCCGCGTCCTTGCTCGCGTACATCCAGCGATACGTGCCGCGTCCGCGCACGGCGCTGCTGGCGGGGAACAGCGTGCACGCCGACAAAATGTTCCTCGCGAAGGAACCGTACAAGTCTGTGCTGGACTGGCTGCATTATCGGATTCTGGATGTGAGTGCGTTCAAGGAGGCGGCTAGGCGGTGGGGTGGTGAGACATTGTTAAGGGAGGTGCCCCCCAAGAAGGAGGTGCATCTGGCGAGGGAGGATATCTTGGAGAGTATTGAGGAGATGAGGTTCTATAAGGAGAGGTTGTTCAGGGAGTAGTCTATTATTAGATTTGGTTTACTACTATTAACTATTAATGGTACTGTGCTATGACCCGCTGGCCGGACGAGAGCTCTCCTAGCTACTACCTTTGGAGCAATGTACCAAGTATGTATCTGGCTCGGTGAGCCAAGGGGATTATGACCAAACTTTGTAGCAGAGGAATGGAATTAGCGCTCATAAGAGCTGTTATATTCATGAAGAAGGTCCATGCTTGGGAGGACTGATCGCTGTGATGTGTTGGCAGCACAATGCAGGTAGCTATGCTGTATGATAGCAAGCCACTTGAACATGCCTAGTTACTATTCGAATACTACCTACCTGCATGGATCCATCAATGTCTCTCATTGGTATGGCAATGCCCAGACTATTTCTTGTCGCGGACTCCTAAAGTCATAATAATGACGCTTGTGTTGCCCCTCTCTCAACCAGTGGTGATCGGCCCACCTGCCCTCCGCTTCGACTGAGACTAGACTCCTGTTTTCTCTGCGCTTCTGCTTCTTGTTTCTTCTTCTTCTTCCTTGAAAGTCGGTGAAGTCTTTTCCTTTCTTCTCTTCTCTTCTCTGCTCTGCTCTGTTACTTCTGATCTACTGAATCACTCCATATCCCTTACTTTTCTGCAGACTTGTTCTGTACTGTCGAGGCTCCTTGACTGCTCCCCTCTACCCCACGTTGTCACCCAAACAAACCAACGTCATGTCGGTCCAGACAGTCTCCATCCAGCCTTTTGCCGACCAGAAGCCAGGAACGTGAGTACTTTCTTCTTGATTAACCTTGTGATAACCATTGCCTTCATATTGTGAGCAAATTAGCTGATTATCCCTCACTGTAGCTCTGGTCTTCGCAAAAAGGTCAAGGTCTTCCAGCAGCCCCACTACTCCGAAGCTTTCGTCACCAGCATCCTGCTCTCCATCCCTGAGGGTGCTGAGGGAGCTTTCCTTGTCATCGGTGGTGATGGTCGCTACTACAACCCTGAGGTTATCCAGAAGATTGCCAAAATCAGTGCTGCCTATGGCGTCAAGAAGCTCCTGATCGGCCAGAATGGCATCCTCAGTACCCCTGCCGCCAGCAACCTGATCCGTGTGAGAAAGGCTACCGGTGGTATCCTGCTGACTGCCAGTCACAACCCTGGTGGTACGTTAAGCTTTTCTTCTGTCAAATTCGAGCGCTAATTTCCCAAGGACCCAATGCCGATTTCGGTATCAAGTACAACCTGGGCAATGGTGCCCCCGCCCCCGAGTCCGTCACCAACAAGATCTTCGAAACCTCCAAGTCCCTCACCTCCTACAAGATCGCCGAAATTCCCGATGTCGACACCTCCACCATTGGCACCAAGACCTATGGTCCCCTGGAGGTTGAGATCGTTCACTCCACCTCCGATTACCTCAAGATGATGAAGGAGATCTTTGACTTTGATCTGATCAAGGAGTTCCTCAGCACCCACAAGGATTTCAAGGTGCTGTTTGATGGTATGCACGGTGTGACTGGTCCCTATGGTGTGGACATCTTCGTCAAGGAGCTCGGTCTGCCCCAGGATAGTACCATGAACTGCGTCCCCAGCCCCGACTTCAACGGTGGCCACCCTGACCCCAACCTGGTCTACGCCCATGAGCTGGTCGAGGCCGTGGATAAGAAGGGCGTCCACTTCGGTGCTGCCAGCGATGGCGATGGTGACCGCAACATGATCTACGGTGCTAACACGTTCGTCTCCCCCGGTGACAGCTTGGCCATCATCGCACACCACGCCAAGCTCATCCCCTGGTTCCAGAAACAGGGTGTTTATGGTCTGGCGCGGTCCATGCCCACCTCCGGCGCCGTGGATCTGGTTGCCAAGGCCCAGGGTTTGCAGAGTTACGAGGTCCCTACGGGCTGGAAGTTCTTCTGCAACCTGTTCGATAACAAGAAGATCTCCATCTGCGGTGAGGAGAGTTTTGGAACTGGCAGCAACCACATCCGTGAGAAGGACGGTGTCTGGGCCATTGTCGCCTGGTTGAACATCATTGCCGGTGTCGCCAAGCAGAAGCCCAACGAGACCCCCAGCATTGCCTCGATCCAGAACGAGTTCTGGCAGACGTACGGCCGCACCTTCTTCACTCGCTACGACTATGAGAATGTCGACAGCGACGCTGCTAACAAGCTCATCGCCAACCTGTCCGAGAAGGTCAACAATAAGGACTCTTTCGTGGGCAGCACTGTGTCCGGCCGCAAGGTGGCCGACACGGGCAACTTTGCCTACACCGATCTGGATGGCAGCGTGACCAAGAACCAAGGTCTGTATGTCAAGTTCGACGACGGCAGCCGCCTTGTGGTCCGTCTCTCAGGCACGGGCAGCAGCGGTGCCACCATTCGTCTTTACATTGAGAAATACGAGAGCGACAAGAGCAAGTTCGGCATGAACACTCAGGACTACCTTAAGGACAACGTGGCTCTTGCCATGTCTTTGTTGAAGTTCAAGGAATACATCGGCCGGGAGGACCCTGATGTCAAGACTTAAGTTATTTTTTTATTTTCAAGGCAAGCCGCGCTGGTTTTACGACGGTTAATTTGAACTAAGCAAGTAATTAAGCATGGATAGAATATAGTAGTTATGGCAGTGCCAGCTCAAGTCGTTAATGCAGTCATTAGTAGCACTCATCACATCATAGGATAGAAACTCATGCGATGCCAGCCGCAGCAAGCTTCTTGGCCCACCACTCCTTCCACCGCACAACCTTTTCCTCCCGCCTGGCCTCTTCGGCCGCAAAGACCACGGCATGGCTGCGAACCGCTTCTTCCAGGGTACAGCCGACGAAATGGGTTTGCGCGCGTTGCACATCCCAGCCCTCATTCTCGACAGCATCCACAGCACGCACGAAGCTGCGCGCCAGCCCGTAGTCTCCTCCGCCGTGCGCCTCCTCCTCTTCCGGCGGCTGCTTGGGCACCTCGATGGTGGAGGTCGAGCGAGTCGCGAAATCATAGATGGAGATGGTCCGGCTGTCGTAGGCGATCTCGCCGCGCGTCCCGTAGACCCTCCCGCGGCGCTCGCACTGTTTCTCCGTCGGAGCAATCAGGTGGAAGACGGCCGTTTTGGCGCGTCTACCTTGCAGTTGCAATTCCGCCTGCTGTCGCTCCCCGTTGACGGGCGGCTCGTCCTCATCCTCGTCATCCCACGTAATGGTCACGACCTGGTCGTCGCAGACGTTATTGTCCGCCTCGTAGACACACCGGCCATACCACGGTCGGCGCGCGATCTCCTCGTCGCTCATCTCCTCGCGGGAGTAGTCCTCGCGCAGGCGGGCCAGGAGATGCTCCTCGGCTTTCGCTGCGGCCTCGCTCTCTGCAGACGAGCGCAGCACGTCCTCGATATCCGGCACGACGATCTTAACGGGCCAGCGGGTGTCGCCGCGGGCAAGGTGCAGGTCGCGGTAGATGCGCACGGCGCTGTAGATGCATTCCCGTTCGGCGGGGCAGGAGACGCAGTTTGTGGCTGCGCCCGCAGCTGGGGGTTTGCGGGCGCGCCGGAATTGCGTCAGCGTGCCGCTGGAGGTGATGCTGCGGGGGTGGTGCGGCCCGCCCTGGTCCTGCGACGTCGCAGACTCCGGGGGAGGGGAGGAGAGCAGCCACATGATAAAGTCGATGTCATGGCAGGACTTGGTAAGCAGGGAGCCGTCGCCTTGGGCCGTCGCGCGCCGCCAGTTCCCGCGGACGTAGCTGTGCGAGAAATGCCACCAGCCCACCGGCTCGGTGTGCTCCAGCGAGACGATGTCGCCGATGGCGCGGTCGAGGAGGAGGAGCTTGCGCAGGAGGATGTTGTGCGGGCTGTAGCGGAGGACGTGGCCGATGGAGAAGATCTTGTCCCCGCCGGAGGCCTTGCCCGAGGCGGCACCGCTATCGCTGGGTGACAAGGCCTTGTAAACAGCTAGACAATCACCCAGCGACAGGGCCAGCGGCTTCTCGCAGAGGATATGCAGCCCCAGTGGCGCTATGGCCGTGACGATCTCGACGTGTGTTTCGTCGAGCGTGCAGATGAAGACCCCGTCGACCCCTCCGCCGTCTACCCCCTGAGACTCATCCGGCAGTGTCTGCGACTGCCGACGCCTCGTCTCCCACTCTAACCACTCCCTCCAATCGCTAAACTCCTGGCCGTCGGCTGGCCGCCCCTTCTCGCCCCAGATATACTTGCGGCCGAAATCGGCGCGTTTGAAGTCGTGCGGTTCGGCGACGGCGTGGATGCGCGCGGGGGTGGTGGTTGTTACGGCGCGGGCGTAGGCGGTGCCGCGGGAGCCGGCGCCGATGACGAGGAAGCGGAGGGGTTTATGGCTCCGTAGGGGTCTGGAGGGGAGGTCGTGTTCTTTCGTTGGTCCTGTCATGATGATTGGTATGCGGATGCGGATGCGGATGCTGATAGACGATAAGCAATGGAGGGGGAGAGGAATGCGGGGTCTAATTTATAGTAGATATTCAGGGGTTGCGCTAAGGACAGGCTTCATTCATTTCTCTGGAGCCTGTGAGACGAGTTCTATGCACAGTACACAGTAGGAAGTTAAGCAGCTGTTGATGAAACATTGCGTCGCAACCTCGAGACGACGCTCGTAATCATGGATCGCTGGTTGGCTGCCGCGACGTAGAGGCTGCAGCTCTCAACAAACCACAACAACATAGACACGTAGGCTACAGGATTGTTGCGCTGAGGTTGAAGACAATTATTGATTATCTTGTATTATTTGGAGAATTATCCACAGCCCAGTGACGTTATTTGTATCTGTACACCTTAACGCCGCAAGGTGAAGAAATATCAACAGCAAACACGGGAGACTAAACCCGATTCTTAGCATTCAGAGATGAATGAAGAAGAAGAAGAAAAATAGTACATGAGATGTGAGTGAATGGCCATCTCAATAAGTATAGCCAAAGAAGATATGAAATAGAAATAGAATAGATTGGGGTATCCATAAAAGAAAAGCAGAATACTATCCAGACATGAGAGACATGGCACGCTGATGTGCAATATAGTGTAGAGTCTTAAGGTCGACTTCGAATGGAGGTTTGTCCGCTCAAATCCGGTGAATCACTACCGGATGGGCAGTGGCCTGGGAGCTGCGCTAGTCGTTGCGCCGGGCTGATATGCGGCGAACCGCTGGTGATAGTTGGCTGGCGATAGGCAAGGACAGCGGAGACTGCGGACTATAAGCCCGGTCGGTTTATGAAGAGAATGCGTCTTATGCATCGTTTGCAGCAGAGCATATTCGAGTATACTCAACTGCGATCACAATCCGTCAAGGCTCTCTGTGAAGCGACTCCCCCGGCTGCCGTCGAAGCTCGGGTGACTACGGCCAAGTCCGTCTGGCCGCTGTGGCATCGTGGGGGATAATGTACCGCTCGGTTGAGGAATGACACGCGAGGCCGCCGGTACGTTTACCACGCTGACGTTCGTTGAGCTGGCAACCGGCGTCCGGGCGGGTGACGGTCGGAAGACCACGACCGACTCTGGTTCATCCGCTTCCCGTGTGTAGCTCACATCCAGTGGCATTCCGTACGGCATCGAGGGAGGAGGTTGAGAGATGACTGATCGGGGTTGGACGGGCGACCCCGGCGGTAGGCTCATGCTGGGCTCCGACGCGGTCGGAGATCCCTGATCGAACCCGCCACCATAGCCATCCCCTCCTGACTGCAGCACCGAGGGGATCTTGCGGCCCGAGATCTTCTGGAACCCGCGTTCACTCGTGGTGGTCGAGGTGAAGGTACTGTCCTGAGACCGCACAGTCTGATTCGACTGCCTCCATCGCTTCGTAAAAGCCGGAGCGAAGTACGACGCAGTGAAGAGGGGGTCACGACTGGAGCGCCGTGACGCCATCTCGGTGCGTGAAACAGATCCTCCTTCTCCGGCCGTGCCGCCAGTTCCATCACTCGCTGGGAGTCCCCGATTCGGTCGAAACAAGGACGTCTTGCGCCGCCGCAGCAGGAAGAGAAGCAGGCCGAGCAGGAAGAATGCACCCGCGAGACCTCCAACAACTCCGCCCACAATGCGTTTGGTAGTGACTGGGTCCAAGCCACCACCAGAGGAGGAAGACGTGGTTGCTGAGGGAGCCTGGCCCGTAGCAGTTGCGCCTGAATCTCCGCCTCCAAAATACGTTCCCGTACTATACAGGTCCGCAGTGGTAGTGGCCTCTGGCACGGACGTGGTCGAGTAATCACCAGAATAGTCGCTGGAAGTGCTGTCGTATGACCCGTACGAACTGGTACCGTTGGTGTTGGTCGAACTAGAAATCGTACTCGTCGAAGTGGGCTTTGGCGATGCTACTGGGGTCGAGCTTGATACAGCACTCGAGGATCGAGCACTAGGTATTAAAGCCGACGACCGGGTGCTACTCGCAGAGTTAATGATAGCGATAGACGTTGGAACCGAGACGGATATTGAAACCGACAAGTCTAATGACAAAGAGACATAGGCGGTGGGTATGATCGTCAAATCATTAGCACTTATGGTAGTTGAAGTGGCCGCTGTGAAAGAAGGCGGGCCAGGGGACGGGGTAGGAATCTCATTTAACGAATTGGTCGACGGCACAGCAGTAGGGGGTGTCTCGACAGGAACAGTGACGGTTGGTTGACTGGAGGCAGGATCGGATATGGATGTCGGAAGAGCCGCAGCGGTGTCGGGAGATGCATCGACAACACTGGTTACCGTGGTGGCCGGCGCCGCCGTCTGAGATCCTGGATCCTGACGCTTTCCTAGCGAATCGTCCGAGTCCTTGTGCGATACCTCCTCTGACGACTCGTGGCGCTTACTATGGTCCAAGACGTGCGCCTTTTTCAAGCTGGAGATCAACGACCCTGCCGACCCTTCCCCTGGTTGACTGGCTGGTTCGACTCCCTCGTGACGTGTTCGATGCTTCTGTTTCAACAGCCTTGTAAGCCGCTGACTCCGAGCAATGCCGTTGTGTGCCATTCTGGCAGATTGTCCTCCTCAGTGTTCCTTAATCCCCAACGAGCACATGCAAGCCTTTGAATCGAATAAACTGCAACGCTTCAAGTTGAGGTGAAATGATTGACAATCGTTCAGTCGTCGATAACGCACGTGTGTCTGCCTGCACAGCGCCTCAGAGGATCTGCAAAAGAGGGAAAGTAAGATCGATTGATGCAGGGTACTGATTGAATTGAACTGAACTGAATTGAAAGAGTGTTGAGCAATAGACCATGCGCTGTAAAGGAGTGTGCGACGGGTCTAAGACGTTTTGTCAAGCGAAAGGAGCGACGAGTCGGTCTGTAACGAGTTTGAAACAGGAGGAACCGTATGCCGTAGGGGAACCAAGGAGTGGACGTCAGCTGTCACCGTGCAGCCGACTAATTGTAGACAGAAATGGAAGACTCAGGGTCATAAAAGTCTAGAAAGTTGGCCAGACAGCGTTAGCTCTTTGAGTCGTTTATTTCTTTCTGCMGGTGAATCGATCAATGAGAACGAAGCTAGGCAGCGAAGCACATACCTTTAAGGAGAGAATATGAAGCGAAAAGATATAACGGAGCGATCACAATTGCTATTCGTTCCTCCGAGGATCTTAATCCATGCCTGTCGCAGAGGAGATCTTCGCAGGATTCACCACGATGAGCTTCGACTCAAGCTTGCGCTGCTGGATTTCTTTGCAGACTCTCCCAACGGTTGATGGTCGCCGGATCCACGCTTTGAAAGGTACCCAGGTTCCGGACCCAAGGATCGTTATCCGCTCTTTTTCGTTCTCGGCACACGTCCCCAAGGGTTAACCGTGAACTGGGATTTCCGCTCACTGGTCCGGTTATACCAGCGCCAAATCTAGCAGTGAGCGCAGCCAGGTCGAAAATCGAGGTTACTCACTCGGCATCCGATCATAGGGGGGAACGGTGGTGGTGAGGGAGGGGGAGGAGGCGTAGGCGCAAAGGAAACGGAAGAGAGGGGAAGGAGGAAATGAGAAGAAGCGAAGAAGTGAAGAAGCGATCGTAAAACAGACGGACAAGACTAGTCAGTAGTCGAGTAGTCTCGTTTTGAATATTTACACTAGCTAGCTGGGAAGTTAGCCGAGCCGACCAGGTTGTTTGTTGGTGGTGATCGATCAGGCCAGGCTCACAGGAGCAGGAAATAATAGACTAGATACAGACAGGCTCACGAGTCACAGCGTCTTCCCGGGTCTTAGACTGTTTTCTCTTAGACCCTCCGAGCCGGCTGCTAGTCTCCATGGCCTCATTGGGCCAATTTCAAAATTAATTAAGGTACATCTCCTCCGTAGTCAGCTAGACCGCACGAGAATCTTCTGCTGTCCACCACTCGATGACACTTGACGATATTAGTTGTAGTTGTCCTCTGCAAGGTGATCGCATAACAGTTCAGACATACTCTGTAGTAGTAGCATATTGTCCGAGACATAACAGATCGCCATCCTATTGCTGCAGCCTTCAGATGATACCCAGATGTTCTGGCCCGAACAAGGATAATTAAAAAAAGAGACACGCCCCACAAAACTGTGGGCCGAAAAGCGTCACTCGCTTATGCACTAACCCTGTTGTGGTCTAGCTTGCAGACTAGCCAGAAGAATGTTTAATTAGATCTCGGTCTGTGTAAATAAACACAACAGTACCGCAGAAGACAGGATCGTATTGCCAGTTGGATCATTTGGCTACAAGACCATCATCTGCGCAATCCATATCAGTTAAATAAAACATGCCTATCCTGGAGTTCAGATACTCAAATGTCAACAGTAAGCAGTCTACACTAATAATACCCCGTACGACAGCCCCTCAGCCAATACAGTAAGTGCTAGTAATGCACCCCTGAGGCTCAGACTGTGACTGGAGGCAAGGGGACTCCCTCTATCGCCGCGTGTAACCACTAGCCTAAGCCTGCAAGGTACAACTCTTGCAGACTACAGTCCTACCTTTTCCGACTGAAGCACAAAGCACGAAGTCGAGTCACATCTCATCCCAGTCCCAGAGCCATTTTCTCGAGGTAACATTGTATCACCGTGTATTTTCCGTCCGTTCCTGACTCGTAGTCTTTTCCATCCCGCTGTCGAGGCGATAACAGTCTATCAACCACTGGACAGATAATGATCACGCCTGGAAGGGCTGACGTACGACTTTAAATTTGCCGTCTACGTCTTCCTCCGACCCACTGCTATTTATATGAACTCGGCCCGTTCAGATATAAATATCACTCCAGAGGCAGTCTCCTACTCCCTTCCCGTGTGATGGTGTCATTATCCAGGAAATAAGGATCAGGCCCACCCTCCTTCGAGAATGCCATCGAAGGAATGGAACCCGTCCGCGAAAGTGGCTGATACCTAGTACTGAGGAACATTCATGGAAGGTCGTGCACAATCACCTGATTGACCTTACTGTACGGAGTACCGCCTGCAAGCCGGGAAAGTTTCGACATATGGAAACTGCACAGCCGGCTGGGTCTTCCCCGTCATAGATGAAAGCAAAGTACAAGTAGAGCACAAATCTCGATCTCACGCTATACACAGGCTGACTTTCACTCTATGCTTTGCAATTCGTATTTGTCCGCTCACCACACGCCCAAGCACGGATGAGGGGATTCTCGCACTCCACATGCCACTAATCCAAACCAAAGACGGAGGGAAAAGGGACTGATTCAAGTCGGTGGGGATGTAAAGGATCACTGTTTCAACGCTAGTGATAAAGGGGTATTATTAACGAAAAGACGTCCATTGCCATGAACCTAGAATGTCTCCAGCTCATCGGCGACCTCCGCTTCCGCTGGGATCTCAAACCCTTCCTGTGCGAAGCATTAGCACCTGAAGCAAAGAAGATAGACAAAGCGTCGCAAACACGTACCTCCGTCGAGTACAGGATGCCCTGAATATGCTTCACCAGAGAGTCTTCTTCCTTCTCCAGCTCCGGGTCAGCCTCGATGGCATTCTGCAGCAGCAGCTCAATATCCCGGAGCTTGGCAAAGTAGAAATCGCGCTCCTTCTCCAGGCCAGCAATAGCCTCCTTCTGAGTCGCAATCTCCTGCTGCAGAGCAGCAGTGCTGGCTCCTCCGGCGGCCGCGGAAACCCGAGGGCGAACAGCGCCTGTTGTGGGAGTAGCTCCTCTCCGGGTAGCCCCCGCCGAGGACGATGCGCCAGAGCGAGTACCAGCAGCAGAAGGGGCAGGAGCGCCAGAGCCCTTCCGGCGGCCGACGGCATCGTAGTCGCCCCCGGGGTAGTGCTGGTCCCAGTATCTCTTGGTCCACTGGAGGAATTCGAGGTTATCCTGCATGCGGCATTTTGAGAGTTGCTGGACCGGGATCGGTTTCTCGATCTGGTGGCGGGTGAATGTATCTGAATAGAGTGTAGGGGTCAGAATGGGGTCTCAACCATGGAATACACGGTCCATGCGGCGTCATACTCTGAAGGATCTTGAAATTCTGGAGATAGGCGTACTCGGTGTTGACATTGAACTTCACACGCGCCATGGGAACATCCACTGCACGAGAAAGCACAGGTTAGCCAGCCAAACGCAGCTGTTAAAACCAAGTGGCTCCTTGAAGCCTGCTAGCTGTTCACTCACTGAATATCGAATCAAAAATCTGACACAGAGCAGCCCTGTAAACCCGAATCAGCACTTTGAAACCATGCTTTTCATGTGTCCAAGTCCGTGTTATCCATATAGGTTCGGCGTGGAATGGTCGACGATTTCAAGGGCATAAAAAGGAGCGTCAATCGTACCCCGTTCCGCACTGTTCAATCTTGGTCAGATTCAGCTGCAGCAGGTTATTAATCCATGCCAGCAATTCCTGTCTGTATACGAGAAATGCTTGAATTAGTGAGATGCTCGACATCAAAACAAAGCCCCTTGGGGAACGATCAGTTGGCCTGACGCACCTGGATTCTCCCATGGTGGGGTAATTTTGTCACTGCGAAGATGCACAACCGTTATAAAGGGCGTCGGGGAGGGACTGTAACTCGACGATATCGAAAAGAGAGGAAATTCAGCTACAGATGGCCTTTGTTTTGATTGACGTTGAATTTGTTTATGGGGAGAAGAGAACGAGGAGCCGTAGACACAGGATTGTTTTGCTTCTGTCCTCGAAACCCACGGCTCTGCCTGGCGCTAAGGAGCCCCCTTGGCCAATCATATTCACCCTCTCCCTCTGCTTCAAGATCACTTAGCTATCAGGCGATGATGAATAAAAGTCGGATATACAGCGGTAAAAAGGAGTAAATTAGTCCAAGTATGCTATATAGGGGATTGTAGGGACCAGGGTATAATCAGGAGTGCTCTGACTCTAAGGCCAACTCAATTGCACCAGTAACAGCCAGTGTCTAGTCTATGGTGTCTTTTCGTATGAAATCAAAAGAGCAAAAAAAAAAACCAAAACAGGCTCCGAGTCTAACAAGTTCAAATCAAAACAAATCTATCGCTTCTAAGGGAAAAAAAGCCATGTTCTTTTAAAAAGACCCAGTTTATCAACCGACAACTCCAAACCCGACGAAAATCCAGCGTTCGTAAGTAAAAGGAAGGCGTCAGTTAAGATCACTCTTCCAACAGCTCGATGCCATCCAAGCCATAGCCAAAATCCATAATGACAGCCCGAGAATCTTGGCTGGTGGCCACGATGCGTCGGTAGTCCGACTTCACACTCAACATCCAGCTGGTGGTCCAGCCAGGCAAGTCAATGGAGAGCTCGCCGGTCTGGGCGTCAAAGACCTTGACACTCATGTCATAGCTGCCGCTGACAATTCGCTGGTTCATGCTGTCCAGATGGAGTGACCGGACAAGACCAGCATGTCCTTTGAGCTCACGGACCATCTCGGCAGTGTTCGCGTCAAACTGGTATATCAATTGGTCGTTTCCACCGGTGAGAATGGTGCGGGCGTCATCACTGAATTCTACACAGGCTAGTCCACGGTCCTTGCTGGGGAATTCCTTGACACAAAGGCCCGAGGTAATGTTCCAGAGTTTGGCTACTCCGTCCCCGCTCGCCGACACGACCAGATCGCCGCGGAGCTGAACGGCGTTCACGGGTCCACGATGGCCGAGAAGCTTCTTTACCAGCGCGCCAGTCTGCCGATCCCACACGCAGATGGTTGTGTCCTTGGAGCAGGATATGATGTACCGATCATCAAAGCACACGTCCAGCACGCCAGCTCTATGGCCCTCCAGCCGACGAATTGGCTTGTAGTCGTTCTTGATGTCCCATACAATGCAACTGAAGTCAGACGACCCAGTGACCATGATCTCTTCGTCAAATTGAAGACAAAGAATGGAAGCACTATGGTAGTCGGAGGACTGGTCAATGGGAGTCACAATTCCTGCCGAGAGGGTAGGAGGAGGACAAATGGTGAGAAAAGGAGGTTTGCCCGACGACTGCTGAGTTGGGTTGTTGACCTGGCCGATGCTCGAGACCTCGCCCGTAGGAGGACCAATGATCTTACGGCATGGCCACGGGTAATGAGCATCCCACACCCGAATGGTTCGATCACGAGAACCAGTGATGATTTTGTCTCTGTGAAGTCCAAGTCAGAACAGAGCACCACATTAAGGTAACGACACGGAAAAAGTCAGAACATACTCATCGAATTGAACACAGTAGACGCTATCCGTATGACCGTGCAGGTAGATTGCGGCCGCTTTCCCCTCTTTCCATCGATGATCGAGAGCACGGCGGACAAGGAACATCTTCTTCCAGTCCTGATTCGGAATTGGCTTTCCCAAGCCAGCCGACTGCCTCTTCTTGGATGCGACACCGCTGGGAAGGCGATGTCCGTATGCACGACGAAATACCTGCCTCCAGATGTGCCGAGAGGATGCCTGCTCTCTCCAAGCACGAGAAACTAGTTCAGCCTGCATCAAAGACTCGGGGTCGAGATACGATAGCGCCAGCGACATGATCTCAGGTGGCAGATAGGTCACGGGGTCAATGCGGACAATAGCCAGATCCACCTCGGATAATTCGGAGCGATCGCGCAGATCAATGTCAATGCCGCTCTCCGAATCCCGAGTGACTTTCATATCGAATGCTTTGATATGTTCTCTTTCCGCTCGCACCAATTCATTTTGTGCAGCTGCAGCAGCCCGAGCGGCGGCCCCGGCGTAAATACTGTCTGGAAGAATCGGAGGCTCAAGTCCACGACCAGGGATAGGGGCCGGAACTGATGCAACAGGTGCGTAGAACGTCTGCAACGCAGTTTCGTAAGTAAGAGAAGGGCGGCGGTTGGGGTTGTAGTCCTTGCACCAGGATTGCCCTGATCCGGCTTCTCCACACCCACTGGCATCTTGAGGCTCATGGACCGCAGCACCGACATATTCGTGAGCGTGGTGATGAGACGCATGTCTGGATGACTTGTGGCGGATGGTTACAGAAAAGCGACGGCCCAAAGCACGCAACCCATCGATAGAGTGCCGCAAACTGGAGAAGCTCTTTGCAGCACGGCGCTTGGTAACAGGTTCAGGGAAATGATTTGTCTCTTCCACGACGTCTTCATCGTCATTGTGGTCTTCATCGACGCAGAGTGACCCATTCCAAACATCATGTTCCAGTGCGAACGGGTGTGCTGTTGACAGTGTGGCATTGCGAGGGCGAGTCTTGACGGAGAATGAGGGACGACGTCGGGCGGGAATAGCAACCGGTTCTCGTGGCATCATGGCGTTTGGGAGACTGAAATAGAGATCGGCAGCAGGACAAGGCCCGAATAGACGTCGAGGAGTATCGGGGAAATTGCGTTCTGCACGAGAGCCAGCTGGGACCGAGCAACAGTCTAGATATTGACACTGCGGAAACCTTTGCCCTTCAGTCGGAAACAATAGGGGGTTGGATGCAAGGAACTGGAGTATGTCGACGGAGAAAATTTATGTACTCCCAAGGGGAAAGACGGTAGGTTCTAAATAAGATAGTCCCAAAGCTAACAAGAGAAAACGAAAGAGAGGGAATTGATATCGACGACAATGACTGAGCGACCGCAACAAGATCTACCCGTGATAGAGATATACTAGAGAGAGAAACGCCAGGGTTGCAGGGCGAGAGAATGTACAGCACACACCCCTGAAACGAAGGAGGAAAAAAAATAGACAAGAAAGAAACAAGAAAAAGGGACGCTGACAAGAAACCAAAGCTGAGAGGACGGATAGGAACAATAAGCAATAAGGGATAAAAAAAGAGAAGATCGAAGCAGGGGATTGAGGGAAAAGGGTGACGGCAGGCGGTGAGAATGGGTTTTTTTTGCCTCCCCAGCCCGATAAGGCCCGATTGGGAATTTCGCACGACTGAAGAGTTGGGAAAAAGATTGGGACACGTCCAAAGAACGCCGTGCTTCTACACCGTTTCTAGAACTCCGCGTTCCAATGGCAAAATTCGGACGCTGACCATGGTGAAGGGGGAGGAGACTTCACAATGACGGGATACCCGCCTCAGAGTCGACTTTTCTCGAAAAACTTTATCATAGGTGGCGTTGATAACGCCTCGTCTGCAGTACTTTGGCCGTCAATCCAATCCAACCCTGTGGAGAGGTAGACTTATTTTTACTAGACATCATGTTGCAGGCAGAGCTTGAGAAAAACTTTGTCACCGCTTATACAACATCCAATTGAGATATCCGTCATGAGATTTTCGCCCCAGTAAGACAGGGATCAGCCTTCTTACAGCTCAGCTTTGGGTGTAAAATTAGGCGCATGCTTATGTAGCGTTGCACACGAAACATGGCTGGTTTCTTTGTTTCGAGGACAAGCAGTTCTTTTTCCTTACTGTCGGAGGACTGGCAGACAAGAAGATCCTTAAACAATTTACCTATCAGTCTATCGGAGTCCGATTCAAATGATTACTCGGAGTAGATCTCTCTTCCGTCCCCGCTGTCAATGATATACCCCATGGGGTTCTATCCACCAAAAAGGAGCGGGAAGCCTCGATAGTTAGGGCTGCGTCAAGACCATACGGAATTTCCGTACCACATATCTCTGGCTATTTCAATGAAGACTCTGGCTGCAATTTATGGATTGCTCTTGTTCAGTCCGCTATGAACAAACGTAATACCCTACTAGTCAGTAGTACATCGAGTACCTTGTGGCTCGCCGGAAGTATATATAGCAGCGCCTTGAATTATTGCAGCTGTATTGTGCATAAACTATACAAAGCTTTTCTGTCATATCCTCATATCTTAGTCATACTAGTGCATCACATCAAATCCAATCATTGACCAAACACCTTGTCGTAACCAGTCAGGGTAAACCGGTAGCGAACATCTCCCTTCTTCATCCGGAGCATCGCCTCTTTGAGACCTTCCTCGCCGATCTGCAACTCCTCCACCCAGCTCTTTAGGCCCTTGTCGGCGGCCAGCTGAAGCATGGCCAGCATCTCCTTCCGGCTGCCAAGATGGCTGGCTCCGATCAGGACTCCGTTCGAGATGAGGTGCTGCGCCTTGATGACCTGGCCCTCTTCCTCGGGCAGACCGACACTGATCCAGCGGCCGTGCACATCCATCATGGACAGGTACTTGGCCAGGTCGAAGCCCTCAGAGGAATTGGCACAGTTGATGATGAGATCAAACGAGAACTGGTGAGGCTTCTCCCAGCCCTCCTCCGCCGTGGCGATGTAGCCATCAGCACCAAGCTTGCGAGCATCGGCCTCCTTGGCCCGACTGCGGGAGATGGCCCAGACCTCCGCACCGAGCGCCTTGGCGAACATCACGCCAAAGTGACCGATGCCTCCCAGGCCGACGATACCGACCTTCTTACCGGGGCCGGCACCGTTGCGGACCAGAGGAGAGTATGCGGTCAGGCCGGCGCACAGCATGGGAGCGACGAGGTTGGTATCGAGGGCGTCGGGGATGGGAAACACCCAGTGCTCGTGGGTGCGGACGTGGGAGGAGTAGCCACCCTGGCTAACGATGCCAGTCTCGGGCCACTCGGCGCCATATGTGTCGATCATGAGGACAGGACAATATGTCTCGTTGTCATTCTTGCATTGCTTGCATTCACCGCAGGAGTAGGACTGAGCGCCGACGCCCACACGCTGGCCCTCCTTGATCAGGGTCACTTTGGGGCCGACGCGGATTGCACGACCGACGATTTCTGTCGAAGTAACTCCAGTCAGACATGTTCACCTCGGTATGCTAGACGGGATGAGATCCATTCTTACCATGTCCCACGCAAAGCGGGAATTTCTGCTCTCCCCAGCCACCTGAACAATGCTGTTAGCAAGGCTATCCTTTTGATTTCTTGGACACAAACTCAAGACTTACCACTGATCGTGTGCACGTCACTGCCGCAGATACCGCACGCTTCAATCTTGATGTCGACATCTAAAGCGGATTGTGTCAGTCATCGCAAACGTTATGCTCGCGCTTGATTCACGGTGTACACTCACCATAATCACCAAAAGGCTTCAGCTTGAACTATACGCAACAAGACATAAATTAGCAACGACCGCTGGTCGCAAATAAGAGAGCGTCACATACAAATCTCTTGTGGAAAGTGGTGAAAGTCTCAGGGCTGTCGACCTGGAAACCTTCAGCTTCGTCGGGGTAAGGCATTGTGAAGGATGAATTCAGCAGCTATCAGGAGACAACAAAGAGACGGTCAAGAGTCAAGGATAGACACGAAACTAAAGAAAAAAGAGGGAAAAACAAACCCTCCAGGTCAGGACCACAGCCCATCTTTAAATCTGGCACGCAGCGTCCTGAACGCGCCAACCCACTTGGTTGATCCCACCCGCTTCTCCAATTATTTCTATTATCACTATTGAGTGCGGAGTTACGGCTTATCGTGACATTTTGCTCGCTAGAATTGCCAGGCTCCCCAGCCACGTCGAGTTGAGTTTCGGGGATAGTTCCGACAGACACGTTTCATACTTGCAGTATAGACTAACTGATGAGACTGATCGTCTTGATCAGACATACTGCAGTCTTGTTCTACTGGTTCTTAGAGGTAAGCTTGACACAAACTATGACCATTGTTTCTCTGTTGTAGACTCGTCCTTCAGAGGATGGACATCATTCAGCACATTCCCAGCACCACAACCTCCTAGTGAATACTGAGATACAATCTCATTGACAAAATTCAAACGTCGCATGACAACAACTTTCCATCCAGAACTTTTTCGGGCATGTCTTCTGATGGATAAGGTAGTATTCGAGAGCTGCCCGCTCGGGGTAAATTGTCCACCTATCAGCATCAAGCTGAATTGTACCTGGCGTGGGGGCGACCTCGCAGATTTGGAGAAACTGATTTCTGGTACAGCTCAAAGGGAGCACTAAAGTCAATCCGGCGAAAATGAGGGCAAGAGATTTCAAGAATTATGGGAGAAGTCGAGGGGTGTTATTGTTGTCAATGATATCCCGAGTCAGCGAACGTAATTTACCCTACAGCGGCTTCAAACGACCCGAAAAGTATCTTGTCCTCAACATAGCCAATCATTTTGCATTCGAAAATAAGTAAACTACGGGGTAGGTATAAAAAGTCTATGCAATGTCAGGCAATGAACGCTCCACCTCCATGGCATCCTTGATCTTATCCGCGACTGCTTGCGCCTGCTCCTCGCTAAGTCGGGCCAATGGCCGCCGAGGGTACCCGCCGTAGCCATAGTAGCTCTGGATCGCACTCTTGGTTCCAGGGATGGCCGCCTTGGTGAGCACCCAGTCGGCCTTGCTGAGCAACTGCTGAGCCTCCATGGCCTCCGTCAACCGGCCCTCACTCCAGAGGTTGAAGATCTGCACACACAGACGGGGGATAACGTTGGCCCCGCCGGCCAGGATCGCCGAGCCACCGGACACCAGCGTCTGCAGGGTGAAGTCGGCGATACCGCCAAAGGCAATGTAGGGGTGGTTCTCAACCTGCTTGGTGGAGGGCTTCTTTGTTGTGGGGGCGAGCGGGGAAGGAGGAGTGATGGCGTTGAGGGCGCCGGCAACACGGGTGAGCTTGCCCGTGTTGGCGCAGGTGAACTTTGTGCCGACGATGTTGGGGTGCTGCGAGATGCGGATGATGAGGTCGGAGTCCATGTCGATACCGGCGACGGCGCCGGGGTAGTTGTACAGGATGATAGGGAGCGGGGAGCCGTCCGCGACGGCGGTGAAGTACTCGTAGAGCGTCTCATCGTTGCCGACGGCGTAGCGGTAGTAGCTGGGGGGCACAATGAGGACGTACTCGGCGCCAGCATCGGCACATTCCTTGCACAGTTCGATGGTGCCGCGGATGCTGTTCTCGCTGGCGCCAGCGATGACGGGGACGTTGGCGAACCCGGCCTCGACCAGGGCGGAGCGTGTCTCGCGGATAACAGTCTTGCGCTCTTCGCGGGTCAGGTGCACGGCTTCACCGTTGGACCCCATGGTGACCAGACCGACCAGGCCGGCTTTGGCCAGGCGGACGGCATGGCGGCGGATGGTTGGGACATCGAGATCTTCAGTGTCGGGGTTGAAGAAGGTCATGGTGGGAGCATAGACTCCGGGACGGAGAGGTGTACGCGACGCCATTTCGATGATATAATTGAGCCGATATGGTATGCTGTGGTCAATCTGGTCAGTATATACAGCACCTTAATATTGCCTTGGAAGCGGAGAAGCACATACGGGGATGTAAACAATCTGATCAATAACAGTCGCGCTCAATCAGGACGATTAAGAGAAAAGTTATGATACCAGCGTAGGGAAGTGTCCGGCATGGCGCCCGTCTATAAATGTAGATCCAACAAAAAAAGTTCCCACGGAGTCTCCTCCTCAGTGCAGGCTATATTCCGCGATGACTTTACCCCGCGAAGTGACTTGCTGAGGTACTAGTTGCTAAGACATCCCACTTCCCCCACTTCTGTATCTCTGTATCAATTGCCCCACTCCGGCGTCGGCCTTTTTGCCGTGACAAGACGGACGGGAGAATTTCCACCAATAAAACCGCGGCCTGCGTCGGTATTGAAAGTTGCCGTTTTTGGTGCTAAGAAGCAGACACCGACATACATGAGGATGATGAGGTATACTTCCTTATGCAGTAGTAGTAGTGAGCTGCTTTGTCTCTGAAACAAGCCATGGCTGGTTCTTCCGTATTACTGCAAACTCATGGAACTATACAATCCTTTCCATCGAATTAACTGCGACGAGATCATCCACAAATAGAGTGTTTGTGGTTACTCGTGTACCCCAAATCAACATGTGAATCGGCTATTGACGCTGTTCCAACGGCAGAATTCAGGCTGGAGGGTCCCTCGTTCTTCCGTCAATTTGCCCATACATAGCTGGGAACCGGGGATTACAAAAGTCTGCCTGTGCCGTAAACTGTGAGATTCGAGATTGTAACGAGAAATTTGCTCTCTTCCCTCTAGATACCCTCTCGCGCCTTCATCTCACCTGCTCCTCTACCCCGCACGCTGATAACAAAAGCTTCATCTTCGATTTTATCCACGAGAGCACTCAATATGGCGCCCAGTGTATTAATGGCAAGTGGACCTTATTGTTTCGACTAGCCGAAAATAGCTAACTTGCTGGCAGGTAGGAACTGGAGAGTACACCACGGGTTTCGTGGGTGGTGCTGCTTCTGGTTCGGACAAGAAAGTTGGAGTTGTCGGATTGACCCTCTTTGACCTCCGACGACGAGGCAAAGTTGGCAAGCTGAGCATGGTGGGCGTTTCCGGACGCAAGTTCCCTGGCATTCGTAAGGCGACCCGTATCCCGCATCCAGTCAACTGAAGGCTGAACTGACCGGCCAGGCGAGCATCTTCGCAAGAACATCTCCGAGGTCTACAATGGCCTGGACGTTTCCTTCGAGTCCTTCCCCGCCGACGACAAGACCGATCCCGACGCCTACAAGGCAGCAATTGACGCCCTGGAGCCTGGCAGCGCCATCACCATCTTCACCCCAGACCCCACACACTTCCCCATCGCCATGTACGCCATCCAGCGCAAAATCCACGTCATGATCACCAAGCCCGCCACAAAGCTGCTGCAGGACCACCTCACCCTCCTCGAGGAATCCCGCAAGCACGGCGTCTTCGTCTACATCGAGCACCACAAGCGCTTCGATCCCGCCTACTCGGACGCCCGCGCCAAGGCCAAGAACCTCGGCGACTTCAACTACTTCTACTCCTACATGAGCCAGCCCAAGAGCCAGCTCGAGACCTTCAAGGCCTGGGCCGGCAAGGAGAGCGACATCTCCTACTACCTCAACTCCCATCACATCGACGTCAACGAGAGCATGGTTCCCGATTACACCCCCGTCAAGGTCACCGCGTCCGCGGCCAAGGGCACCGCCGTGGCACTGGGCTGCGCCCCGGAGACAGAGGATACCATCACCCTGCTGGTGAACTGGCAGAACAAGCAGGACCCCTCCAAGGTCGCGACGGGTGTTTACACAGCCAGCTGGACTGCCCCGCAGAAGGCCGGTGTCCATTCCAACCAATACTTCCACTGTAAGTCCATCCATCCGGCTTCTGTGAACGTCAATCTGACCGCTGGCAGACATGGGCTCCAAGGGCGAAATCCGCATCAACCAAGCCAAGCGTGGCTACGACGTCACCGACGACAACCAGGGCCAATTGGCCTGGATCAACCCGTAAGTCTCTTTCAGTTGCTTCGTCTAACTGAAGGCATTTACTGATCTCCGCCTAGGTTCTACATGAGCTACGCCCCCAACGAAGAGGGCAACTTCGGCGGCCAGACGGGCTACGGGTACATCAGTTTTGAAAAGTTCATCGACGCCGTCACGGCCCTCAATGAAGGCCGCGTGACGCTGGACCAACTGGATGCGCGGCCGCTACCCACCCTCAAGAATACCATTGCCACCACGGCGATCCTGCATGCGGGCCGGATCTCGCTGGACGAGAACCGCTCCGTGGAGATTGTTCACGAGGGCGACAAGTGGGAGTTGAAGTAGACTTTTGTAGTTATGATATGTGTAGATATCTGAGAACTTGAATTTGCACAGTCCATAGTATACTGACATGCGAAGCAAGAATCCGTTCAAGTCCCTTAACCTCTCAAACAATAAAACTTCGTACAATCTACCCTTTGAACAAAACATGAGAATCCAACTCCGGAACACCACCGTACCATCGCCATGCTATGAAGGAAATCTGCAATATACCAGGAACAAACATAGCGCGAAAGGTCGTGGTATCATGAACAGAAAGAACGCCAAGTGAGAAAATCCACCACATGCTTTAATCACCGCAAGGAATCGAACCTTTCATCGGCGAGAGCTCAACCTGACAATTCCATCGTTGCCCTTGTGGAACTTTACCCGACAGTCCGGGCAGTACCATTTGGCGGTACGGCTGGGCACTTCGGACAGACCGACACACTCGAGATGGAACCATTCTTTGTCGCACTATCGAATTATAATCATTAGTATGGATTAATGAATGTGACATACAAGGCTAGCAACTTACATCCTGGTTCTCGCAGCAGATCATCGTTCCGAAGCTGACATCTCCGCAGAGACAATACCGGGGTTCGTTGGGGTCAATCTCTTCCAACACGCCATCTTCGTCTATGCGAATGTCCTCCCTCGTTGTGCCATCCTTCTGTCCCTGTTCGCGTGGTCCGAATCTCTTTTTGGCAGGCTTCGCCTTGCGTCGGCCATAGCTGACTGCTGCCCCGCCGTCCTGTCCCGAGGATACCGGCCCGGGAGCTGGTCGCTTTCTGCGACGCCCGGCAGCCTGAGATCCTTCCGGGACAGGAGTCTTCCTTGCGGGAGTGGCACTCTTCCGACGGAGATCTTTGCCAGCCGCAAGAGTACCTACTTCCGTCGGTGCCCCAGTCGCAAGGTGCCGTGAAGGAGGTCGGCTGACGGGCGGGGTCGAGATTTTGGCTTCTTTGCTTTTAGCTGCTGCTGCTGCTGCTGTGCTGGCTACTGATGGTACGGGTGACGCCTTTTGAGTCTCGACGTTCACTGCGAGATCAGCCGTCTCGTCGACCACAGCCTCATTGTCCTCCATAGGCGTCTTGCTCATTTTACGGCGCTTTGCTGAGCTTCGTAGAGAACCACGAGTTTCAGAGTCTACAGGGGGAGCGGGTGCAGTTTCCACGGCTACACTTTCATCCACCTTTCTCTTTTTCGAGGCTCTGCTTGGCTTCCGAGCGGCCAAGGATGACTCCACCAGAGATTGGTCGGGAGCTGCTGCGTCTGTAGCTCCAGGCTCGCCAAGACGTTTGGCCTCAGCTGCTGCTGCGGCTGCGGCTGCCGCTTGTTCCCTGGCCATATTCTCACGCTTGAGTTTCTTCGCCTCGTTGAGTTTCATTCCACGATTGCTCAACTTGGTCTCCACCACGCCCTCGATGCCGTTCGCATCGCTGAGCCGCGTCAACATTCCCGGGACGTAATTGTTCATGATATCGTCGCAGTCAAGAAACTCGGTGCCATTGGCTTCTGCTTCCGCTTTGGCTTGCCGATAGGCGTCCCACCCCCGCCCCCGGAGAGCGAGTTCCCGGTGAATCATGACCTCACTAGGTTGCCAGACGGCGTTCTTCTTCATCTTCTTGCGCAGTTTCGTCATCTCCCATTCAGTCAATCGCAGCCAGGGCAAATCTTCACTGCCAGGTTTGGCATCCTCCGGTGGGGGCTTGAGCATTGCCAGAGCATTGCTGGTCGACATCGCAGCGCCATGGCCTTGACCGTTCGTAAGTGGAGCGGAGGTCCGTGATCGACGACTCGCTTTCTCCTTTTTGCCCTTCGCGACCGCGGGCTCCTCAGGCGCAGCAGTGCGAGTCGGTTTCGTCCCAGTCTCCACATCTGAGTGCTCGGTGCTAGCGATTGGGGAGTCCGGATGCAGGCCGGAGAGGTGATCCGCAGCAAGCTTTCCCCGCCGACTCCTTGACCTTTGTTCTGGTCTTGCCCCTGCACTTGCCGCTCCGTCAAGCCGTAATTTTATGCGCGTTGTCGTCGGCGCAGCCGCCTCGACCTTCTTTGAGGATCGGCCTCGCTTATTAAGCGTAGTCTGAGTCTCCGGAGGTGTAGGTTCGCGTGACTCCGGTTTCGGCAGTGCATGGAGCTTCTGCTTGATGCACTCCAGCCGGTTGAAGTGTCGATCGACAACGTCGTAGAGGCGGCACGCTTCAGCATAGGCGGATTCGCGCGCGTTGATTGCTTCATCAAGTTGCGAGGAGATGTTTTTGCGGAGAGTCAGCGAGTCTGGGCGCTCGTGGGAGGGGAGGTCGGGGAGTTGGCCCCACGTCTTGGTGAGCTCGTGAACATTCTGTGTAGCCTCGAGGTAGCGCTCGTCCAAGCCACGTATGAGGGTGAGGGAACGGATCAGGTCAGCGGGGAGGTATTCGGTGTAATCTATGAAGTCGGTAACGGTGGCCTGCGCATCGGGGTCAAAGGGACCATCGAGAATGACGCCACCGTCTTCATCGTTATAGTCTGCCATAACCATGGCTTCCCTCTGAAGCTAGGAAAACAGGAAGATTCGAGGAGACGGTAGCGACAAATGCAAGCTATAACGAGGTATGGTAGGGGGCTAGGTGGGTGGCACCATCCGTGCAGCCATGAAGGTAGCGATCAAGGCAGATGCATGGAATGTAGCTTCGAATGGGACCCAAAGAGGTTTGCGATCGACAATCTCAGTGGGAAAAGATGCGCAACGGGCACAAGGACTGGAGATTGATGCGGCGTTGTTGGCCACGACCGTGATTGATCAGCCGCGGTCTGGCAATGTTGTTGATGGGGCGCCGGGAGAACATTGTTCCGTGTGCTATATTTACTCCTGCGTCTCGCCGTCGCCGATTGTCAACAAACGGTCAACCCATATCAACAAGGAAAATGGCAATGATTTCACTTGATTGCTCTGTTGACTGGTAGTGCATGATATGTCTTGACCTACGACATTGGTGTCGGCTGATGGATGGGAGGTATGGGTTTCTATGACCACTAACGTTTCAGGATTATATATCTCGCCCGTGCTGGTTAATAAAAACGAGGAGTCCAACTTTCAAAGTCAAGTGATACCCTCCAGCTCATTAGAACTGTCTAGTATTGAATCTATTGAGGTTGAGAATTTTGATAGAACAATTAAAGAATGGAAGTGAAGCAAGTGAAGCCAGTGAAGCCAATGGCGAGAAGATAGTCTGATAGCATCTAGGTTACGAGACTCGTGAGAAGAGTGAAGAGGATCTCCCAATGAGACGATCGAGACAATAGCTGACTGATGTTTCCCTTATTCACTGATATCTGTGCGAGGTAATAAGGATCATGTATTGGGTCGTGGTCACTAACACGGACTCGTTTGATTGTCCTGGTAGGACAAACACTCCTGTCTTCCCAACTTTGCCAATGCATTTGCTCCTCCCTCCGAGCTATCAACATTTCTTCTTCCAGCTCACTTGTCTCCTTCAATCGTGACAGTCAATTTAGTCAAGCTTCGGGATGGACAGAACAGAACGCCTGAAGCTGCTCTTTCGCGAGGACGAGTCTTTGCTTCAGATCAACACCCGTCTCAATGCTTTATCTATATCTGACTCCAAGGCAGCCGAAGCAGCTTCCTTGACTATGGTAACACAGGAAGAAGTACTGTCAGAAAAAGACGGCAAGGACTCGGAATCCAAAAGTAGAGCAGAGGAAACCGCCAAAGGGCTCGACAAGAGCACTGCCCAAGAGATAGACGAGTGCAACGCATCGACACAGACACCAGATACTAGGGATTCCAAAACCCATAGTCAAGAGGAGCCATCAACACCACTGGATGGATTCTTCTGTCCCCTTATGGCTATGTCTAGATACCCCTACAAGTTCGTCAGCAAAGAGCTGTCACAGATGGTAGCCAGCCGATTTTTCGACGGAGGGAAGTTTTGGCAGAGAGTCTGGGACCTGTGAGTTACCTGGCATTACCACCCTGCATTCTGTCTACTGATGAAATGTTGCAGATACTACGTCCACGTCTCTCCTCAGCTCAGCCCGCGTCCACTGTTGCTCGTGCCTGCTGCTCAAGTCCGGACATTCGTACAGGAAATGAACAGTGAGCTGGAAGTTACGCTCTCGATTCCGGAAGAAAGTGAAATGGGAATGCTCTTGGACTTCAACCTGGAGGGAGTCCCTCAACCGACCTTCATCGGCCAGTGTACAAGCCGGGAGATAAAAGATGAACTGGAAGCCACCATCCCTCCGCAGACCAACTGTGAGCCTCCTACCGATATGGATGAGGCGCGTCTCGCGTATGAGCAAATGATTGAGTACGGAATAAATGCATCGAAAAACAAGAGTAGGAGCAAAGCCTCCAAGGCGAAGAAACAACAGATCCGGCTTCAGGCTGAAACAGAATTGGTTCAAACTCGGAAGAAAATGCATTGTTACCTTGGTCTACAATCCTACCACTCCCTAGATCTTCCAGAGCTTATTGATGAACGATCCTGGGAAGAGAAGCGAGACGAGGACTGCAGCATGGCGCAAAGACTTGACAATGCAGGTGACACTGGGATCCCTCGGCTCGATATGGATCATCCAGCGATGTTTCCATTCTGGAACGAGCCGGTTTTCATCAGCATTGACGTCGAATGCAATGAGCGTTGCCATGAACAGGTCACGGAAGTGGGCATTTCAACTCTGGACACCGTGGATCTTGTTGGCATCCCTCCCGGCGAGAACGCGGAGAATTGGACCTCCAGAATCCGTTCCCGGCACCTGCGAGTGCGAGAATATGGCCACATTGTCAACCGTCAATACGTGTCAGGATGTCCGGGAAGTTTCGAATTTGGCGAGAGCGAATGGGTGTCCAAAGGGAAGCTGGCCGATGTGGTTCAGGCCTGCTTCCACCCTCCGTACTCATTCGGGATCGAAGACACAGACGGTGTCCAGCTCGGTGTCCAGCTCGGCAGTGGCCCTGAGTACAAACACCAGAAGCGCAACCTGATCCTCGTGGGCCACAACACCTCAATGGACGTCAAGTATCTGGCAAGGCTGGGCATCCCGGTCTTTGAAAATGTCAGGACCGCCTTCTTGGAGCGCATCGACACTGCCGAGTTGTATCGTATCATCCGAAGTGAGGCAAACCAGCGCTCGTTGGCAAGCATCCTTGGTGAACTGGGAATCATTGGATGGAACCTGCACAATGCAGGGAACGATGCTCGCTATACGCTTGAAGCGCTGGTGCGAATGGTCTGTCGTGATACAGGCGAGGTTAGCGTTGCTGCTTCAACAGTGGGATAGGATTCTGTTGGCAAATGTCAACCTCCGCTCTCATATGCAGTCTATGGATACTTGTCTTAGAAGCCTTGTATCCCTTGTATCCGATCAGCCAATGGTATCTTGACCATGGATGCTGTTACTATCCGGACAGTCACCCGCTCTCAGTTTTTATTTAGTTATGCCGCCATATGCGTGCAGAAACAGAAACATTATTAGCAATTATGTCGTTTGATTTTTCCTCGCTCCACGAAGATCTGTCGCAAGTATATGCTCCTTGGTGGATCTCATTGCCATAAACTATAGATATGTTATATCAGCCTCTGTGCTGTCTATATCATGTCATAAATGACGTGTAGAATCGTCGACCCCTATAGATCAGCCTTAACAACGCAAGCAACTTCCCCAGACACCATCTCGTCCACTAAGCATGTCCATAGCATGTCCATAGCTTTATCTCTGCACTAAGGCTAAAGCATTAGGCTTCTTCACTTTAAATATTGTAATTAAGGTGCATAGTTCCTGACTAGTCGACTGTACTAGTATAGTTGCCGACAGCCGCCTGACGTCAAACTGATAATAATGATAATGATAATGATAAGCTTCAGCCCACCACCTTTGCCCCTCCTGCCCCTCAACCAAATACACCCACAGAACCCAAACTTCACAACCTCACCACATCACCTCCTCTATCGGCAAGAAGACAAACAACAAACAAAATGACCACCCCACTAACAGTCCACCTCCTCAACATCTCCACCTGCCCCCTTTCCAACGCAACCACCCACCCCTTCCTCCAACAAGCCGGCCGCGGGCAGATCCCCAAACCGCTGCTCTCGCAATGGCTCTCCCAAGACCGCCTCTACGCGCAGTCCTACATCCGCTTCATCGGCCTGCTCCTGTCCAAAATCCGCCTCCCACCGCACAACCCCGACAGCTCGAAGCCTCGCACCTCGACAGTCGAGCACCGCGCCGTGGAGGTCCTCATCGACGCGCTCGTGAACATCCGCACCGAGCTGCAGTTCTTCGAGGACACGGCGGATGAGTACGGGCTGGATCTGACGGCGTTGCCGGTCGCAATGGAGGACGAGGAGCGGGAGCGGGGCGAGTGCGTGCGCGGCGAGGATAAGGCCGAGGAGACGTACTTTGGCCCGAATAGGGTCACCCAGGCTTATATCGATATGTTTATGTCGGCGGGGAGTGCGGCGACGAGTCTGCTGGAGGGGATGGTCGTGCTGTGGGCGACCGAGGCGTGTTATCTGCAGGCGTGGCGGTTTGCGGCGTCGTGTGGGGCTTCTAGGAAAACTGAAGCGGGCCCGGAGCAGGACGCCGATGGGGGTGCGCTGCGGACGCGGTTCATACCTAACTGGACGAGTCCCGAGTTTGAGGCGTTTGTGCGGCGCATTGGGGATGTGGTGGATGAACTGGCGGGGCAGATCAAGGGGGCCGAGGAGCGTGAGAATGTGATGGGTCGCTGTGTGCAGTGGTGGCGGCAGGTGGTGTGGTTGGAGGAGAGATTCTGGCCCGTCGTCAAGTAGATTAAGTTGCGCCAGCAGGGATAATTGATAAAAGATAAAAGCAAATATCATTACATCTTGTCCTAATCATCGCATCGTCCAGGGCCCACCCCAGTACTCCGTACATGACAAAGACAAGCAAGAAGCAACCCAACGCCAGTCCTTTTGTTCCTGTCGTAAATGCATCAATCCATCCCTCTGCGAATCCCAGGCTTCTATCCCGTGGACATATAAAGAAAGACTCCGGACGGCCGAATGTGCTGCCAGAGCCCGACGCGAAGAAAGCAAAGCAGAAAACAAACACACAGCAATGTATCAGTTTGCAACATGTCAAACTTTTGAACCAGCAAATCTTAGTCGAATACAATCGGTGTAGGTGTACATAGAATACATAGTCATCCATTGGCGAGCGGATCAAGAGGTCGCTGCACTCGCGCGAGCGGCATTGCTCAGTTGCCGATGATATGATCCAATCGGCTGGAAGCCTCTGTATAGAGTCCATTAGTATCGGCCATTCACCAAATCAAAGCACGGGAACGAACCTGGCGAGATCGAATCCTCCTTCTTCGTCATCGTCATCTGCATCCGGCCCCGCTGGCCCCATCGGCCCCATCGGTCGCTCCGACTTGACCGCCCCGTTGAGTCCCGGTCTTGCTTCCCCGAGATCTCCGGGTTCGGTCCGCAGGGGTGGAAGCGTCCGTCCGTGTCCAAGACCATTCGATGTCCCCGGCTTACTGGGACTGACCAGATTCGGCGGCGGAGGACTACTGCTTGGGAAATTTCCGATCCCATCCCCGACTTCACCCTTGAGGGGACTCATGTCGGGTACCGGTCGCGCTGGGGTGCTGCCAATGTCCGCGAATTTCCAGAATTGCGCGGGTGAGCTCATCGGCATGAATTTGGACGGGACTTGGGCTGTGCTAGGAGGCGGAAGTCGAGGCTGCTGTCGCTGCGGGGCCGGCGTAATCATCGACGACGGGCCGTCATCGTAGTACGAGGATGAGAGGACCGGCGGTGAATTCACCACATTGTCAGAGAGTCCATAGGCACGAGTCAATGCGCTGCCGGCCCCATGACTCTTGGTGGCAGAACGTGTAGGCAACGGAGAAGGCTCCTCGTAATCCCGAGCACTTGTGTTGCGCAGAGGATGGTCGGCACCACGAGCGATCCGCGAGCCCCGTTCCGGCGTGTATGCCTCAACGGGTGCTACAGGGAACGAGCTGAATCCTGGGGAGGACACCGCCGGCGATTTCTTGCCGTTGAAGACGTTTTCGGAGTGGCTGTTAGCCCCCCGCGACACAGGCTCTTTCGTGGCAGGCGACGACGGCGCGGACGATTGTGTAGTTCCTTTTCGGAGCTGCTTCTTCCAGTACTCTTCGCGGTACTCCGCGGCAATCTGCCACTTCATTCCCTTTCCTGGCTCGTCTGTACGACGAGGAACTTTTTGGAACGCCTTGTTCAGCGATAGATTGTGACGGATGGAGTTCTGAAGTTTGTCAGTTGCGGGAAGCGTCAGTGAAAGAAAACTGAAGATGACCTACCTGCCATCCGCTCTGAGAATGCCGGTAGAATGCGTACTTGTCCATAATCCAATTGTAGATGCTGTTCAGAGTGAGCTTCTCCTCCTCGCTAGAGAAGATCGCCTGCGCAATCAGAGTGGCGTAGCTATATGGCGGTTTCAAATCCTTCGCCGAGTCCTTGCTGTAGTCAATCTCCTCCGTACTTTCCATCATCATCCCGCGGTTATAGAGCGGCGACTGCTTGGCGGTGCGCGGACCAACGGTGTCCGGCGACCGCGGCGGGGGAGTCACCTGGCGTTTGAGGAACTGCGGGGCGGGGGCAAGTGATGGCTGACCGCTGGCGCCAGCTGAAGCGGTCGCTGAGGTCTGATCGTTCATCACGGTACTCGCCTGCGATGGCTGGGGATGCGAGTGTTGGGTGGGATCCCACGACAGCAATTCTTCTTCACCATTGGCGATGCGCTGAGCGCGCGCGACAAAACTGGGATGGATATTGGCCTTGTCTCCAGGAGTGACGAACATCATCTGGGTGTTGGCGATCTCGATGATGTCGCCGCAGGAGATAATCGCATCGGTCCCGCGCTTCAGAATGACGTTGTTCAGCCGAACCCCATTGCGTCCATTGACGCGGATGTGCCAGGAAGGGGTCTCCCCGCCGTCATAGAAGATCTCCGCGTGCAAACGAGAGACGAACTTGCTCGGACCCAGATCGACATGGACATCCGGGAGGGCCCTCGCCGCGATCGTGACGGGACTCGACTGCTCCTCCAGCTTCGGTTCGCGATCCGGTTCGCGTCCAATATTGACATGCAGTGTTTTGACGTAATAGGTCCAGTTGCGGCCGGCGATTTTCGCATATGCGCGGATACTCTGCGTGTTCTCGGTCTTTTTGTTCGAGTGGTCCCGTGCGACGCGCACTTCCTCCCGGGCGACGTTCAGACAGGAGATGACCATGTCTACCAGGTCCTGGTTGGCGGATAGTTCATTTTCGGGGGACGAGTCGTCGGCTTCATCGGCGGATTCTTGCGCTTTGACGGGACGGGCGGGAGGGGAAAGACGGTGGTCAACCTGTGGGAGCAGATTCAGCAAAACAAACTCATCTCGATCGCAAAAAAGGCCTCGGTTTGGTCACTGACCTTGCGCTTCTTGTTCGATGGCCGAGATGGCGACGAGTCCGGGGCCTCCGCGTCAGACGTTTCCTGCAGTTGAATTTCCTTGCGCCGCGCGCGGCGCCGATTCGATAGAGGCATTGCTTTTCGATATCTCTTGTTGATTTGTTGTGGTTTAGTAGGCTAAGCCGAGGTAAACAAATATGTTTCACAAGGTTGATCGACTATCAACCACGAGAAATAGGTGTACGTTGTTTTCGATGATCTTCAGCAACGGCGTAGGATGTAGCTTGGGAAGGACGACAGCAGAGTCGGAGAGACGGAAGCAGAGAAGCAAAACAGAGCGGCGACCAAACGAACAGAAGGGAAAAAACGTAAGCCGGGAAAATCCCAGCGTTCGTCGCAAACTCGGATGAACTGCGTGAGAAGAAAAGAACCCAAGGAACTGATGACGGTTTTGCCACCGCGCAGAGAAAGCGACGCGATCTGTGAGTGGCTGGTAGGAGGGGTGGGAAGCCAGCCACTTAGTCGGAGGTTAAAAAAAAAAATAGAGGTGCGTGTAAGGAAGGCTTAGTATTGCCTTGAAAGGATAGGTTTAAGGAAGTTGGAGAAAACGAGTTTTGATTAGACAAGGGGTTGTGTCCAATGTTAGGACAGAAAAAGAAAGGAGTAGTAGATAGAGGATGGGAAAAAGATGATGGTGGTGATGATGAGATTGATGATGATGCCGCTCGTGATGGTTGATGGCGCAGTGACGATAACGCGCCGATGGTGTTTGGGGCGTGACCTCTTCCGCGTGGGGAAAAGAATTCAATTATATCACCGTTCACCTACATACAAACATGGACATGAACTTGTCGATATTGTAGAACAAGTAGATAGAGATCAAAATATTTTGATACAGTAGGATTCCTCGAGTCTTAAAGCTACTACTCCCATCCAGTCAATACCACCATGCTCCATCAATGGATCCTCCCCAGCCGCCGTAAACAGAAGCGAGGGTGGAGCACGACGAAGGAATGAAGGAAACATGGACAGTCAATGTCCTAATTTGTTGCTTGTTTGAGAGAGAATCCATCCCAATCTACCCAGATAAGTCGAAGACCACCCTCGAAGATCCAGTTGGCTGCAGGAACGGTTGACGAAGAGAAAATCTACATAAGGTAGTAAATAAAGTAATACGTACCGGTGATTTTCAGCAAAACATCCCTCGTGCTCACGCAGATCACCCACTTATCGATAATCGCATCGCATTACAAACAGGAAACCCTCATCATCTCATGAATACCGAGTCTACTGAACAGACCAAGGAATAAAAATGAATCAACCTGGACGTCAACATCCTATCCTACCTCGACAGTTCACCAGACATTACGGAGTACTTTGAGTAGACTGGGAAATCGATCCAATGGAACATTACCGGATCAGGCAAGACCAATCGCAATCGAAGCCTGGAACGTCCCAGAGAATCATCATTGCTCGATAATTTGTAAACATTTAAACAAGGAAAAAAAAAGAATGGCAGTGAGAGCAATCAATCGTCTGTTTTTGTCAAAGTAGTATACTTCCTTATGGTATGCTTATTTCCATCTCCCAGATCAGTGTAATTAGTTCAGTCCCTGACATGAACTGCTCCAGTAAAGTAAGGTACCTTCGCACTATCGACTGTTTGCGTCACTCAGTCCGGATGTGGCTTAGCGCGGCCCGTGGTCTCAAGGCGCCTCGTGCGATGTCAGGTAGTGAACTATGACCTTAGGAGGATCAGTAGCACGATCAGTAATTGACACTGTAGCATCATCCCCATGGTTACACTGGATGCAAACCAGTATCTTCCTTATCCTACTTTGAGCCAACTCTCTCAATGTTGCCTTTTTCTTGAACTCCTACCACCGGAGTCCGCAGTGGAGATTCCATACACAGCACTGGCTTGTCCTCTGGCAAAGTTCAGTCCATGCAAGCAAACAAAGAGCTGAAAACGGTTGTTGACCACTAAGAGAAAGCCAGATAGGCCAATCGACTACATGCTACCGGGTACACTGTTACGTCAATAAACACAAGTCCATTGAGATATGTTCTGAAACATGGCCTTTCATACACAGCACAAAGAAGAGTCCCAGCCGGCAGACAGAGGAACAATTCGAGAAATGAAATATGGTAATCACACACAAGAGGAACTAGCCCAGTCCGAGAATTGAAAAAAGAGATAGAAACGATAGGAAAGTTCACACCCAGTCAACTCCGTAAAAGAGAAATGAGAAGGCTCGATTGGCATTGGCAAAGAAAAGCAGGCCTTAAAAGACTGGGGGATCAGGCGACGAGAACAAATAACGCACGATTTAATGGTGCATCTTGGTATCTTCATCGCCATCCAATCCATGAAGTGTGGGATACATCACACTGTGGTTAGACTCAGCCCTCGCTGCGGGAGGCGCAGAAGGCTCTTGGGTAGTGATGGGTGTATGGCTCGTCTCCACGCCCTCCATATGTCCATCGCGCTTGGTATCCGGAGAAGCGACGGCCGAAGCATGGCTCTCGGAGTCGGAGTCATACTCGCCCCTTTCCAGACGGGATGAAATGTAGCTACGCAGATACTCCAGAAGGCGAACCTTCTCCACCCACTGCGAGTCGGCACGCTCGGCCACCTCCGTAGCTGCCTGAGCGGTGCGCAGAGCCGCCTCGGCCTCAGACGAGCTGCTCGAGTGCAGTGCAGGATCAATGAGATTAGCCGAAATACGCACTGGGGAATTGGACCCGGACGAACGGTTTTTGCCGGTAGGGGTGCGTTCGCCGTCCTCCTTGCCGTCGTGAGAGGTGTCCATCTGGACGGACAAGCGACGCTCTTCGGGACGAGCACGCTGCAGAGTGCCTCCAGTGTACCGGCGACGATCATCATCAAAGATACCGCTGAGGGTAGAAGGAGGAGCAGCGCTCGACGCAGTGGGGTAGCCACCCGCCAGGCTGT
This sequence comes from Aspergillus pseudoviridinutans, assembly GCF_018340605.1. Lineage (NCBI taxonomy): Eukaryota > Fungi > Ascomycota > Eurotiomycetes > Eurotiales > Aspergillaceae > Aspergillus > Aspergillus pseudoviridinutans. Next base: position 3,716,983 of record NW_025091284.1, read on the forward strand.
CGGCCATCGTGGCGGATGGAAGTCTGGGGTACATGCTCGAGCCACCGTCATGGTGAGGCGGCGAAACGCGATGAGCGGAGGAAACGGACATTGGAGAACGACCAGAGGTGTACGACTGGGCACTGGATGGAGGGGTCAAAGCCGGAGTGCCAGTGGGAGGCGAGTGCGTGGCAGGGTTACTCATAGAAGAGCCAGCAGAGGTGGTGGCCACGGTGTGGCTTGGAGGAAGCTGACTGGGGGGAGAGTGTGTAGTGCGGTAGCTCATGCCGCCATGGACATAATGGGCTCCAGGCTGTGCAACACCAGCAGCAGCAACATGATCGTCATTCTCGTAGATGGTATCCTGCATCTGCTGCAAGAACTGATCGATGTTGATCAGGTCGTTCTTTGTGCGGATATTGCTCATTGGGGGGAGATGGTAGACAGGAGCACCATGTCCGCCAGGGCCGTAGCCACCACCCACGGCCACGGGCGCTGGCATGGGCTGGTATTCAGGCACGGGGCCACCGGCCAGGATAGGGAGAGACAGATTCTGAAGACCTAGGAGGCGCTGGCCAACCGCTGCGTAAGAGTGAAGATCGAACTGACGGCGTTTCAGATCGCCAAAGAACTCGTTCAGAGCGTCGTAGCCCCTCTTCTTCGATTCATACGAAGCATGGCCGTCGTGACCGTGGTTGAGAGCATAGTATACGTTCCCGTAGGACGGATTGGACGGCTGGTGCGGGGGATGAGACGAATAGTATTGCGGAGCACCGTGGGCGTATCCTTGGCTGGGCACTGCATTCATAGATGGCTCGAAATAATGGGCAGCAGCAGCATAACCTGATCAAAACGTACAAATGTCAGTCCTGACATTGCAAAGAGAAAATGGGCATTCGTCATTACCTTTGCCAGCTCCATGAAACATCATATCCGGATTTCGGGCTCCCGGCTCAGGCGACCGCACAAGCACCGAGTCATCGGCATGGGTCTTCACGTGTTTCTTGAGATCTTGGGGACGCTTGAATGCTTTTCCACAGAATTCGCATTTATGAGGCTTCAGAGGAACGTGGACACGAATGTGAGACGTGATGTGGTCACGCTTAACCGTTGTAGTGCGGCAACTTCCCCATTGGCATGTCAGATTGAGGTTATTTGTGCTCTTCCGACCGACGTGACGCTCGCAAATGTGGTCCTAATCCTGTCAGCCTTGTTCAAGTAGCAGGTGTTTGTGTTGTCTGATTGAGTGTGTTTCCGCCAAGAATGAGGCGACTGAAGAGATGCAGGGTATGAAGAAATAACAATGGCTCACATAAAGTGTCTCGGCAGAAGGACATTTCTCAGAGCAACCCTGCCACAAGCAGGAAAGTTGCTCCTCATTTGGAGGAGTTCCGTTCATTTGGGGAGCCACAACAGCCGCAGTCGCAGCAGCCGCGGTCGCAGTCACGGAAGCTGGAGGGGTCGATGTAGGCACAGGAGCTGGGGCTGCAGCTGCAGGCTGCGACGAAGGCTGCTCTTGCGAGATGGGTACAGGCATAGGAGCTGCACTTGCCGAAGGCGAAGCAGTTGTGTTGTTGTTGGTTGCGTTATCTTGGTGTTCAGACATTGTGCCAAGACTGATTTCTCGTCCTTTTTCTTGGGAGCAGCGGAGAATGAAGGGAGGATATCAACGCAAGTTAACTGCGATGAAACTTGTTTCTCAACACAGGGAGAGAAAGAGAAAAGGGTAGAAGGGTGAAAATGAGTCAGAGAATCGATTTATCCTGGGAGCGACGGACGTCGTCGGCCAGAAAATGATCGGCAAGACTCGGTGAATCGCCCTGCAAAAAAAACAACGCAAAGAAGCTGTAAAGTCGTGTACACACAGCACACGCAGACCAGAATTCTCAACGAAGTGAGTGTAAGAGGAAGAAAGGGAGAAACGGGCTGGAGGTGGAGGGAAGGGGGGTATGGACGGATAGAAGAGAGGAAAGTCTTGGAAGAAGAGAAGAGGAGGCAGAGGGGGGGAATGCTTGGGTTCTTGTCCTTGGGCCGGACGCAAGGTGAAAAAGACAACAATTGTGGAAAAGGAGGGGAGGGGGGGGACAACAGCCCAGAAAGTCGTACGGAAGTCGACTACCTAGGAAAGCAGGAGAAGTAGATGCCCAGAAGCCCAGAAGCCCAGAAAAAAGCGCATTGCACAGCCGGGCGGAGGGACAACCCAAGACAGGGACAAGACCGGGCCAAGAGCCATGCGGGCCCAAGCCTGAGTGGCGTCCAGCCACGACACATGACTGGCTGAGGCGAAAATTGCGGGTGGGCTATGCTGATCGCTTAGGTTAGACCAGTTACAGAGTACAGAGTACCCGATTGGTAACAGCCATTGGTACTGCTCCGTCCACGCCTGCTTGGCCCTCGTATTGAGTTTCTCCGTGACCTAGAGGATAGATCGGAGCGGTTCTCTGATTCCGTCATAATGCAAACAATTTGTGAGTGAAAATCACAGCTCAGTTTGAGCATGATATCATGAGAAAGGTCAGTGTCAAGGAAGAAGAAATATTTACAGAAGAAGATCCCACAACACAGAACAAAAGGTCGCTTGCCGGATGAAGCAATTAATCCGATCCGAGCATCTGAACAGCGCTAAGGTATTATTAGACCAAAACCATACCAGATGTTACCGATAAATTACACGATTCCGTCTGCCTCAAAAAACCCCGCATCCTTGCTAGACTCGAAGGATTAATACTAATAATTCTCATAGGCAGGATGTTCATATTATTGGTTATCATAAAATGACCCACGACTCCGAATTTAATAATAATACAAGCGAGTCGCGATGGAAATCCATTCTTGACAAAGCGACAAGAAGACCAAGACTCCAAGAGTTCCTCTGCCAGTTGCACCACAGAACCACGGTCACTCTCTTGGCAACTCGTCTCCCGCCCCGTGGATGGAAGTCTTGGGACTTGGAAGTTGAGGTGGCCAATTTACCCATCATCAAGCCATTACCTGGGACGTTATTCATGCTCTTGACACATGCAAAACTGCAGCGAAGCCGACAGTGGTTATCTCTATGATTAGTTTGGATTAATCCACCATTCAAGTCACCGGTGTCGGGTCTTCGTCGTGAGCACCAAATTGGGAACGTCCGAGACAGCCCCGGTCTTATCCGGGGTAAGATTGGTCTACTACTGAGAACCTGGCATGTTTTATTGACAGCAAATCGATCCTGTTGTAATGCTACCTCAATATAATCCTAGTCCTAGTCTACTGCTAGGTAGTCTACTAGATATAATTGAGCAGCGAATTTACTTGGGATTGGCAGTAATATTCCGTACCGATACCTCGATGGTATGACCACAAGCTCAACTAACGAAGTACTTTTGATACAGTTCTCCTGGCTGAGCAAAAGTCACTATGTATCTATCTGTCTACCTTACTGACGACCTAGGTGACTAATTGATTATTGTACAGCCGGATCACATGGTATGTCTACATTACCGTCATTCCTAAATTCTAGTGTGCTTTGTGCATGATGTCAAGACTTATGAGTCGAGACCTTTGCCCTCCGAGGAAGGTGAGGCAGTACGGAGTAGTAACAAGTCTCATTGCAACAGCCTAATAATAACATCAATTAAATCGATGATCCCAGGCAACAACATATTTTCATCTCATTGCCAAGAAACTTATAGATCTCTGAGGTGGACAATATGTCTTAGTCAGACACAAGGAGTTGCATTAGTTAGTTAGCACTAGACCGTGCATGAAGCTCTACAGGAATTGTTCAATTGTTCAACTCCAGCAACACGTCACTTATCTACTGTGAGCCTTGGATCAGAACCTCTATTCTCCTTCTTTGTCAATAGCTGCACACTGATTTCAAACAGAGGGCTTGTACATAGAGCATGATGAGGACATCCAGCAGAGCGGTGAAAGAGGACATTGGATCCACCTCAATCCCTTCTCCATGCTTCATCATCACCAACGATCAGATTCAACCCTCATCTACGAGATGATGCCAGTCAATTGTGCATCACAATTGGACTGAAAGACCTCAAGTCTGCTCTTTTTCGGATTTCTGCCATTCAATTGACCCTTTTGTCATCCAATGGGTTGATCAGTCTTTACCTCGTTTTCTTATTATCAGTCTTTTCCTACATCAGCATTATAGACCTGTATATCTTCATAATTTTACATAGATCATGTCAATCAAGCTCTCTACCATCCTCTCCTCCCTCTTCTACCTCCTCCCCCTTTACCTCTTCGTCCTCGCCCCGCTCCTCCGCCAATTCTTCTCAGAAGGAGAATCCCCCCTCAGCCCATCCACCACCGACTACCTCTTCCCCGACAGCGCAGACGCAAATGCGTACCACGACCAAGACGCAGACGACCTCGCCCCGTCCAAAGCCCTCAATCTCCTCGACGACACCTTCATTAGCATCGACGACGGAATCACCCCCGACTGTCCCGTCGACCCAGCCTACCGCATCCACTTCCTCTCCCGCACCCCCCTAGTCATCTACATCGAAGGCTTCCTCACCACCCCCGAAGCAGACCACCTCGTCGACATCAGGTACCTTTTCGCCTCCTATGTCCAATTCCACATCACAGGAACAGCGAACTAACGGATACAAAAAAGCGTAGGAAAATACACCCCCAGCATCATCTACAACGGCATCACCGAGCGCATCGACCCGTCCACGCGCCTCTCCGATCGCGCCCTGCTCGACCGCGACCCCACCGTCCGGTGTATCGAGGAGCGCGCCCGCGCCTTCCAGGGGTGGCGCCCACACCTGTACGTCGAGCGCATGTGGGCCCAGCGCTACAACGCCTCCGGCCACTACAAGCACCACTATGACTGGGCCGGCTCCGTCGCGCGCGGCGGCGACCGCGCCAGCACGTTCATGGTCTACCTCGACGATAACTGTACCGGTGGGGGAACGAATTTCCCGCGCTTGCGCATGCCGGTTGATAGGCGGTGGTGTCGGTTTCTGGAGTGTCGGGACGAGGAGGAGCTGGAGCGGGGACCGGAAAATGGGGACAAGGACAAAGGGCAGAAAAGAAAGGCGAGGGCCAGGGGAACGGGGGAGGGCATCACGTTCAAGCCTATCAAGGGGAATGCGGTTTTCTGGGAGAATCTGAGGCCCGATGGCACGGGATATCCCGAGACATGGCATGCGGCGCTGCCCGTCACGTCGGGGACGAAGGTTGGCTTGAATATTTGGAGTTGGTACCAGCCGCCGCGGAGGAGTTGATCCGATTCTAATAGAGGGTATATACTGTAGACTTGTAAACTAGATCAAAGCCAGATAGATTGTATATCAAATTGATAGAATGCGTGCAATTGGTATTAAACTACCAGTAACCTATGGAATAAAGACACTCCGTATATACCAGTCCTGAACGCCAAACACATGACATGACCGTACACTTAGTTTCTCATTATCTCGTAGAACAAAACCGAATTTTTAAGCCTGTATCATATGCTGCACGATTCATCAACTTCCCACATTCATCCACTGAATCCAGTCGTCGTTGGCGAGAGTTCCGTTCGGTCGGCATGGGTCGCCGAAGATATCGTCCAGAGGGAGAAACCCCATGTCAATGCCCGCCCCCATCTCATTGTTCTCGTTCATCCCCATGCTAAAGCCCTGGGGTTCGCTTGTCGTTGGCACCTGCTGCGGCCCTGACGACTCCGGGGGAAACGCCTGTGGCTGGAAGTTGTATCCTTGCCACATGAAGTTCTGGTTGGGGATAGACACCAGGTCGGGGCTGTTGACCGCCTCGGTGCCGCTGCCGGGCGTCGAGCCATGCGAGACKGGTGAMTGCAGCCGCGCTTGGTTCATGGCTTGCTGCTTCTGCGGTGCGACACGATGCGGGAGTGTGGCATTGATGCCGGTTGAAGTCCCATTATTGAAAAGCGGGAAACTGCCAAAGTTGTCAAACGTCGGGGTGGACACTGCACCCGTTGGTGAATCAGTCGAGGTCGACGACGGTAATCCCTGCGATGACGGGTCGAATCCGAATTGGTTCGCTGGCTGCAGGCCCAGTCCGTCGATGCGGAAATGGTCATCTTCCAATGTGGACATTGGTTGAGTGGGATAGGCAAAAGGATCATCGGATGGGAACATGATGGGCATGAGGTCCGGCAAATTTCCGGGATTGGCCAACTGCTGCGCTGAGAACTGCCCCGATGAGGGCTGTCGCGAATGCATCACCGGCATTGGGGATGCCGTGGTTGTTGCGCGAGCTTGATCGGCAATAAGGGGTTCGGGCGTCGTGATGCTGGTGTCGCTAGGGGCCTCCGGGGTAGACGGAACCCACGTTGGGGTACTGACTTGGGTATTGACTTGGCTCTGATACATCTTGCCACTGCCAAGACTATGACTATCGTCCAAGCTCTTGGGTGTATTGCTCGCCTCGGCCTTGGACTGTCGGCTCAGTAGCTGTAGCGGAAACGTACTAGCTCTCTGCGGGGGCGCTACCTCGGGTGCAGATTGCTGGTTCTTCACGGTTGCAGCAGGCCGAGAGATAGCAGCCGGCGCTGGACGCTTGAGATTCACAGGCTTCACCGAACTCTGGCGGTTTTTCAAGAGCTCAGGCAGATTCTTGAACAGAGAATTGAGACTCTGCGAGCAGCGGTCTGCCGCCAAACTCTTCTTTGCCAGTCCGGCCAGAGTGTTCTTGCCCTCCATGGCGTCTTTCAAAACCCCGTCCTTGGCCGTCGGCGAGTCGGGATTCTCGAGCACAAAGAAGATTAAAGACAAGATAGCAAAATAGGTCGTGTACATGGTGAACCAGAAGGACCCATTGAGCAGGCCCCGCTTGTGCATGCCAGTCGTGATGTGGACAATATTTCGCGAGACGCTCACGCATGCAGCGGCGCAAGCATATGACCGTCGGTCCACACCTCGAGCTTGTGACCCGCTAGACACATAATGCAAGAACGGTCGATACATGACAACCTGCAAGTGAGCATAGCTGATTCGCAACAGTTGTCGGATACTGTGAACGTATTAGTCTCAGACAGCAGAACGCAATACGAAAAGAGGTGCTTACCGTTCTAACTGGGGAGATACCTCCGTCCCTGGACGGAGAGCCGCAGGCAATTCCTCCATCCAGGTCTGCAAATCGCGCTCGATTTCGCGAATCTTGGAATGACTCACCATGTAGCGCATATCCGACTTGGACCGATGCAGAGCATTCTTCACCGGATATATGTACTTTACCACCTTGAGCATGATATTGGACAGCCGAGTGTGGGCGTTGGCCCCCGCCATCAAGGGCGTATAATCCGACGGCATGGGCAAAATACCATCCTTGGTGATAAACTGCCCATCGACATCCAGGGGGTACTCCTGATCGATGTCGTCATCGCTCAACATCTGGGGAAACCCCAGCAGGGTGCTCACGTAGACGTCCATCTTTCGTACGACCCAGAAAATGCGTTTCCGCAACTCTCGCTCGATGGGGTTGAAGTCGGCGGCTACAGAGCGATGCAGCCCTAAGCGCAGAGCCGAACGGAGCGCTATTCCCACATACGAGTAGCATGTACTTAATTTGGCGGAGGATTGCAAGAACAGGACCATGAAACAAACCGCTTGTAACGAGGTCAAATCACGGCAATCGGTGATGTCTAGGAGTTGCCGGCCAGCCTTGAAATACTGAAATCTGACGCCGAAAATCAGTTGAAGCCCGTAAAGTGAAGCTTTAGAACCAACTTACCCTTGACCAATAGCGCCTTCATAACCTGCAATATCCAGGGTACCAGCCCCGTCATCTGAGAACAAGCAACCGACAGACATGACGATGTACAGAAGCGGCAAGAACGAATTCTCTTCGTTCCCAAACTGCTCCGGAGGGGTATCGTAGATCCGATCCAACATGGCAAAGAAGCTAGGCTCGTGCACGAACCGCATAAGAGAACAGCCCTCGTACAAAGCGTGGTGGCACAGACGCTGTGCAACATCCCGGGAGGGCAGATCGTGAGTGGGGGGTAGCGAGGAATCCGATGGAGACTCGGACGTCGACTTGGGACTATCCAGCATCTGAGAGAGGGCCCGTGATCGGAGCAATGACGGGACCGGCATGTCTGAAGCCCCAAGTTGCTTGCGCAACCGTCGCAGGAAGATGATACCGGAGGTGTGGCCATGATAATCCCAATGACCCTGGTCATCCAAATCCAGGCATCCTGAATTCTCAACCATAGACTCCAACAGCGACTCGTCACCGGCACCGCCGTCCGCTGCGTCCGTTGTTGGCTCAGGAGCGGTCGAGGTTTTAGGGGCGCTTGCGGTTGGCATTGGCGGCTGCGGTTTTTCTTTTTTGATGGCGGCGAGCATCTGCTCGGTCGCATGCACGTCAAACTGAGGGTCGTCCAGGTTCAGGTCGGGCAGAACCACGCGGAGAAGGGCTTCGGCTTTATGCAAACGATTCTCGAGCGCCTCGACATATTGCGGAGCAGGATTCCGGCGCCGATTCGAGGGCTGATCATAAGTACATTCTGGTGCAGTATCCAAGTCAGAAAAACTGAAGATCCATAGTACAGAAGGCCAAATTACCATAGCTATAGACTGTGCAATGGGTACACGGCTGTTTCCCATCGCACTTAATTTTCTTGCGACGACATTCATCACAGGCGCGAGTCACCCGGCGCCGCTTCTGCATGGGAAGAGGCTCCTTCGATTTCGCATCGGAAAGAGGGCCATGGCCTGGAGTGACATCGTGAGGATGAACAGGAAGAGCGGATGAATTCGAGTCGTCATAGTTGTAAAACTGTGTATCTGATGCGGATGCGGGATCGTCCTCAGAGGTCTCGGCGGGGGCGCCGGCGAGGGCGCCGCCGAACGGGCTGGAATTGGCGGCCATTCTCGACGATGACGTTGGCGCAAAGGTTAATGCAAGGGGGAGAATTAGATGGATTTGGAAGGGGAATGAAATAACAGCCCGCGTGGCGATGCAAGATCTATCGCACACGAGGGGCAGATCGGAGGATTATCGCAAGAGTCATGGAAGGCACACAGAGAAGTGTGTTTGAGTAAGGGAGGGAAAAGAGCGAAGAGAGATGAAGTAATCTCTGCGGCTAAAGTCCAATCCAGCGTCCACAATGGAACTCTGTTCTTAAGGTACTGGGATCCCACTCCCTTAAGGGTCGTATCTCGGCGACAGGAGCCAGACAGGGCTTAAATCCGACCGAAGAGGGATGAGTCAAAATCAACCAAAGAAGGGCGCACACTCCGTCTGAGTAGTAGTAGAAGTATCGGCACGATTATGGATGCCCAAGAGACTCTCAGAACAATAATACCGAAAGAAATATTAGACAAAATAGAAGCAAGACGGCGATCCCCAAGTCTAGTGGGCGTCCCACTTGTGGCCTTTTTTTCCCTTCTGGCTGCTTATGCTGCCGTGGTTGGTCAGCGCATCCGCTTTCAGTAGAGCAGTGACAATGGGCGCAAAATGCACCAGCATAAAAGATGACAAACCAACAGGGATGACGCTGGATAGAGAATACGGCAAAGGCTCAACAAGGATTTCGCGCAGTACAGAGCTGTAGATAGATCGAGGATAGTGGGAGAAGGGTCGGAAAAGTATTCACGCACCTTTGGGCGCACAATCTGGATCAACCAGGAAATTTCACCCTCGAACGGACTGATGGGGCCAGAACCAGGGTAGAAGGAAATAAGAAGAGAGCGATGGACGGCGGGACAGCGTGAACGACAGAGCGGGATGATTGGGAAGATTATCTCCACGATCAGCGACGCAACGGGGCTGATCTCAAGACAAGGCACCGAAGGCTTTGGCTAAGACCAGTAGTGTAAGCATCGAATGTTMGAAGAAGCCTCGGTTGATGAATTGCAATGATGCAAACAAGATACCGAATCACTAAGGTAGGGAAAAAAGTCTGTGACGGCTTTACAGAATCTGATAAGCCAGAAGGTGTGTACAAAATGACTGGAGGGTCCACTGTTCCAGAGACGGAGAGATGGGTCTAAATCACTCACTCTACTCCGTAGATACATACTGAGTCTACTGACTTACTGTACAGTAGGTACCTCTCTAAGAATTAATACCAGATAGCTGTGCTATTCTCCTAAGTAACAATAAAAAGCATTCATGCTTATGGGAGGCAATATGATAGGAATGATCCGCGCATGACTGCATTGCGGAGTGAAATGTGCTCCATACCATACAGTACCTATCGTCCGATCCTATCCGTCACGCTGAGTCTCAAATCTGCAGCTTATTCTTCAGTTGTCTAATATAGAAAATCGCCTCATGCCTAAGAATGGCTTATAATCCTAATCCTAACCATAATCAAAAAAGCCATAGTCTTAGTCTATGGAGGATTAACTTTGAAGAGTCGCCACCTGAGCCAACCTACACATAGGTTATGATCACTCAGCTCAGTCTTAATTATAAGACTGACCCCGGCGAAAGACTGTACACAATCCTTTTCCCAGCCAACCAACGGGGAAAATATATCCCAATAACTTGAAACCATATAACACACCATGATCTCTGAGATTTGCTATACTGTCTATAGTCTATCATGACCTTTTTACTCGTCACTCTCTGCTGTATCTTGGCCACTCTAGGATCTTTCCTGTTTGGTTACGATTCGGGGGTGATTGGGTCAACTCTCGAACAAGAGGCCTTTTTGCATGACTTCCATCACCCTTCTGATGCTGCTACTGGAGGCATTGTCTCTTCCTATAATGGTGCTTCATCCCGCTACTGCATTTTGAAGGAGTTCTAGATCTAACGTGCCACAGGAGGAGCCATTCTGGGGTCCATCGCTGTCCCCTACATCTGCGACCCCTTTGGCCGCCGCCCAGTCATGTTCGTAGGCGCTGTCCTGGCCGCTCTGGGTGCTGCTCTTCAGACGGGAGCCGTACACATTGCCATGCTGATTGTCGGCCGTTTGATTGCTGGCTTTTCCATTGGCTTGATGTCCACCACGATTCCGATCTACTGTGTGAGCGCTGTCCAAAAATCATCATACAATCTCGACATGCTCGTCTGCTAACCAGCTCCCAGAGCGAGGTTTCTCCCGCCCATATTCGTGGCTTTCTCGGTGCGATGCAGCAGTGGATGCTTGGGCTGGGTGTGGTCGTCGCCGTATGTTCCTCTGGCTCTGATCTTGCGAACCATTGATCGCTGACTGTTGTAGCAATGGGTCGGATATGGCTGCTCTCTGCACACAGGCGCCTTTTCCTGGCGGTTCCCTCTAGCCATCCAAGCCGTCCCCGCCGTCATCCTCGGCATTGGAGTCTGGTTTCTCCCAGAGTCGCCGCGATGGCTGATTGAAAAAGGCCACAAGGACGCCGGCAAAGACGTCCTCAACCGCCTGCATCTCAATCACACCCGCACCAATACCGACCTCGTCGAGTCCGAGTTCACCCAGATCTGCGAGAGCATCGCCTCCGACTCCCGCACCGTCGTCTCCTCCTGGCGCCAGCTGCTGTTCTCCTCGCCCACCTGGCGCTACCGCGTGCTTCTCGCCTGCGGCATCCAGGCCTTCACCCAGTGCTCCGGCACAAACGTCATCCAGGTCTACAGCCCACGCATCTACCGCTCGCTGGGCCTCCCGACCTCCACCACCCTCATGATCACCGGCGTCTGGGGCGCCCTCGCCCTGTTCTGGAACACCGTCTTCATGTTCTTCATCGACCGCGTAGGCCGCCGCAAGCTACTCATCCCCTCTCTCCTCGGCATGGGCGCCGCCCTGTGCGTCGAAGCCACCCTCGCCCGCTACTACGGCAACTTCGCCCCAGACTCCTCGGTCCCTTCGTCTCCTGCAGCGCTCCGCGCCGCCATCGCCATGTTCTTCGTCTTCTCGCTCTTTTTCACCTCTCTCGGCCTCATCTCCTGGCTGTACCCCGCCGAGATCTTCCCCACCGCGATCCGGGCCCGCGGCTCGTCCCTCGCGACCGCCACGAACTGGAGCCTCAACCTCGTTTTCGCGCAGTGCTCGCCCATTGCGCTGACCACGCTTCAGTACAAGTACTTTTACTGCTTCGTTGCGTTCAACTGGACGGCGGCGGTGATTGTCTGGGCGTTCTACCCGGAGACAGCGGGCAAGTCCCTCGAGGAGGTGGGCGAGGTGTTTACTACCGGTCGGCAGCGTCGCAGGGCCCAGTCGTTTGGAGTGGACTCGCGGGAAGTTGTCAAGGCGGGCGTTGCGTTGGAGGTTACACAGGGGAAAGAGTTTACAATGGGGGTATAAATATTGGAGTGTTGAAGATGAAATTGTAATCGTGAATAGAGTATATATATTTAGATATCACCAAAAGACGCCGTAGGCACATGCCGTACCCTGTTTGTACAAACCATGAATGAGAATTATATATATAAAGCCGTCCAGGACGTAGATGATGATGATGATGATGATCACCTCAGCGCAGGCATAACATAGCTCGTAAGCGGCGCACTAAGGATCTCCTGTCGAAGCGCCCCCTCCCACCCCGCAACCGAGCCCTCCCACACCTGGAGCGTCAAGCACCCCAGCAGAAAATCACTGACGCGCATCCACGTCTCGTAGCCCAGGCGCTTTGCGACCTTGAGCATCCGACCCGCGAACCAAGGCCGGCCGTACGGCGTCCGAGCAGTGGGCGAGTACTGCGTGAAATCAGGCGAGGCGGGCTCGAGCTCATCCAGCGCGAAGACAGAGGGGAAATTCGGACTGGTGCTGAGGGCGGCCGTTCCGTCGTTGCATTCCAGCATGATCTGCAGTAGCGCCTCGACTGAACCGCTCGTGTTGACCTCGCTTTCGAGCACGGCCTGCTCCAGCGTGCGCAGGAAGGTCTCGCTGTGGGCGATGGAGGAGCGGTAGTCCCACAGACCGGCGTTGAGCATGATCAGCGCGACGAGGCGGGCGACGAATTGTTTGCGGTTGCCCGAGGCGGTGAATCGGACGCCCGGCGGAGCGGCGAGAATCTGGTATAACAGGGAGGTAGGTTGGAAGGCAGTGTGGCGCATGGGTGCGATGGCGGGGTTGGTGTGCGTTTGCTGGTGGAGGGCGAGTTGCTCGCAGCGTTTGAGGAACTCGACGAATTCGTTGCATTGGTGTCGGAGTTCATCTCTGGGGGAGAATGAAGGGGGTTTAGAAGGTACGCCATCAAAATCGGTGGAAAGCCATGAGGAAGTTGGTAGGGAAGGCTCCGTCGTTAAAGTCAAACGGGTAATATCAGGGTGTGAAGGAATAGGTGGATCGGGCTCAAAGAAAAAGCTCGGCCCATGAGTTTCATAGCCCGACAGAATATAGTCCTGCCAGTTGATCAACATCCCCAGCCGGGTATTCTCGAACGCCGCAGGCCCGCCGCGCGCTCGGATCATCTCTCGAGCAGCTCGCATGTGAACCCAACTGATCTGCTTGCGTCCGGGCCGGGGGTCAAAGTCCTCCAGACCGGCTGCACTGAGGCAGGCAATGATGGCCACGTCGCTAATGTCTCCGGGGTTTGCAGCCAGATGCTCTCGAAGCATGGAGATGGCCCGGTTACGATGGACCAGAGTCATCTTCGTTTCCTCCTCGTTCCGGACCCAGGCCCACGTGTTGGCCGCGTGGACGAGGATGGTGTTCTGGAAGGCGACAGGGCCTTTCATGCCCAGGGGGACAAATACGGCCGTGTACCAATTATGAGCCTTAGGGGAGCGGAAGTGGTTGCCGTAAGAGCAAGCCGGCATCTCGTTGACGTAGAAGTCAAAGAGTTTGCGACCCTCCGCATCCAAATCCATAGGCAAAGTGTTGAACGGGTCAGTACGCGCTGCGCTGAGAATAGATTTGGGGGAGAGGGTTAGCGCGTAGGGAGTTGTCGGGGCGGAAGACAACGGTGACCGGACGTCGGACTCGGAGTTGCTGCTCTGGTCACCAGACGCATAGGATTTGGGCAAGTCCGAGGGTGAAATAAAGCGTTGAAGCTGAATAGCGTCCTGTGGTGAAACAGAGACGAGAGTATCCACGTTCGTCTGACCTGCAGCTGCTGAGACATGACTCTCTCCAATCCCTGTCGATGAACCCGCCCCTAAGGAATCCTCGCGCATAGATTCAACCTCCATTTGTGTATCTGTCGAAGTGTCCGGGCTCTTTCTCCTTCGGCCCTTGCCACGGTCCTTCTTCTTCTCCTTCTCGGTTGTACTACTCTTTCCCGCATTCTTGTTCCTCGATCGCCTGCGAACCTTCGGCTGTGATTCCTCTTCTTCCTTCACAGATTCGCCATTCTCATTGTCTGGTTGTGGCACGCCACCGCGTTTCTGCCGCATATATTCGTGCATCACATGGCGCTTGACTCGGGTGAGATTGCTTCGGCTTTTGTTCGAACCATCGATGAACTCCCACCGCGTCTGCGAGGATTGTGCCGGTAGCTCATTTGCAGCTGTCTCCTCCGAAACATCGGACATAATCTATCCTTAGAAATTGATTTCGACTTGGTAACGGGGTGCAACTCGAGGACTTGAAGGTTGAACTAGAGGGTCCTGATTCGATGATAATCGAATGACGACGGCGCATCATCAATTGAACACTCCTGCGCTCCTCCGATTATGGAATCTTCCCAGCGGAAAGCGAAAGTACTACCCAGCCGATCCCAGTATATGCCGGGTCGAGTGCTGAAAACGAGCGTAGCTGAGATGAGATGACACAGTGTAGATATTCTTTGGTTAGGCCACGATTAACTGGGTTTAATGGTCGAGAGTCTCTATGATTGCTGATCTTTGAGGTTGATTGTTGTTGATCAAAAGGCGGGGTGCTAATGGCTGGGATGGAGACTCCGACAAGGTGGTGAAGAATGTCTCCAAAGACCGGAAGACGAGGAACTAGCTGAGCAATCCGCTGGCCAATATGAAGAACAGTGGAGATTTCATAAACATGGAAACTTGAAGTAAATTTCCAGTGAAACTGAAAGCGTACTTGGCAACAGAAAAGCGACAAGTGGACAATCTGCGGATAGAGACCGCGACGGAGAGTATTGACTTTGCCGTGGTTTGGTTCGGCTTCAAGCCAACGTCTCAATCTTGGGACTATTCCCCACAGTACTCCGGTACAAAGTGGCCAGATTGGAATCTCGAATCAAATGGATCGAGGAACTGACGAACAATGGTACTGTAGTGATCGATCGGCCGGTCCAGTCCAGTCCTCAATTCCAAGGATCACCCACCGTCCCGGTATATGAGGGGATTTAAGGCGGGGATGGACCAGCAGACAGAGACTCAAGGTTCGAGACTCGAAAGGAAGAGAGTAGACTAGAACGAGCTGAAAACGAGCTGAATCATAAGGACGTTCGACTGCCTTTCTGACGATCTCCACCTGATCGCTCTATTCAGTTCTTACTCGTCAGGTGGAATTCCTCAGCCGCACGGAATGAGACTAGCTAGATAGATAGCGTGCAAGTGTTGTCCTGTTTGGCGAGTCGGTGGCTTAGCATCTCTCCAAGTCCCTCATCGGCGTTTCAACTTTAATGAGAACGGTTCGAGAAGCGAGAATCGAGACCCTGGAAGGATGAGGACCCCTAATTCGTATGTTTCATCAAGGATTTCGAATTGATCTCAAATTGTGTGGCAGTTCAACTGGCCAAAGGCACATCCTGTGMTAGTCTAGATACTACTCTTCGTCCGTGTTACTATTCCTGCCAAGACAAAGTAGCATGATGAGATTGGCGCGTTTGGTGATCCTGGCATTCTGCATGATACAAGCCTGACCAGCCAGGAAAAAAAAGGAGGTGGAGCAATTAGTGATTATGGTCTCAATAAACTCTCGACGATGGAAAATGCTCCCGATTTCTCAC
Source organism: Aspergillus pseudoviridinutans (assembly GCF_018340605.1). NCBI lineage: Eukaryota > Fungi > Ascomycota > Eurotiomycetes > Eurotiales > Aspergillaceae > Aspergillus > Aspergillus pseudoviridinutans. Next base: position 3,732,723 of record NW_025091284.1, read on the forward strand.
CTGGCTACGACAAGCAGGAATCGCCGACTGCTACTACATGGCGGCCGTGCTGAGTGCAGCAACAATTGCTATAGGTACTTACCCCGTACCTGGACCTTACCTCGAGACACCGGCTGGACACAATTTGGTTCGGACATCGCATGGTAATCACTGGCTTGCACCTTGGACAGATCTCATCCTTTACAAGGATTTATACAGCTGTCCTGTCATCTACAGAATGTAGTCAGCCTGCACTGTCACAGCTGACCTTAGGTAAGAAATAAGGACTAGCCATAATAAATCCCTTCCTAGATCGTTGAACCCTCCAATTGTAGAACACGCACTGAAAGAGAGATGGTAGGCATAAAAAACACCAGCCTTAAATGACCCTATGTTCACGTGACCATACTCAAGAGGAAGAGTGTCACATGACATTGAGCCACTGGCGGAGTTAGGCTCACCGCCTTCAGTAAAGTCCGGCTGCAGACTGCCAAACCCTTGAATTGCGATCTTGCTCTCCGCGTCGCCGGTCGCGCAGTTGATACCATGCGATCTTTCCACCCCTGTGATTCTGAGAGATCCTGCTAATCCAAGCGAATGAATCATGTTTTTTGAACCACTTTGAATTACCCTTTGTCGCATCACAGTGAGATTTGCGCTCGTTGCAGTGTGGTGGATTCAACCGGTCCGCATTCATTCCGGAGCTGATCGCTATCCTTGTTCAGCAAAACGACCGTTCAGAAAGGCTCTACTCGCGCCATCCCTTCGACGACTGAGTTCGCTACTGTAGCGCTTTTCGGTTGCTGTTCTTCTAAACGTGTACCGACAGAAGTGCCTTACCAGGATGCTATCACCTTCACCGGCGAGATCGATGTTCAACACCTAGCATTCAGCTGCAAACTTTCTCTTTGGGACAAATTCGCCGTGGAGATTCGTCGCATCGGCTTGTATACATGATCCAGACCCCTTTCGAATACTTTTGCCCTCATTTAGCACGACATCTTTTTTTTCGGCCGTACACGGAGATCTCACATTGCAATGGCTGGAGACGCGATCGCGCCTGCGGAGCTCAGCCAGGTCAACGGCTCAACAGGTCCCGACCAATCCACCACAAATCCTTACGAGACAAATCCAGAATTGATTCCTCCAACGGATCCATTTCTTTCTCGGAGCCCGCAATACGGTCGCTATGCCCCGCATGTCGATGACTTCAAACCCCGCTACGATGGTTGGTACCAGGCGGAACCGGAAGTTAGTTCGTACTGGGCGGAGGTAGTGCGAACATCCTGCACCCCAGACAATTCCCTGAATGTGCCCGGGACAAGGGAGGCATACGCTGCTGGCAGCGTTCTAATCAGAGTTGACCAGGAACCTGCGGCCAGTGCGGCTGCGGAACGATATTCAAATGTTGACATGAACGAGTTGAGTGCTGCTAACAGGGCGCAGGACGCTCTTCAAGAACTCGGTGTTGCTACACCAATAATATACTTTTATGGCACAGTTGACGGAAAGAACGTCACAGTGGAGTCTAGAATTCCCGGCGTGTCTCTGGAGGTTGCCTGGAAGTATCTCACGATTGAACAAATTGGTGCTTTTAAACAACAATGCCGTCGGATTATTCAGCGCCTTGCAACCGTCGAACCTGCGCCGGAGTCTGCGTCGTATGTCTGCGCCGAACTCAACGCTCAATCACCTCCGGGCGTCGAAGACTCCGAAAGGGACATATTGTTTCAAGATAGGAAAGGGACGGAGCAGCTCTACTTAGTTCACAACGATATGATCCGGTCGAATATCGTGGTCAAGGATGGCCGAATCGTTGGCATTCTCGGCTGGCGACAATGTGGGTTCTTTGGCTTTGAGAGAGCAAAGCAGATACATCGTCAGTTTCGGATACCAGAGCGTCCCGTCATTGAGAATGGCGGGGTCAACGTAACTCAGGTCTGGGCCGACCTCTATGACGATATCCCAGACGTTGGCGGGACAAACGGGCTCCCAGATCATCCTACTACAGCGGCACCTGAGGTGAAAATTGAGCCTCTGCAGCCGTCGTTGGACAAATATCCCCCAAGCAACGAAACCGAGATTTTGCCCGCTCTGGCACAACTTGACGGCACCCTTTTGCCCGAAGAACATCCCACGCCGAGGAAAGTCGCTGATCTGAAGAGCGAGTTGGCCTCAAGAGCATCATCGACAGATCGATCATCGCCATCTGGTTCCATCAAGGCAGCCGGCAGAAGGAAATCGGGCCCCGGTGCATCGAAGAAAGGGACAGCCAAGAAACAGACAACGAAGAAACGCAAAATAGACGAACTTGCGAGCGAAGACGTGGGAAGCCATCGCTCCAACACCCCTTCTTCGACTCGCGCCAGCAAGACACCCGGAGTCAAGAAGCAGGGATCCGTATCTATCGCGGGCTCTCCGGCTCCCGAGGGTAAGAAAAGGAAGAAGAATGCCAAGAAGGCGAAAGTAGAGAAACAGGAAGAGGAGGAAGATCAAGAAGAAGATTCGTCGGAGGATGACGGGGTTTTCTGCATCTGTCGCAAGGGTGATGATCATACTTGGATGATTGCATGTGACGGGGGATGCGATGATTGGTTCCATGGAAAATGCATCAACATCGATCCGAAAGATGCGGACTTGATAGACAAATACATCTGTGAGTCTCGGCTTAGGCAGCTTTGTACTCTGACGTGAGCTAATGCACATTCATCAGGCCCGAATTGCAAGGCCGAGGGCAAAGGATGGACGACGTGGAAACCGATGTGTCGACTAAAGGGTTGTCGGAAACCCGCTCGTGTGACAGGCAAGAACCCGAGTAAGTATTGCTCTGACGAGCATGGGCGGGAATTCATGCGTCGACGGATCCAGCAACTCCACAAAAACCCCGAGGATCCCGCCAAGAAAGAATGGGAGGAACTTGGCAGCAGAGGAGGTGTTCTTACCACTGGTGATCTTCACGCAGTCGTCATGGCGGTTTCTTCTGCGGAGGAGTTTCGTAAACTTGGAGAGCGCATTATATCGGCGCCGCCAGACGAGGAGGATCCTGCGACAGGAGCAAGGTCGAGCAAGAAGCTTGGCTTGGACATGGATCCCGAAGGCCTGACCTACTCTCACGACGAGGCGTCAAAGCTTGAGCAGTTGCGCAAACAGAGAGATGAGCTTCTCCACCGGCGCGATATGCTCAACACGCGTTCCACGTTCATGACACTCATTCGTCAGCGATCAAAGAGCATTGTGGAGAAGCTGAAGCAAACAGATCCAAAGGGCGGATGGAAGGATATCTGTGGGTTCGACACCCGCCTCGCATGGTCAGACGAGGAATTCGACGATTGGAGACTGTCCAAGCTAGGAGCTAAAGCACTTGAGGAGGGCACCCCTGAAGCACTTGCTTCCAGCTATCCGGACACCGTTGACGCGGATGGTGACACGGCCATGAATGGCACCAAGACGGAGGCCGAGGATGAGGACGAGCTGGCAAAGTTGTCTCGCGGAGTTTGTACGAAGAAGCGTTGCGAGAGGCACAAGCAATGGGTCAAGGTTCATCAGTCCGAACTTCTATTCGAGGAGAACAAGCTGAAACAGGACCTTGCCACATGCGAGAAAGAAGCCCAGAATGTCGTTGAGAGGGCCGTTCTCCGAATGTGGGCTGAGAAGGAGAATGCTCAGAACGGCGGCGAGTAGTTGTTTCTCGCCGCACCTGTTTGAAGACAGGATACGTTTTCGCATATGCGCTACGAGTAAGTCGCTTGGTGGTTGATAGATACCCTTTCTCTGGGGCGGAATATGGAGTTGGTCCGTTTATCTGGGAGTCAGGCCATTACTGGCTCACAAAGAAAATCCTGCATATCGTTGGCGTATGGATGGTACATCATGATTTCAGGCCGGGAAAAGTGTATGAACTATACTTGATAGATATTGTACGATAGAGCGGAATTAACATAAGGCTGAGACAACATAATGCCGATATGGCAAGCCGATTTTGACCATGTACATCAGACACTCAATAGAATCAACCATTCATGGACTTTTCGTCCCAAATGCACCACTTCCCCACCCCCTCTCCCACTCGATCCTTGATCACCTCCACAACGCGGTCCTCCTTCACCATCGAAAGCAGAACATGCGTGTCAATGCCCTGATCCAACGTCCTCATCAACAAACTCGGCAACAGCGGTGTCCCCGCATGAAACATGGAGTAGACACCCTCGTCATCCACCGGCGGCCGCAAGTCGCCTCGCGAAACTTGCTGCCTTTCAACCCCACTACCAGGGCGAAAGCCAGGCGCGGGTCCCAGGCCGCGCGTATTAACCAGCATCACAACAAGATGCGAGCCATGCACCCTTGAAAGCTGCGTCAGCGTTCGCAGCGCGGCGGTCAGCGCCGCAGCTCCCTTCACGGGATTCGAGGCGCGGATGATGTCCTCGGTTAGTGTGTCGAGGCCTGCGATGAGGAAGAGAGTGCGTGGGCGCCCGCCCTCCCCAGTAGACTCTGGAGCTGATTGCAAGGCGTCGGCGACTTGGCTGATGGCTTGCACTGCGGCGCGGAAGTCGAAGACGGGGAGGAGCTGGACGTGGTCTAGCAGGGCTATTGCTTCGTTGCGGGAGAGGGGTGGTGTTGCAGGTGAAGCGAGGAGAGAAGCCAGGAGTTGTTTTGGGGAGAATGGGTCGAAGGTTGGTGGGTGGATTATGAAGGCTTTTGGTTGTGGTGAGGGTGTTGTGTTGCGTAGATGCTTTGCGAGGAGGTAGCGGGGGAGCTGTGGGCGTTAGCTGTCGCCCATTTGAATCAAATGAAAGAGATGTTGTATGCTTTCACGGATGGCTAGGGTTGTGTGTATACTGATATGTGCTCGATGATCTGCCATTGGCTGCGGTCACATTGGAAGAGATCCCATCTTACCTGGCCGAGGAGATCATGGTCATCGCCTTCTTGAGCTGTCTTCTTCAGTTTCGAAAACCCGATTATTTTACCACAGCGGAAGACGCTGGATGGGCCTTCGAATGCCTCTTCGATGTCCCTTCTTAGATTCCAGATGGCTGATTGATCTGGCTCATCGGGCTGCTCTGATACCCTAGAGGCCGTGGAATGACTGGATAGTAGTGTATGAGCCAGAATTGGATAGGCTGGTTCAGCAGCGTAGGCATTGCCCGATGAAGACATTTTGACATGCGTATAGTATGAGAGCTGCGGTGCCCTGTCGGTAAGCGTTGATAGGGATAAATCAGACGTAGGAATTGGACCGCGAAAAACGATATTGCACCAAGATAACTCCTGGTATAAGCAGATCCATCGCCATGTTCAGAACCCAAGCTGGGACGGGTGCGGCATGTTATTCAGATCAGCATCAATTTATTGAACATCTTAACTTCTGGCTTGGATAACGGGGTACGATAGTGGGATAGAGTTCTTGATGCCTGAGGCTCCAAAATCAATGATATTGGAATATGTACTACAGGTCGAAAAGCGCTACGCATAAGTCGCCTATAGGCTGACCCGATCAAATTTTGCTCCTCTAACCCAGTTTCCATGTCCGTCATGGGCCCATTCACTGTCACCCAGAACGTCTGTTAATATAGCAGAAAGTTCTGGCCGAAGGGCATCAGACTCGTAGTCGCATGCGCAGAAATGTACAAGACGTCTGTTTCCCAAGTCCCGAACTGCATGCGCAACTAAAGTATAGCCCGTCGCAAGCTCCATCCACGGATCGCTTGGGTCCATAGATCCCCTCTGCTCCAACTCTATGGCCTTGTCGTTCAAGCACGGTGCCAATCGTACACTGAGCGAGCGCAGACTCGTCATCAACTTCACGGAATCCAGCACCAGTTTGACGTGGTTGTAGAACGGAAAAACCGCAGTGTAATGAAATGCTGTCAACTTGTTGAGAGCGAGAGATAAAGAGACACTCTCCGGATTTGATCGGGTCAACGAGCCCCATTTATTAAACACAGAAGGGACCTGGAAGAGGAAATACTCGTAATGGTTATATGCCTTCAAAGATGAGGACTCGTTAAACTGCAGCGATGACCACTCCCGAGCTGCCAGAAGACCCGAGCATGCCTCGACATGCGAGACCGGAGGCGGTGCTACCTGCCGTTCTGTTCTCTCCAATTGCAGTTCTTGCAGCGAGATCTGGAAAGCCCAATTATGTCCATCCATAATCTTGGTTCCTAGCGTCGCTCCGATAAACGGCGGTGGTGCCAAAAGAGTGATTCGCAGAGGATCGAGGTGGTGCAGAATCCTACGCCACCATGAGGGGTCGTCATGAGGATCCGAACCAGTATTTCCCCGCGCCAGGATGGACTTCACGTTTCGACACAGATCCCATTTCTGGACGAACTGTAGAAAGCTTTCTTCCTCACTGATATCAAAGCAGACATGTGCGAACAACCGCGGCCGCGTGACCTCTAGAAAGCGAGAGGAGGTCCGCGATAGATTTTTGAGGTCACGGGTGGTAGATTTGACTATACGGACGCACGGGGGCTGGTCGAAACGGGACAAGGAAGGAGGATCAGTAGCAAGGTTGGACAGTATTTGATCAATTAGCTCATTCGGTAGCGACTCGAATGGCGAAGTCTCTGCGGACATTGTAGCAATGGTTGATGCTCCGGGTTGCTGAGATACTATGGAGTTAGCGTTAGCGCTCAGTGGCCTCAGTGAGCTTCACATGACGACGGATCCCGCAACTTGCGTGAAACTGTCATATCTTCATGTCGGATTGGATGAAATAAGATGTCAGGCCGGTCGTAGCTAGATGTAGCTCGAAAGCGAGTTAGTCATCGACATGGATTGTCGATTGTCGATTGTTCCTATTCGAGTGAACCATTGGAGGCGGTGAGAGGGGAGATGACAGAACAGACAAGACAGTCTCTCGGGAAGACGAAAGGACCAAGTGCCGAGAGATCCCCACTTACATACAATACGTACAACTACCGTACTCTCTCACCATGATAACTGGATGGAAAGGTCAATTCAATCTCAGAGTCTGTCCTCATGAAGTCGAACTTCATCAGTAGAAATTCCCCACTTTCCAATTATTAGCAGAATCTTGTAGTCGCGTGCGATATATCCGAACTCTCCTATCTTCTACGTACAGTTTCTCAGCCATCGGTAAAACCCCTTTAATGTGGCTCTGTGGAGCCTGTCTCCGCAATGCTTGACATAGTAGGACTAAGAGCTAGGAAGAGAGGAGAATATACATTTACCAGATCCCACACGACGGGAATACGGAAATATCTGGGCTAGATTACATGAGCTATACCTTGCTTTATGATCGCTTAATATAATAGAAGAACTGGCGGACGACGAGAGCTTCCATGCGCCCCACCGCATCACCCTTGACTCCTTGAGGGGGATCCAAGTACTTCCATAGAACCAGATCCATTAGCTGCAATAATGGAACCTCATTCTGTTCAGCGACGTCGGGCTCTGACTTTCAAGATGTGGAGAGACTCACAACATGTGGGGCTGAATCGTGAGGTGGATGTCATCGGCAGGCCTGAGCATGACTGAAGAACCGGCAAATTGAAAACATGGATCGTCCTTGCAGAGCCCCCTTTGCTGGGGGAGGTGGTCAATTTCCCCCCTCAACTTTTTGTCACCGAGAGTACAGAATTTGCCCTCTTCCTTTCCTCGAAACGTCCTCGTGCTTGTTGCTTCTCGTCTCTGTTGAGCTCATAGTTCTGGTGGCGACAGGAACTCTCAGTAAGATTCTGTATACTCGCAATGGCTCAGCTTCACCGTAATCCGCCCTTCCGTGCCGAGCACCTTGGCTCTCTCCTCCGGACACAGGAGCTCCTGAGAGTCAAGACAGCGTTCGAGAAGGGACAGGCTTCTGCGGCTGAGCTCAAGGCTGTCGAGGAGAGGGATATCAAGGATATTGTCGAGACCCAGAAGAAGCTGGGCTATCCCGCTCTTTCTGATGGAGAATACTGCAGACACAGTATGGGTTTCCTGGTTTGCGGATATTCACATGGAGATTAAGCTGATCCGATTTCCATGCAGTGTTCTGGGGCAGTTTCTTCCCTGGTCTCGAGGGCTTCGAGGAGGTTACCGACTTTGACGCGGATATCTTCCGCCCCTATGCTCCTGATGTAGCTGCATTCCTGGAAGCGGGCCACAAGCCTGGTGAGACTGTCATCTGTACCGGCAAGATCAAGCACGTTGGCAGCACATATGTCGACCAGTTCAAGCACTTGGCTAGCCTGGTGGCCCCCGAGGAGGTCAAGAACGTGAAGCTCACCCTTGCTGCTCCCAACTGGTACCACCTTCGGTACAAGAACGGCAAGGCTTTCCCCAAGAATGTGTACAGCACCGAGGACGAGTACCTGAGCGATATCGCCAAAGCCTACCAGGAGGAATTGCAAATCCTGTACGATGCTGGCTGCAGAAACGTCCAGTTCGATGACCCCAACCTTGCTTGTAAGAGCCCTGGATTTCGCATGTCTTTGACTGGACAGGAGACATACTAACCCAGACACCAGACTTCTGCTCGGAGAAGATGCTGGAGGGCTGGAAGGCCGACCCTCTGAACACGGCCACTGCCGACGAGACCTTTGAAAAGTATATCAAGCAATACAACGAATTGCTGTCCAAGCGTCCTGCCGATTTCCACGTCGGTGTTCACATCTGTCGCGGTAACTTCGTTGGTAGCCGTCACTTCTCCGAGGGTGGCTATGACCGCATCGCTACCAAGCTGTTCAAGGAGCTCAACGTCGACACGTACTACCTCGAGTACGACACGCCCCGTGCTGGTGGTTTCGAGCCTCTGAAGGAGCTGCCTCGTCACAAGAACGTCATCTTGGGCGTTGTGACCAGCAAGTTCCCCGAGCTCGAGGACAAGGAGGAGATGAAGAAGCGCGTCTACGACGCTGCCAAGTTCATCGCCGAGGGTAACAACATTAGCGTTGAAGAGGCCCTCAAGCAAGTCGGCGTCAGCCCACAGTGTGGTTTTGCCAGTCACCGTGAGGGTAACGCGATTGACTGGGATGGCATGATCAACAAGCTGAAGCTCGTCCGCGAAATTGCTAACGATATCTGGCCCGGTGAGCTGTGAACCACGACCACTAAATGATATTTGGGGAATGGTAATGCTGCAGGTGTCTTCTCTTCATTGGTCTACTTTCAACAATGAGACGGATAAGGAGGGGATGGTTGAGGATGAAGGTCCAAACGATGTAATGAGTAACGAGAATACCACTTAACGTATGATTCTTGTATATAAAAATATTATATTAACATGATAAGCGTCATAACGCTCTTCAGAAATCTAACAATGTCGTTGAAAGAATGATTTAGTCATTCCGAGGAAAGGGCACTAAGTACCTTGGGGCTTTAATATATGCGCATGAGATGCTAACTCCATGCAGCTAAGCTCTTAGTTCTAGTTATGTTGCATTTACGGAGTAGAGTATCAGCCAAGAAGCGTAGATATGTCGTGTCAGCATTGAAACCCACACCTAGGTCACGACCGGTATATTTACATTTAGCTAGACTGCCTAGACAAAGCTCGGACCTGGGTATAGCAAAATTACGGCTTACAGAGTACTGCATCCTTGTTTCAAGCATTCGATAAAGCAAGTATCAGGCAATCCATCCATTTCTACTCCGTATCTGCCTAGGCCAGAAAAATCAAGTGATCATTCATCGACCAGAAACACACCATCGCCTTCTCCCCTCTCCCTCGTCTATCCAACCGCCCTCGATCATCCATCAACTTACTCTTCAGGCCCCAAGATATTCGACTCTTTGATAGCCGATTGCTTATGCGTACGAGCATTCTCAATCTATCACCCCAAGTCAGCGTCAGCTTCGCAGCAACCCGTCGCCAAAAAAAGGAGTAACCCACAGTGTACCGGGGCTCCTCGTCCGAAGCAGCTACATTGCGACCCGTCATTTGAGTCGGCTGAGTGGCGACCTCGCGGATGATGCCGACAGCCTCGGAGGTTTTGGACTCGGGGCCTGGTCGAATGAGCTTAGCTACCTTCCTCCATTTGGTTGGTGAACTGAACAAGGACATACCACCGACAGGCTTGTAGCGGACTTTTTCTCCTTTTCTGTAATCGGGCATTGTGAGCGGTGGAATTGATGTAACTTAGATATCTGCTTGTGCTTGTGGGTGTGCTTGACTTGTACCGATAATCACTGAATCAGAGCGATATAATCCAAATCTCCAAAACAAGAGAAAATCTTCGAGCCGGCGGAGGTCGAGTCCAGCGTGCTATTTATGTGTCGCGTGGCCATTTTGTTTCTGTGGACGTTTGGTCCGTTGCGCCACCTTTCTGCGTCAGTTTGACATGTTTCTGATCCGAGTGATAGTGGACATGCACTCGTGAGAGGGTTGATCCTGCTAGCCAAATCAACATATCTGATGTCTGTAGAAGCTGTATGAGGAAGATGTTGATGCGTTGCTTGCATCCTACGGGATCGACGTAATTTTGACGAGGCATTGGATCACCCGGAAATGATCCAAGCAATCTTACCGACAGGTTGGGAGCTTTACTCCGTGTCCCTTGGTGAGGCCTGTTGGTGGATCGATCCTCCGTCATGCTGAACGTGCTAGCAGGCGGCGGAAGGGATTCCCAGGCGGGACGATCAATGATTGAGTGCTGACAGGTCCGATACCAAAGCCGATGTTGCTTCAAAGATCGTCATCACGTGTGGATGAGACATTAGACCAAAAGGACAAATTGCAAAATAAAAAAAAAGGTCATGCTAAGCTTCCATTGTATGTGGTGGTCCAATCTGCCTTCTATTTGGGTTCTTTCTACACGGAAAGTCACAGAAACAGCTGTATTCGACAAGAATGGCGCTTGAACAGTCGGAGTTACAAAGGACGACAGGAGAATTATTAGTAAAAGGGTATGTATGAATGACCCGCACAGAAACAGAGGGGGATATCATGGAGGAAAAGGAAATAGAAGAGCGAAAATGGAAGACGGGAAAAAAGAAACCATGCGGCACATAAGAGCGGAAGTCGAAATGCTGCGTCGTCTGTCATCAAAACGGACATGAAACGAAGAAATCTTAGAACCAATTGACGGAGGGGGCATGTTGTACACGAGGCCACGTGAAGATACCTCTGATTACGGCACGATCTGGTTGACGTGGGGCATGAAATTACTTCTGAGGCTGAGTCTTGACGTTGTTTGAAAGCCAGGCCTGCAGAAACATCAGCTATTTGCTGGATCGAGCAGTTTGACATTGGGAAGCGGCCACTTACAAGTCCCTCAAAGATTCCAGTACCCTCCGTAGCAACACTGGGCGCCACATACCACAGCTTGTCCTTCAACTTGGTGAGCTGCAATGCGTTGGTGACCTCCTCCGGGCTCAAATCTGCGATAAAGAGACCGAATCAGCGTGAATCATGTCAATCAGTCTTGTGGAAACTTACGGCCGGGAACATCCTGCTTGTTCGCAAACACGAGCAACAGAGCGTCCTTCATTTCGCGATCGTTGATGATCTTATGAAGCTCCGAGCGAGCTTCTTCCATACGGGCCGTGTCGCTCGAGTCGACGACAAAGATCAGACCTTGAGTGCCTACGATTCACAGAACGTCAGTAAGGATCCTAATTGATGAGGTATTGCACCCAACGTGACATTCCATACCAGAGTAGTAGTGTCTCCACAAAGGCCGGATCTTGTCCTGTCCACCAACATCCCAGACGTTGAACTTGACGTTCTTGTAGGTGACGCTCTCAACGTTGAAACCGACAGTAGGAATGGTGGTGACATCCTGATTCGTGAGCTTTAGCTTGTAGAGGATGGCTGTGGTAGAGATGCCAGTTAGTTTCCAAGCAATTCCATTTAGTCTTCTTCGTTGCCAAAACTCACTGGTCTTTCCGGCCGCATCCAAACCCAGCATCAGAATCCGCATTTCCTTCGTGCCGAATATCTTTCCCAGCATCTTCGAAACTTGTCCACCCATGTTGACTAGTGTAAGGCGACTGTCGGAGTCGCGACCAACGGAGCAGTTGATAAGAGGATTCCTTGACTGTACGTCTCAATGCCGGACTTGACTCGGTCGCAATTGTCGCGTCTGCACTTTCAATTGAGGGGAGGGGAGAGGGGAAAGAGTCAGGAACCGTCGAGACCCTGAGCGTCTTTGTGTCAATTGGGTTCTCCTGTCAAAACAATGCAAAAAGTTAATATGAGATCTGCAGAAGAGACGCAAGGACAACAAGACAGGCACATGGGTATTGGGGAATGGAGAATTGCGCACCTTGCTTGTGAGTACAGAGAGGGGGGTAGGAAAAAGCAGGTCACCTGTGCTGTTTCAAACGTGGCAGCAGGAAACGAGGAGAGCGAGAATAAGATTGTAAGAGTCAAATTGACTTTTGGAGACAAAAAACCCGACGATCCACAGAAAGACCGGCGCTGCTTTGCTTGAGGGCTAGTCTAGATAGCTAGCTAGTTGGATACGGTGCTAGTCAACTCCTAACAGTAATGAATAACAAATAATCTCCTTTCTCCTGGACCCAATTTCCAGTGTTGACCCTGTATCCAGCTATCCATCGGTAGATGAGAGGGGCCATAAAAGGGGTTGACCATGACTAAGCAGCTCTCCCCCACGAGTCAGAGTTGGCCAAGCGTTTCAGCTGCTTAGTAGCTTACCACTTACCCCAGAGCATTATTTGATAAGAGATGAGAGGGTTCTTCCATCATTATTTTGTTCGGAATTTATGCATTCCACGAACGGTTCATCTGCCACTGTCCAGGGACCTCTTCCGTCGGAATCATCCATGGATCAGACCATGAGCGAACTGGAATTGTCTGATGCTCCGCCCTGGTTAATGGACTGATTTCGCCTCTTGCGGAGCTAAGCGATGCGCCATGGTCCCGAAAGCAACCCAGCTTCAGGTGATGGGGGATCTATACCGCGTGGATCAAGTCTCTCCAATGATTGCTCTAACCTGAATGATGGATTATCGTGGATATCCCGAGCTGAGATGGAAGCTGCGGCTAAACACAGCATCCGGTAGTTCCTCAGCGTATAGGTACGTCATGGTCGGAACCGGTGAGGTCACCAACTGGTCCGTTACACAGATGAATATAATATTGGTCGTACACGCCACTTCATCAGTTCATGTCCGAGGATTTCGTTTACTTCAACTAGTCAATACCATTTATATTCCATCTGTTCTTTATCGATAACTAGTTGCCCCGTTATCTGCGCAAACATCATGGAGACGGAGACGCTCTCCTTCCGACGGCGGTCGTCTGTGTTCCAGCAGCGTCGTCTTTCTGTCGATTTCAAGAAGAATTCATGGTCTGCGCCTCCTTCTGGGGTATGAATGGTTTAATTCAGACAGGTGCCAATTCTGGAGTACTAACTTCGATTAGAACATCTATGCCGGCCTCTCGGTATTATTTACCGACGACGGACAAGCTACCATCGCCCTGGCCATTCGTGACGTAACGTACCTCCTCGAATTCATTCAAGAGAAAGTCCCTCGAAAAGACAATAAGCCTCTTTCTCAAGCGATAAGCGACTTCGTCGTGCAGCAATTACTGAAATTCAGTGAGAAACACCTCGAAAAGTTCATCGGATTGGCATTGCCACAGCATCTCGCAGATGCATGCCCAGGTCTCTGTTCGCGCCTATGGGCTGAGCTGGACGTCATACCACTGGTGCTTCCCGAGGAGATGCGGAAAGAGAATGAGCCGTCCAAGCAGCCTCTTCCAACCTATCCAGGTTGGGAGACCAGATCGCTCGATGAACAAGCAGAGTCTATGGGACGGAAATGTGTCAGGTGAGGGAAACACTGCCTGTTTGCTGTTGCATGCCTGCATACTTACCTCACGCCCAGACTTTTTGGCCCGGAAAACATCCCATTGCTGCAAGTTGGGTTTCTAGGTTTGGTCGAGGTCGATACGGCCTTTCACGTACGCTTGACCGATCTGGACGACTTTAAGAAGACGGTCAGACCTCGCACATGGAGTGCTGTGGAGCATTGGGCTTCCGACATTAAAGAAAGGAACGTCAAGATAGCCTTCTTCAGTGCCACCCCTCAAGGTGGAGGTGTAGCCCTCATGAGGCATGCTCTTGTGAGGTTTGCGTATTCATTGGGAACTGATATTAAATGGTGAGTGATCGTCAAATTTGGAGCCACCGTACCGACCACAGAAATCGCTGACATTGTGTTCCAAGGTACGTACCAAAACCACGACCAGGTGTCTTCCGTATTACGAAGACGAACCACAACATTCTGCAAGGTGTCTCAAACCCTGGAGACCGGTGCACAGAGGAGGACTGGGAAAAGGTCACGGACTGGATCCAGGAGAACGCAAGGAGGTACTGGTTGAGACCGGGAGGACCGTTACGGCCCCCATCAGAAGGAGGCGCCGATGTGATTATCATGGACGACCCTCAGATGCCAGCATTGATTCCCATTGCGAAGGAAATGGCGCCGGATAGACCCGTCATCTTCCGGAGCCACATTCAGATCCGAAGCGATCTGATTGCCAAGCCGGACACGCCTCAGGCGGAAGCATGGGGCCGGATGTGGGAACTGATCAAGCAGGCCGACCTGTTCATCTCTCATCCGGTGAGCTCATTCGTACCGAAGAACGTGCCTAAAGAGATCGTGGGTTATATGGGAGCAACCACAGATTGGTAAGTCCCTGGGCCTTTTGTCAAAAGGAGGAAATCACTGACACTTTGTTGTAGGCTAGATGGCCTGAATAAAAACATGCGGGACTGGGATATGGCGTATTATGGCCGCGTCTTCAATGCCGCCTGCAGGAACTCTGGCATGCCTGTGATAAACGTCCCTGAAGGTGAGACCGCGTCTTTTCCTTCGCCCCCGTTGTGGCAAGTTGAAGCTTTTCCATTAACAATGATAGACGAGTACATCGTCCAAATCGCCCGCTTTGATCCCTCCAAGGGCATCTTTGATGTTGTGGAATCTTACGAGAAATTCTACAATCGCCTGACCTCCGCGTATCCGGAAAAGAAGCCTCCAAAGCTGTTGATTTGCGGACACGGCTCGATCGATGACCCTGATGGTTCGCTCATTTACGATGCTGTTGTGTCTCACATTGAGCATAATATCCCCTACTTGATCGATCAAATCTCTGTTATGCGACTGGGACCATCGGACCAGGTACTGAACGCGCTAATGTCCAAAGCCAAAGTGGCTTTGCAATTATCCACGCGGGAAGGATTCGAAGTTAAGGTCTCAGAGGCGGTTCATAAAGGAACGCCTATCATTGCGACCAGGGCGGGCGGCATCCCTCTGCAGGTTGAGAATAACAAGAACGGTTTCCTGGTTGACGTTGGAGACACGGACGCCGTGGCCGATCACCTGTTCAAGCTGTTTGCGAATGAAGAGTTCTATGGGGAGATGAGCCGTTACGGGACCAAGAACGTATGCGATGAAGTAAGCACCGTCGGCGGTGCGTTGAACTGGCTCTACCTCGCGTCCAAGATGTCCAAGCACGAACCTGTCAAACCCGATGGCCGGTTCATCAACGATATGGCTCGCGAAGAGGCGGGCTTCCCGTATGAGCCCGACGAGAGCCGGTTGACCAGGGCAGTTGAGGTGGAAAAGATGGGTTGAGCCATGATCCCTTGAAGTTGGACTTTCCTCCCGTGTATGATAATTAGACGACTGCGATGTTTAATGAACCTGTGTGCATATAGTTCTTGAGATCCTACCCTCAATCGATTTAATACTAGACAACAAACTTCAGAAAAATAGCAGACTCGCCAACACAACTATCAGGGGTATAATAAATAAAAGAAACCAAGCACCATCCCAAAGCACCGCCGGGTGCCATTGCAACGAAGTCAAAACCCTACCTCCCAACCATCCTATACCTCTCCCTCGCCATCCCCCCCTCCGCCCCCTCAACCCCGTACCCCTCCCCGACCTCCCCGACAATCCTCGCCGGCGCCCCACCAACAACACACCAGCTCGGCACCACCATACCCGCCGGCACCACCGCCCCGTCAAGCACATACGCAAAGTCCTTCAGGATGGCCATACTCCCAACCACCGCCTCCCGCCCAATATGCACATGGTTGCCCACCGTGGCCGCCTCGACCACCGCCCTCTCCCCGACAAACACATGGTCCCCGATCTTGAGCGGGTAGAACGTGTGCACCCCGCGGTGCAGCCGCGACGGTGGCCTCAGCACCGCCTGCCGCGAGATGTAGCTGTATCGGCCTATTGTGATGGCCACGGAGGGCGTGGAGGGTTGCGAGGGGCGGCTTGTGCCGTCGGCGGAGGTAGAGGTGGAGGACGAGGAGCGGTAGAGGTCTCCGCGGATGACGGCGTCTGCTTGGATGACGGTCTTGCCGCCCAGGATGATGTGCTGCGTGCCGTGGATTTGGGAGCGGCGGGAGATTTTGTTGCCGGTGTCCTGCCAGTGGCTGCGTTAGAGTTGGTTCATGGATGGGTGGGAGGTTCAAACGTACGGTTTCGATGTACTCGCCCTTGGCTTGTTTGGGCGGCATTTTTGGTGGTTCCCTGCGTGGGCTGGACCACTGCTTGAGGATTGGATTGATGGTGAAGACAAAAAGAGAGAGGAATGTTTACAATGTACCTACCTGTCTTTGGTTGGCGGTGAAGAATGAGTGGTTTGCGATAAGATACGGAGTAGCTTATCGGACGAATACAAAAGGCGGTATCAACACTGAGATGCTGAATTGGATCAATTGCAATACAGCTGGTTGCAAAAATGGCGGAAATTATTTTAAATCACAAACCCCCACACTGCAGAGCTTTATAATAAACATAATAGCATGGTAGACAGCAAGAATTTGTTAAAATTATGGGTCAATGGTACGTAGCGTGCGAACAGCAATCAGCGGGGAACAATGGATCACTTAAACTATGGTGATGCTGGCCTTCAGGTGAAATGGCTTGATTTCTGACAGGAGATATGGTCTTCGACCACTCGACCAGCGGTGTTGACTTCACTATGATATAATCTATTCACCAGTTACTGTCTAACATCAGTGATGTTATGATATGCTCTCTTTCTGGAGATTGGTTAGCCACTGGCCTGGGTGCGGCCGGAATAGAATGAGCTGCCGTTGCGGAAGTAATGGTGCATGCAGGCCTGCTTTGCAGACAGCCTCTGAGCTGGATCATATTTGAGCAGAGCCTCCAGAAGCTCGCAGCCAGCACTGTCTAATCCCGGGACCAGTGGACCTGGGGAGCGCCTCCACCTTGGGAAAGTGGCCTTGTAGTCTGGAAACGCAGTAACACCAGGCCAGATCTCTTCATCTGGGGTGCCAAGGAGACTATAGAACCAAGCGTCAAACTCTATCGGGCCAACTCGGCCTAGCAAAGAGCTACGCACCGGAAGATCTTGAAAATCTGATCAATTTCCGCGTCACCAGGGAACAGTGGCTTGCGCGTACACATCTCCGCGAAGATAGCTCCCACAGACCACATATCAACCCCGGTGGAGTACTGGCGTCCACCGAGCAGAATCTCCGGAGAGCGATACCAAAGGGTAACCACCTTAGACGAACAATATTTAGCTGGTGGGCTTGAATGACGCGTTTCATTGCCAGTATTTATTACCTCGTGAGTATAGGTCCGCAACGGGACACCAAAGGCGCGCGCCAGTCCGAAATCGCCCAACTTCAGGTTTCCCTCCCGATCAATAAGTAAGTTCTGTGGCTTCAAGTCACGGTGCAGGATACGGTGGCTGTGGCAGTAGCGGATACCCTCGACCAGTTGTGCCATGAACTTCTTCACCATATTTCCGTCTAGACCCAGGTTGGCGCTCATCATTGACCCATCCGGCAGAGTTCTACCACGACCGCCCTCATGGATAGGTAGGGCATCCATGTATTTCTTTAGATCACAGTCTAGGAGCTCCATGACAAGATAAAGCTTGCAGTGGTCAACATATACAATATTAAACAACCGGACCACGTTCGGGTGCTTCATTTCCTTAAGAAGGGAGATTTCCCGAATAGCGGTGCTGGGGACGCCCTCATCCTCGGCCTCGAGTCGGATCTTCTTCAGAGCAACGACACGGTTTGGGTGGTTCACCTCTCGAGCCTTGTAGACGACACCGTACGTTCCTGGGGAGCATCGATGCGTGAGCTATTGTATAGTAGGCAGCCACTTAAGATAACTGCATCATCACGTCACCTTCGCCAATTTTCTCGATCTTTTGGTAATTCTCCATTTTGGACGCGACTTTCGGTTTCTGTTCCGTTCCTTTCCTAACTGTGTAAGGACGATGGAAGGGGCGGCAAACAAGGAAGGGAAAAGGAAAATATGAGGGTGACTGGTGCCAGACCCTTGCCGGGGTAACATGTGGGGCTCTCAGTTTGCATAGAAGCCTCCCAGGCTAGTATAATTTTAATATACCGTCTCACCATTACTGGCAAAGCTACGCGGATTATAGTCAGCTTAGTCCTAGGGCTTCAGCAACAAAGGAAGAGTATAAACGTTTGCGCCATTTTTGCAACCAGCTGTATTGCATTGCACATATCATTACTATACTACACTAGACCATAAACTCAATTCAACAATATCAGAACTAGAGGTATCTCAACATGTTAAATCGTGGCGTCTCCATCTATACACCAGCTACAAACCAAAGCTGCAAAATGGAGCAGCGATCGCCAGCTTAGGCATCGTACTGGACACGGAAAGCTGAAGAGAGGCGTTAGCAAGATTGGACTGTGTCAAGAGCAGGTGAGAACACTCACTTGTAGGGAAGAGAGAGTAACTGCCATAATCCTCCCGCAGGTAAGCGGAGTAGCCACCGGCCTGAGGAATCTTCTTCAACTGTCCCTGAGCACCAGGAGTGACACGAAGGTTATTCAGACGCCCGACAGCACGCAGCATGGCGGTCAATGCAATGTGGCTGGTTTGCTTGCTGAGGAAGCCGTGTGGTCCTAGAGTGGGGCTGATGTAGGAATCCAGAGGTCTATCCAGACGCACTTCCTCTGGGTCAGGGAAGACGCTTGCATCACGGTTGGCTTTGGCCTAATAGTTGAGCGTTAGAAGAGGCTGAATAGCACAACAGGAAGGGTGCAGAACGTACAAAGCTGACAAAGACCTTGTCCCCGGGCTGAAGAGTGACCTCGCCGGCCTCATCGGTCACGGCGAGGCTAGTCTCTGACTGGCGGTACAATCCGGAGATGTCATTGAGACGGACAGCCTCCAAGCAATAACGCAGCAATTGCTCATCCGATTCCTTCGTGTCTTGTTTGGCCAGGCGTTGGATTTCTGGAAGATGTTTGCTACCTTCTTGCGACAGGTAAAAGTCGATAATTTGAGTGAACTAAATCAACCACCACCTGTCAGTTATCTCGAGGTGCGCAATCATTGGACGAGGTACTTACTGCTTGGGCCTGGCCGGGGACCATCGCAATCACTGTGGGCAGAATCTGCGCCCATGCAATCTCGTGAGCCGCCAGACCATTCTCCAAAAGCTTCTTGGTCATGTGCACTCCGTACTCCTTGAGAGCATTGTTGTTCTCGCGGAAGCTACCAAAAATACCAGAAAGCAGACTGCTACCACCAAGCGACTTGACATTGGCCTCGAGAGCTTTGCCCAGCGGCTCACCAACAGCCTGGGACGCGTGGTGCAGAGGGAAGGACTTGGTCTTGTCAATGTCGAAGTAGAGGCAGTTATACAAGGTTGCTAGAACTTTGAACATTTCGTGCTCCGTGTATATGCCGCGGGAGTTCTCCTTGCTTCTCAGAGGGAGGGAGAAGACATTCGAGGCAAAGATCACTGGAGCAAGATTGCCAACACTGTCAATTCAGTTAGCGACCTATTGAGCGTGGAGCGGGAAGAAAAGAGCTCACTCCTTCGTAATATCCACTTGATTGAGGCCACCAAATCTCCTGGTCTTGTCTTCAATAAGTTTCGTGGTGATATCTTCATAAAATTCCTTGACGCTCCGGTGCCACTCTTCTTTGTTCAGCAGCTTGCCCATAACGTCAGCGTGCTTCTGGATAAAGGCACTATCCTGAGACAGCTTGAACTCCTTGCTGGCCTTTCCGAACACAAACTCGACCGTGTCGTCCCAGGCGGCACGGAACTGGTTCTGCTGCTCCGCAACCAACTTGGCGTTGGAGTACGACATCAGGTCTACGCGAGGAGGCGTGTACTGGGGACGGTCGTAGGAGTAGTGAGACTCCCTGCCCAGATCCTTCATGATCTTTCGATTCTCACTGGGGATTGTCATGGGGTAGTGAGCGTAGATAGAGTCAGGTTTGAACCAGTTGGGGAACGCCCTGGTGGCGAGCTTGTAGAAGACGCAGCCCTGGTTGATACTGAGGTCGTATCTGACCTCGGAATATCCCCAGTTGGTGAGATTTCTCGGGTTGTAATCGATCTGCAACAGCTGTCAGGACGGCTGCAAGGGAAAGTCCGAGTAGGCCGGAAGACTTACAGTGTAGTGACGATCGCCACGAACAAGAGCTACTGCGTCAGACAGAACGGCCCGGGAAATAGTATAGGTAGGCGCAATGCCAACACCAGGGACCATGGGCGGCTTAGCCTCCTCAGCCACAATTCCGGGATAGAGTTCCACAAAGTCAGGATGGTCGTACAGACTTCGAAGAGACTCCGCAACGTCTGGATCCGAGTTGATCTCTTCAAAAGTCTCGTAGGGCTTCAATTTGAAGAACTTTCGGAACTCGTTGAGTGAGCCCACATTCCACTTCCGGCTCTGGATGATGCCCAAGATTTCAACGTTCTTCAGGACCTTTGGAACGTTCCGTGCGCCGAAAGAGCCTTTGATGCAGAACGCTCCTGTTAGTCACGGCTTCTTGACTCGGAGGTGTTTGTCAGACTCACCAGCAACGTCCTCGACAGCGTTGACTAAAAGGTTGACGAGGTCCTCGTCCTTGAATGTTCCATCGGCTTGACGTTCCAGACCGGCGAATGTGCGCTTGGATGGATCCTTGGGCAGTTCCGCCTGATACTTGCCTAGACCCATGAGAAGCTCTGTCATCGAGACTTCCGAGGCGGGCTTTCCCATCAGCTTCTCATAGACTTCTTCAGTCCACTTCTCATCGGTGGCGCTAATAGCTGAGTGCCAGCGGTATGCCAGGTTGAACTCCACGGAGCACTGATTACCCAAACCTGCTGGCGTAGGGTGGCCTCCCTCCATTTGAGACCGGGGATCCTGTTCACGTTTAGTTTTCTGCTTTGCATGGTATCCAGCTGCGCCAACTTACAAGGCACCAAGTCGAATTAGTTCTATTCAGGTTGACAATCGTCCGCAGGTAATCATACAGAGTGATGTTGATATAAAGACCGCAGGTAATGCTGTAATTCGTTAGCCTGGGGTACCGCACGATAACAGAGGATCAGAGGAAAGGCTTGCGTACAGTCGACCTGTCTGGAAGAGGTCCTCGTCGTACTTCGCCCAGGCCTCATTAGCCTCTTTCTCCGGGAGATTATCCGCGGGCGTGGTAAAGCGGCCGTTTTCGTTGATTGCAGCTAGTTGTTCCACAACATAGTTATGGAATCTAACAATGGTTCAAATTAGCCAATGCTCCCAAGCATCAGTGTTGGAGATGTACCTGTTGAGCATAACCATTAGGACACTGCACGTGGCCGGGAACGCCTGAAGACGGGGCTCGGCGAAGCTGTCGGGCTTCAACTTCCCGTCCTTGAACGTCCGGACCAGGTTCTGGTCCTCCTGAACGTCACCGTACAAGATGGAGAGGTCGAGATAACCAGAGGTCTTGTTCAAGTTAGGGTTTTTATAGTCGGTCTGGAAGATATCTGCTTTCTCATCAGAATCTTTCACCGACCTCATAATGTTTCGGGCAGCTTACCGTGGATAATGAGAGATGCCCAGTCAAAGAAAACACTGGACACCTTGTTTGGATGCGGCTTGAAGGTCTGACGAGCGAAGAGGGTGTCAAAGACTAAGCCAGGGTCAGGCAATCCACCAGGCTGAATGATCAATGGTGCGGTCGTCCGAGCATATGGGGTGTTCGCAGCTCCGAGCCACGGGAGCGTAGGGTTATTGTTGGAACCATCTGCAGAGCGGTAGGCATAGTCATTTCCCATATATCTGATTATTACTTTTTAGCAAACGCCACCAAGTAATGAAAGTTGTCCGCGAACTCACGAGAGCGGAGGGTGAGGCAGCGAATCCCACAACTCAGTAAGGAAGGCGTTTGTCAGCTCCTCGCGATGCTTTGAGTTGTGAGGAAGTCTGCTGACCAGCTACGAACCGAAGAATATAGTTTCAGTATTTTGGATCAGTCGACTTGTGTCATAAGCGGGCCATCTTACCTGGATAATGCGCTCCATTAACATGGTCTTATCATCTACCAGCTGGGCCCCCGGAAGTTTGCTCTCGATGACTTCCTTCAGGGTCTTGAAATCCTTAAAGCCTAGATGCCTGGCATCCTGCAATAAGCTGGTCGTATGTTCGTGCTCGAGGTAGGCGCCATCCCCAGTCTGGTTGGGAATGGGAGATCGCGAAGCATGGAGGACGGATGCATATTTCTCAAAAGGAGAGACGGAATCGCCCTTCTTCTCACTACGATCGTCATCAGATGATGATTTGTGCGCCGCAGCGTTTTTGGAGTGACGCTTGTTGTCGTTGTTGTTGCTGTTGTTGGCGGCGGTGCTGCTGCTGGGCGCAGTGCCATTCTGCTTGGACTCGCGGTCCCCCTTCTTCTTGAAGGTCGACGAGAACCTCCGCAACATTATGATAATTATGTATGAATTGAATCAACTGAACCACAGTGAAGGAGGCAAGAAAGAAACTACAACAAAGAGGGGCAAGGACGAGGAGATAGAAAAGTAAGAGCAGGGAAACAGAGCTCCAGCCCACCTACTCGGAAGGAACCATGTATTTAAAAGCAGATCCACGCGGTGAACATGGTGTATTTACGTAGCAAGCAGAGCGGATTCGATCCACTAATTGCAATTGAGAGCATCAATTGGACTAGGAGCAGTGAGAGGTCTAGAGGAATCAAATTGTGGTACCGCCATCTAAGCCATATTCAGAACTTAGTAGACTAGGCCATCAAATGGTAATACTCACAAGCGCATACCCCGCAGGGACAAGCAGATGGCAAATAGCCTGCTGAACATCTTTGCTAGAAAGAGTGGATATCCTTGATCCGTGTACCAAAGAGAACCTAGGGATGTGGACCAAGGTGACGAGTTAGTGCATCTCTTTGACAGCCTGCCGCCGCCGGGGCTCGAATCGATGAGTGTGATTTCGCATGGGATCTATGATTCATAATGTTACGTAGTGTTTGGTACCAATGACAAGACTCAAGAAGCCGGATTCCGCAAGCGGTCGAGTGTAGGTGGTGATAATTTACAAAATACCACAGGTCAGTCCGTCCTGATAATTGCCAATAATAACGGAGATTCCATGGAGAAGCTGCATAACGAGGCCTCGGAGGAAAGCATGGGGGAAAACCGAAGCAACAAGAGTGCAAGACGACTCGCAGCCAATCAACGAGGTCCATGCATTACTGACTTTCCTCATAGTCTTTTTTATACAGCAGATCGTCGGCTCCTGGTGCCAGCCACAATGTTCGCGATTATCATTCAGATGATTGCGATTGTCGGCCGTAGTACGACGTAGATTGGTGCCAAGATGATAAACGCCAAAGCTGGAGCTCAGAACTTTGACGGGGTTCTGCTCTCAGCTCACTGCTGTCTGCTCCACCTCGACCGCCCATTGCCAATGGATTTCACACCCGTGGGAGCTGTATCTATCCGGCGCAAGCTTGAAGTACAATACTGTAATATAGAGTTATTATTGGTAGCCAGATGTGGTATGAAATATCTGGTAGTATCCGTCCGTCAAGTATGATTCGATTTCGAGACACGCACGCTCAGTGCTGAGTGTGGTTACATTGTTCATAGCGCACTGACATCACGATGTGGGTGAACCTCCTCCTCACCAGCTTTTACTGAATGTAAGGGAAGATGGAACCTACCGAGCAGGTTGAGACAGATTGGAATCTAGGGATTGGTCATGATGAGTTTTATACAATAAGAATAATGAAATTGACGCAGGAAAACAGGTTCCAGCAGATTTCTTGTCAGTGGTGATCGGAAATGAAATCGAAATCGGATCGACTACCCACACCCGAAATTTTTAGTGGAGTCAGAACTCTCATTTGGGACAGACCATGACTGGACTAGTCACAACTAACAGAGCTACTAGTGTGAATACTAAGTAGTCTGAGGTACCCACACGATCGCAACACGGGATCACCACCATTTCACTCGTCACGCTGCCTACCAGGGATGGCCTGCAGTTACATGGATAGCTGACAGACATCAATACCTACGTACTCAATTGGTTATGCCTCTCAGCCACTCAGTAGGAAGATTTAGTAATATGCCTGTCACTCCCCGTCCCTTGTCCTGGAAAGTAAGGGATTCTGGAAATAAAAGATTTTCTCGCCGACCACAGTTCTAATGCGACACGGTTAGTTGTAGTATTATGAGTAAKAGCTCAAGGGATTTGTTGTAGGAATTCGACTGTGTCAGTGCGACTGATAGAGGATCCTGAAGCCCGAGGAGTGGGTGATAAAAGCGCCTCTTTGTCCAAGGGTATCTGCTTCGCCTTCCGTGAAGACAAGCTAGTGGATGATCAGCAACATAGAATATCTTAGGCAGATAGTTGGTAAGATACGCAGTTCGTGGCTTGCGTTTAGAAAATACAGTAACAAGACAGAGGGGTACGGTAGGTTTGTGCTCTGTCCTGTAAGGGGAGTAACTTACTGGCAAAACACGGACCAAAGCCCAGACAATCTCATATGTACTTTTGTTTATATAATAGAAATAGGTTGGACACTTCATGATGATGATAACGTGGTGAAGAATAAAAAAAAAAAAAAGTATAACGGATCCTTACTTTTGTGATGAGGTTCGTTTGAGATCTGAGTGACCGAGGCCATACCGCCGTATGAGGAGAGCTGGACGAACCCTCCTGCCCAGCCCGTCTTAGTGGATCAAGGAGAGACGATCGGCAGCTCCCGAATGGTTCATGGCCGGCCCCAGGCAGCCCAGACCCCCACTCCGACGGAGACACCTTAGGTTCCAAGGTTCTGAAGCTGCCAGAGTCAGTGTCCCATCGGAAAGGTCATAGATACTCCATAAGGTACTCTCCTGCGATCAGACTGAGAAGTTAAAGAAAAAAGAAAAAGATTTCGAATTTAGAAATATCTACAAAATAGAGTACGTATTTAGGTTTTAATCAAGGACTAATGGGTGGTGAATTGCTCAAAAGTACATTCCATAAAATAATGCGACCGAAACAGCAGCACGCATGCTTTGATTGCCTGCCAACAGACAAAGTATTCCGTCCGGGATCATCAGCCAGCCATTTGGTACTCTGTAGGTTTGATTGACCCCTTTGACTCTCGCTTTCAGACGGCGGGGACCTTTTCTCCTCTTTCCGCACTCCTGCATGAAACTATTGTTGCCCTTATTGTGCCTGGCTAAATGCTACTAGGCCATGAATGACTGGGACAGCCAGCCATGGTCTCGGTAATCTCCACCCAGATGGTATCAATGGGGAAAGATCGTCATCGCCTACTGCGTCTTGATGGAAAATCGATCCATTGCACACCTGGACCACATGGATTTTCCCTTTCTCACATCGAAAATGAAAATTCCTTCAGGTAATATCACAGACATTGTCGTGCTAATGGCCCAAGTCCTGTTCACGATTACTTGCCACCTCGATCGTCAACACCATCTTCCCAGGCGATCAACATCAAAGTAGGGCGAGATATGGCCTCGTGCGGATGGAAGATACTCGATTATATTTTCCAATCATGCTATCTTTGACGAATCTGACATGTGGATGTATATAGAATCACATTACGGACCGCATGATAGGCTCTAATACGACACAGAATTTGTGTTTTGTGTGCCCGCCGGTCTTCAAGCCGCTTGCCGCGGAGTCTAGTATACTCGGGGAGTGAGTTGAACACTTGAACTTGTGACATTGAATAAATGCCCCACACCACTGCTGCTTTGACCAACAAGAGTTCTGTTCGCTCTCATGTCTCGCTGTTCAGCGCGGTGAACCGGCTTGGTTCAATCATGAAAGAATGCGTCGAGTGGACCGCTCACTTTATCTACCCCTCCTTGTTGGTCCGCGTGGGAGGAATGAGCTTCCCTTATTGCTTAGCTCCAGGCGATGGCTGGCCGCCATAGCCTGCAGCGATAGTCCCATCTGGACACTTTTCTTTCCTGTGATGTCGATGACTGTGTTACCATAGATTTGTAACTGCTTGCTGTCTTCTAAAAGAAAAGTCCGTTCGCTCTCGCGTCTAAGCCCAATCCCGGATGCTGGTATCACACTATATCGTGCGAGCCAAGCAACTATTTCCTGCAGTTGCATGTGGGTATCTCCGGAACTAACAGCCTGTATATATAAGCTCACGAAGCGGGGATTAGTCTGTCGTTTGTTCCAATTGTTCTTGCTTTTCGATTTCACAGTCAACCAAGTGAACGCGCAGGGAGCATCGAAGTGTTCTGACATAGCTGCGCGGAAACATGGACGCAGTACCGCTGGGGCCGGCCCCCATCCCAAAGCAGTTTGTCCTCTGTTTTGATGGTACTGGTAATAAGTTTTGCGGTGATGAATCGGACAGCAACGTGCTCAAGATCTACCGAGTGAGTCGTACCCGAGGCCGTATGTAGTTTGTCAACGTGTCGGCTTACAGAGGGTTCGTGGGTGAAGATGCTAGATCGCAGTAAGAGTCACCAGTTCCATTATTACCAGCCAGGTATTGGCACCTACGTGACAACCACCTCCCTTTCCAGTAATGGGCGATTCCACCGGATCAAGTCGGCCTACCTGAAAGCTAAGGACTCCGCCGTGGGTTCCTCCTTCGACCACCATGTCATGGGTGGTTATAAATTCCTCATGAGATACTATGCCCCGGGCGACGAGATTTACTTTATTGGTTTCAGTCGCGGTGCCTATATCGCGCGCTTTCTGGCGGAGATGCTTGATTATATTGGCTTGCTCGAAGCGGGAAATGAGGAGCTGACTAGGTTCGCATGGAAGACATTTGCCAAATGGCAACAGCGTCGACGCGGGGATAGTGAAGAGGAAAAGGAGGAGCAGAAAAAATTGTTCCGATTCATGAAGGCTTTCCGTGAAACCTTCAGCAGACCTATCAGTCGCATCAAATTCATGGGCCTATTCGACACGGTCAACAGCGTGCCGAGGTTCGAGTCAGCCTGGATGCAGAGAAGCAAATTTCCGTACACTGCTCGCAGCTCTGCCAGGGTTATCCGACACGCCGTAGGCATTGACGAACGGCGCGCTAAATTTCGACAGGATCTCATCTCCGAGGCCAAACCCTGGTCCATGAAGAAACGAGGTCCTCGTCGCTGGCAGCGACACCTTCACCCCTTCCGCCATGATGAGGATCCCGAGTCGGAGAAACCGAATGGTCTACCATCCATTGTCGTGAACGACAACGCCAAGGTGGAGACGGGGCCGCAAGGCGCGGCAAAAGGCCGAAAGGACCGGGAAGAAACTGAATCCGTCTACCGTAGTGCAGATGGATCGCGTGCCGGAAGCATTCGCAGTGCACATCATTATCGTTCACCCTCACGGTTGAAGAGCAAGAAACTCGGGTTAGCTGTACCTATGCTTAACCAATCTACAGAAGACTTAGCATCGATCAAGAGTGGTAACTCAATACTTTCGCTTCAGGTGCCGGAAGCAGGGAGTCGCGCTCCTAGCGAGTACGATGAAGATGACGAAGATGAACGCCCTCAGGACATTCAAGAAGTCTGGTTTCCCGGCGGACACGCGGACATCGGCGGAGGTTGGAAACTTGGTGAAGGCGAAGAATGGCCTCTGAGTCATGCACCTCTGGTCTGGATGGTACACGAGGCGAAGCGCGCGGGCCTTCAGTTTGACCCACGCAAGCTCAAACAGTTCGAATGCAGCGAGGAGTATGATGGGGAGGTTTCGCCTTTGCGTGAACATATCCCTTGGAAGCAGAATATGGACATGTGTCAAGATCCCAGCCATGGAGAAGATAATGATGAGCACAGGAGATTCGCCCGAAAGGAGGATGAACAGAACATGTCTAAATCCAAGCGCAGATTTTTGGAAGCGCTGTACGAGTCCAGCACGAAAGGACACCTGCATGATTGCTTGGCTTACGGCAATGGGCTGCCGTTCTTTTCAGTGTTGTCGTGGCGGATCATGGAGTATCTTCCATTCCGCCGCATGGATCTGCAGAGCGACGGCTCTTGGAAGCCAATCCGGTGGCCTCTTCCCTGTGGAGAGGTGCGAGATATTCCCAACGATGCTCAAATCCATATCTCAGCCATCCGCCGCCTGAAGGCCGATCCCAAGTACCGACCGGGCAATCTAATCGTTGGCGGAGGCGGACGCGGTGTCAAACGAGCTCCAGAGGAATACGGCATTGGGGAATGGGTAGTTGAAGACCACGAAGGGGATCCTGTACGCGAAGTGTACGTCCGCAAGAGTGTGTCGAAGATGTGCAGAGAGGCACATGCCTGATCAAGGATTCAAGGTCGTAGTCTACTGCCTCGCTCATCTTATTGCCTTCTCACAATAGTCCCTCCCAGGCCGAATAGTTGTCACCGTGTTAGTTGAATGATCAGCCTCTGATATTCAAGATGTTGGTTAGTCTCATAAATCTACTTACTGACTTCGTACATCAGCTAGCCGTGTATGCGCCGAGTGTTCATCACTGAGTAGTTGATCATCAGTAGCTCCTTACAACAGGCTTCCCGTCCTCTAAGTTCAGAGTAAGGGATTCAAAGCCAGCTTCGACTAATCAAGTCTTTAGACAGGAAAAGTTGCAATCGTCTTCATTAAAGCAGATTTCGCCGTCTGTTCTTGCTCAGAAACTATTGACAAGGTGTAATAGGTAGAGGAAATGGGAGACGCCTTGATGCGGCCAGAGTCAGACTCTTTCTCTCTACTGGTCCCAGCAAGATTGTAGATTCTCTGCCAAACCCTGCGCATTATTGCATGCAATCCTAGGAAATATGTGCCCTATCAGGCTGATAAATCGCTGGCTAGGGAGGGATTTGCAGTCGCCTTTTTTCCGAAGAAGCGTGCCCCTGGCTGAGGAGCACAGATCACGGATTGGCCATACTCAAGCGACCAGAACAAACGAGTGAAATTTTGGGCATGAATGATTCGCAAGGAGAGAAAGCGAAAAGAAATTTCTTTCCACCTGAAAAGCTACATATTCTTCTTGATTCGCACATCGTCACTGCTATTGCTATCACGAGTCGTCCGTCGGGTGGTTTCCCTCTCTTTCCTCCTCCTTCTGTCCGCTCTTCTCCGACCGATTGATCACGCCGCGCGTTTGGCTGCTCTTCTTCTTCTGCTGCTTCTACTTCTGCCAGTTCCTTCAATCTCACCACTCAACTCTACATCTCCCATCAATCCCGCTTTTGCTTTCGCATACCAGATTTCCATTCTCCCCTGGGTCGTCCATACGACCAACCGTTGGAGGGTCTTGTTGGAGGATAATATCTCCAGGGGCATAATCGATTTCGGCAAGACTCCGTATCCTTTTTCCTTTTTTGGTCTCGAGAATCTGGACCACCTTGGATCGATTCACTCTCATGGTTCCCGTACACAGTCAAGCATGAGGCCGACCTAGCGTTTCGAAAGGCAGATTTTTACTGTTGCATTTCTGTTTTCAGACAGACATGGAAGCGTCCCGTCTTTCCCCAGAGGGGCGCATTCTTCCGCCCCGCGCTGCGAGAAGGGTCGAAATCGAACCAGTCAGCACGGCAAGCTCCGCGAATGCGATTACTGGGGCTCCTGGGAAGTCAGAGCGCTCCGACAACGTCATGATAACCTTGTCCCTTACCCCCGATCCTCCGGTCGCTCCACCGAGTCGCTCGCCTTTCCCCCGCTCCCATTATCGTTCGCGGTCGTTGGCGGAGGTCTCGGGTGTCCCTCCAATGACGCGCGCTCACTCGTCCCCTGGACTGGACTCCAGAGGGCGATATATCTTCGTCAATGGTCGCGAGGCGCCCTCGAATTACAATGATAACACTCCCAGACGGTATCTACCTCTGCAGATACCTTCGGGGGACTCCCTCGATGCCAGGATGGCGCCTCTGAACATTTCAGAAACGATCTCAGAGCACGCTGAACTTGATACAACCATGAAATCACCACCACATGGGGAATCCTCGATCACGTCTCCCATTTTATCACACAACCTGCGTGTCGGGCGCCGACGACCATCATCGCCCCTTCACTTCCCCAACGCGAACTCGACCACCCAGCCTACTAGCAGTCCTTCTTCGATCCATTCGTCACCAGTGGTCCTCGGCTCAAAATTCAACGAAGCCTTCCCGGGATACTCGACTTCCTCTACGTCGTCAGTACCATCGACTCCTACAAGCCTCCGATCGCGCAGTCCGAGCATATCCTCTCTCGAGACTATCCCAGATATTCCTGATGCCGAGGATGCGGCCATCGAAGCCGACCGAATTGCAGCACTCAAGGCTGCCGCAGATAGGGCGGATGAAGCGGAAGCGGCAGCCAACGGGAACAGGCGCCGTGGTATATCTGATGCCTCGAGTCCTGCGGGTTCTTCTGGGTCTATGCGAGGCGGCTTAGGAGTCTACGGGGCGAGAATTGACAAGAGGAAGCGCTGGAGTGTCTGTGGGGCGGAACGTCGGCAGGATCTTGACCTCGAAACGATATGGGAAGATTGATCCGAGGAATAGTTGTTTTTGTCGATATCCTTTCAGACGCCGTGACCTGCTGCCTCGAGCTCATACGTCGTGGGCTTTGGAGACTCGGATCTTGAATGCTGAGTGAGGTATCTGAACCACTCGCTTGTCGCGATTGAACGCAACTTCAAACAGCTGGGAGAAGCTGGTGTCGAGGGCAAGCTTTGTCCGGCAGCTCTGTCCTACACATGATTGCTCTATCCCTTCTCTCTTGCCAACTTGACTAAACACTCACATAACCAGCCTTACACACTGTATCATACGCTTGCTTGGTTCGGGACTCTACACGAAATCCGGAATATTGCTTTTCTTTGACGCTCGTACGAGGAGTTTGTGAATACCCAGATTGTTATTTGTTCTGTTTACTGTATGGTACCTCGGTTGTTCGCTTGCCTGTGTGTCTGGGAAGGTGCGGTTCGGGTATCACGCTGGTCCGGCGATGCTCTCAGTCCTTCATATTGGGGCGTAGGCTATTGTGATTGATTATGCGAGGTGTTCAGCCGGCTTTTTTGAGCGTCTTTTTCTTTGGCTCCTTACTGTGGCTAAGACTGTTCTTTTGATTCCCCTATTTGCAGTGCATCTTTCTTTTGCTGGGTTGCAGGTATGGGATGGCTGTGTGTTTTTGGATGCTGGTCATCACAAGTGTCTCTTCGTAAATACTTGCTCGAATCCAAATATTGATCGTTATTATGTGCATCTTGAACTTAAAAACAAATGAGAAGTATGAACAAAACAAAAGTGCAGCAACTCACTGCCTACTATATACTTGAGATGTCAATCAGCACGGCGTCCCCGACAGTCCCAAAATCTCGAATATCCAACCATCTGCACCTCAATTAGACGACGCAATCTTCCTCAACACAGCCGAAGGAAGCGAATCGTCCCTTCCTGCACCAATCCCCAATCTACCCAGCCCATGAAATTGGCATATCTCCCCAGCCGCCCGCTCCCCGCTCCAGTACGCCCCAGTACTCGTCCCAAGCGCCACAAAGGGCGCCGTGTGCTCGCCCGCAAACCAGACCCCGCGCTCGGGGCCGATATCGCCCCGCAGCGCCTCGATGTGCTTGTCGCCCTGCTCAAGGCCCACCTGGAAGTTGCAGTAGGAGCCGTTCCCCGCGTAGGGGTCGTTCTGCCACTGGGTAGCTACGAAGGCAAGGGGTTTGCAGTCAGCTGAGGAGGGCGAGTACCCGTGCAGGCGAGAGTAGAACGGGCGCAGGAAGCCGTCGAGGAACGCGTAGTATTCGTCCGAGGCGGGATCGAGATTCGCGATCTTGGAGACGATATATGTTGCGCAGGGGCCGTAGGTGTAGAAGAGGAGGCTGGGGTGAGCGCAGTCGGCGGGGAGACCGGCAAACGATATACACTCTTGATTCCAGAGGATGCCTTCGGGGTGCTCGGCGTAGGTTGGGTCGTGGAAAACCGCAAAGGTGGGATTGTGGTGAGCGGTGCCTTTGGGGTCCGGGCCGTTCAGCCCGGCTTCGGCGTCTGCGTGCCAGAAGGGTCGTGGGAATGTCACGTACACCTTCTCAAGTCGGCCGTAGGAGATGCTGTCGATGGCCTGGAGGTGTCGAGGGGGTAGTGCTGGGTGGAAGGCGGACTTGTTGCGTTTCAGCCAGCCGAGGGGGCAGGTCACTACTACTTCGTCGAATTGGTGAGTTTCACCGGCTGCGCTTGTCAATATCACCCTGCGAGCGGCGCTCGAGTTCTCTCGGAAGTCCGTTTCAATTTTGATGATCGGCTGGTTGAGGCGGATGTCGGCGTGTTGGGTGGCTGCTTTGGAAACGTAGTCCAGGATCTTCTTGTATGTAGATGCGATGAAGAAGTTGTCTAGCGATGTGTTGTCAGCAAATAGCAGCCATAGAGAAGATGTGGCGCGTACTCCCGTCTATACATTCTTCGAGGCAGAAGAACTTGAGACTCTGTCTCTCAATAGAGTCACCAACGTATGCTCCCCACAGCTTGCATGTCTCTATACAGAGTTCCTTTTCCTCAGGGCTTAAGCCCGTTTTGCTAACTCTCTCTTTAAAGAAGTCAAGCAGACTTCGATCGGGGGGAATGGAGTCCTTGTGCGCATTGCTATATTCAAAGGCTTCGTCTATCGTACTCCATAAGAACTCAGAGATCCTGGTCGAGGTGGCCTCATCGACGAGCTTTCCGTCTCTGGAGAAAATGATCTGCTCGCCTTCAAAATCCTCGATAGTCGTTCCGGTCACTTCTGCCACGCCAGCGATCGGATTCTTCTCCGTACCATGAATCCAGTTAGGGCCCCTTTCCACAAGTTAACTTAGCTTCTTCCGATCCAGGCGGGTTCGGACATCTCACAAGTCTATAAGATGATCTCCGATCTTTGTTTGATGAACCTGTTTGAATTCAGTAACTGATTCGCGGTGGTCAATGTGGTTGTGAACGCACCCGCCCTCCCAGCCGATCTCTTGCCTCAAAGATGGTAACTTGAGCACCATTCTGGACTAGTATATCAGCACAACGTAAGCCAGCGAAGCCAGCTCCGACAATAGCCACGTTGAGGCCTCCGCCCATTGTGGCAATACGATGTGGCAACAAACTGCTCTGACGTTCAGATATTGCAATGTTCTTGGTAGGAACAGTCTGGGGATAGGGACTCTGTCAGTTCGCGGTCAGTACAGTCCTCTGATAGATACAATTAGCCGGGGAAGAATGCTGATGCTCCTCTTGCATAAACAATAGTAGATCGTATACAAGGTGGAGGCCTGCACGCGCTCAGACCGAAATCGAAGAACACAACGTAAGCAGTATGAAACAAGAAAAGCAGCGAATGACACTCTCAATCATCCAAAAGAGTTCAACTGATCAGTATTGGAAACATAAACGCTGTTGTATGGGCTAGGACAGTTCACAAGCTCACTCAAAAGCGGAGACACCATGTCCTGAAGAATACGAGCATAAATCAAAGCACGAATCATACAAACTTACCTCTAGAATATATAACACCTACTTGTCCAGATCCTCGAGCCTTTTGCCTTAGAAAGCTCAGGAATGAAGACAACTTGCTGATATATCAAAGTGAGACGGAGCTAGGTAAACGAAACACAAACGCTTTGATGCATTCCTTATCAGTCAGCCGGCGGACCACGTGCGTCCATCCTGCATTCTTCTTGCCGCCAGGAGTTGTCAATTTCAACCTCCCCTCAGCATTCAACATAGATCGGAATAATTTACTAGTCTACGGATTGGTGTTCTATTGAAGTATTTATATTCGTTCTCGTCGCCTGATTAGTGAGACAACTTGTCTGACATCAATATGGCCTGGCTATCTTATGACAAGGGTTTCATCATCATCGTGGTCAACACAAACAAGTGGCCACAGCCTCCAAGGGGCAAGGTGTATGTTCCGTACAACCGAGGCTTATGTCCGCAAAGCAAAGAAAGTTCAATCATTACAAGATGAGCCTCGCTCCCCCATCATACATGGAACCACTCCTAGCTTGCTTGCGACATCCAACATGAGCAGAAAGGAACGTCAAGAAGTATAGGACAAAAGAAAAGGAACAAAGGAAATCAATGGTATCATAGAGACAATGTCAAGGAGGGATATGAAGTCTACCTCCAAGCGCCTTGGCTCAAGGATAATAGACCTTGAACACAGTCAAGGTCTTCTTCTTGGCTTGCAACTCCTCCGCCTGCCATGAAAGCTGAAACACCCGCATCAAGCTCTGGCATGGACTTGATGCTTTTGCGATGCGATGGTTGAGGAATTCGGGAACGTCTGCCTGGACCCCTGTTTATCCTGCCATCTCGTCCATTGGCTTCTTTGAGCACCGGGCGCTGAGACTGATGATGGGAGGCGGCTCGCCGCCGAACATGTGAGACTCGGGTCCCAGGAATCCAGTTCTCTTTGTCCGAGTCGCCGCATTCGATATCCAAATCATCCTTGTCTTTCATGGTATCACGGAGTTTGGAAATCTTATATGTGCCCGATGGTGTTCTGTTGAGATTGCCATGACCAGACTCAAGTCGGCCTAGAGAGGAGACTGTACGCGAGAGTTTCCGTCGCTTGTCACCAGCATGCTGTGGAATCGGAGTGTTGAGGTAATCGTTGGTGGTCGAAGTTGACAGATTAGTGTGTCTTGCTGATAAGCTTCGGGTCAATGAACGCTGACCAGGGGCAGGCATGAGGTTAGGGGAGGCAGAGTTAGGAGCACTCTGAGAGCTGACTGGAGTTGACAAAGCGCTTCTTGCGTCAGTGTCGAAAAATGATTCCCAGTTCCGAGGGTCTCGAGATCTCCCGAAGGCTTTCTCCTTCTCTATGGTGCCAGCCCGAGGTGTGCCAAGGACCACTGCACTACTGCTTCTACGCAACCCTGTGAATCGGGAGCTCCTTGTGGAAAACATGGAAATGCGGCCTTTGGACGGGGATGGCTCATCTTCTGTACGGATGACAGCTTTGCCATCCGAAGACATGGCGATCCGGAGAGAGTTGCGCCCTTTCGGGGGAGAGGGTGTCAACTCGCCTTCTCTTCGTACCATTGCCTCTCCGTCAAAGGACAGTGACAGACGTAGGGATGGTGGCGACTTCAGAACCTGTAGGCCGCTAGGAGTTTGCTGCTGCTGCTGAAGTGTCGTTGGGACATCTCCGCGTATGTCTGAAATGGAACGCTTTCTCTTGGCAGAGAGCTGCGTGTCATCAAGTGGCGTGTCGTTATCTTGCTGAGTCGACGTTGTGTCCGGAATGGTCCTATGGAGCTCTTGACTGTTTTCGCTTGACTGCGACGACAGGCTTGTCTGCGAGCTCAAACTGAGCTGTGCCGTATCGTCCTTGTCTCCACTTTCTACTGACTCATAGGAAGACTGCGGCACGCCATCTTCCAAAGGCAGCTCTGCAAAATCTCTGTCTTGTTCCCGTCCATCGTACTGTTCTCCCCCACTCGATGATCCTGGCTCCGCAGAGGGGTTGTCATCGCTTGTAGTTTGTCTTAGAGGGCTAGACACCTCCGATCGAGGTGCGAGAAGTTCGTGTGGCTGGAGGGGTTTAGACTTTCGCCGGTCATTCTGACGACGATTTTGGAACCAGATCTGGAGCGTTGCATGATCAGAACTGAAAGTGTACGCCGACGCGTCGTGCTTGTTCTCGAGACCATACCTGCACTTCCTTCTCTCCCAACGAGACGCGACTCACAATGCTAGCGCGCGCTGTCTTGTCTGGTTTGGGATTGCGTTGATATTCGGCTTCGAGAATCGCGTGGTCCTCGGGACTATACGGCAACAATTGGACAGCAATTAGCGGAGATGACTCGAGCAGAGCCAGTCAATGGCATTTGACGACTTCGGATTCGAATTGAGCTCATGTATACCTTGTCCGACGGCGCTTCTGACGAGCGAGCAGCTTGTTGTCGACTCGCGGGGGAAGGTTCTGGGTGAGGGTCTTCTGGGAGTGCACGAGGAAGGCATAGTTCAAAGTAGAAGATTCAGGAGTCTGTACGGTTGGCGGGGAGGAGGAACATGCCGCAGCAGAACGCTCAGGATCCGACATGTTCTCAACACAGCAACCGGTGGATAGGATTCAAGATCGGTGTGGCATGGGGAATTGGAAGCCAATATAAGAGCAGTAACGGAAAAGAGAGCCGTAAAATACAAAGGATCAGAACATTGATATGGAGGAGAATTGGAAATTGGATGAGAGATCCGGAGTGGACTAGATCTCTTAGTGGTGCGGTGGGAAAAAAGCGCTCCATCTAATCGCGTCGCGATGTGGACGCGGACTGCACAGCGTGGAGGCGTTGTAGTACGGCCGTAAACTAGTCCCAAGGTACCTTACTATACGCCCGCTTGGTACTCCGGCCGATCCAGCCCGCCCGCACGAGGTGCGTTTTGGCATCGACAGATTCCAAAGGTCCTGATTTGGGCCCAATTGATCCTTGGTTGTCAACATGAAGAATGCGCAGGCTGATAAGGTATTGAACCTCTAGTTCTATACACAAGCCTATTGCATCAGTGAGGGGTTATCCATCACAGCCTTACAGTTGACAGATTGTTACGTGTGAGATTTCCACTCGTCCAGTTGCTTGATGAGCTGACGTATTGCCTACGGACTCTGCATTACAGTATCAACGTCGGGTGCATAAGACATTGAGGTAGTGGGATCACGACGTTGTCTTATTACACTGCGTAGAAGACCGAGGAAAGGACACCACAGTAAGGAGTGGTATGCTACCAATTGGACCCGATGGGCTTCAGCTTTTATGAATGGGCATTGCCTAGAAGCGCATTCAAATGGGTGACCAGCTGATCTAGTGCTCATTTTTTCTTACTGCCGTGGCATTTCCATTGACGAGGCTTTCCGTCACAAGTTACGCCAGGTGGAAAGCTGAGCGTGTTTGGCGCGGAAAGTCGGCCAACGCGCTCGACGCGTTGTCACGTGCATACTCGGGCAGCTCTAGTCACGTGATATGCATGACTGAAAGGGCCCTGGACCACATGACTTGGCCTTGTTTGGTGCTCAGCTCTTACCTAGTAAGACCTAGTTTCTAGATTGTCTATCAGAGAGGAACCGGGAACCTGAACCACTCTGGTTAGGGGATGGCGGCGGTTAAATGATTTTCAAAATCCGTCTACGTACTATACTAACCGAAGCCTCTCCTTGCTCTTTCACAACTAGAATTTCGGCTTGATCAGCCGCTGAGCGGATCTCTCTGCTTTCTCCGTAGCCAGGGAGTACAGAATCGAATCAACTGGATGAGCATTGTCCAAGTAGGACCAAAGCCAAAACTAGGTCATGCCGCCGGTGTCGGCTGTAAAGTGATAATGGCAAACGCCAGCCTTGAGAACATGTGGTTGCTTGGCTTGGTCGATGATAGTCTGGACGGAGAAATCTCCTTGATATACCTGGCTTGGGCATGGTTGTTCGATCAATAGGAACACGGGAGGATAAATGTCAGATGTTAGTCTCACTTTTATTTATTGCACCAATCACACCACATCATTCTTCCCAGCCGCAAGAGTGTCTGAGCAGCAAGCGAATGCCTCGAGTGGACTGTCCGGCTGAATTGTCGGTTGCTGAGAGTCTTAGCTTGGATCTTTAACCCACAATCCCCGGATCTGGAGGTTCTCTCCCCGCTTGCCCTTCGCCGCGCTCTCAAGTTGGCATGGATCGCTTCGATGGCCTCTCGCTATTTTCGTTGGTGCCAGCGACACAAGCCTTTTCACTATTCGATGGCTCGTTGCAAATGGCTGAAGCTAAATCTTATATAGAGATGGCTTGCTCCCCTGATGGCCAGCCGGTTTTGCTCCCCAGGTTCACTCCGCTTCTTGCTGGTCCGTAGTATTGCTGTCTTTGAGTGTAGCAAAATGGGCCGCCTTTTCACCATCAGCCTGGCTGCTTTTGCAGCTACTGGATCGTTTCTCTTTGGTAGGTTCAGCAAAGATACTTTTCGACCGCTTTTTTGTGTGAATTGTGGAGTTCGAGACGCCTTTGTCTCCTTCGCAGTTGCAAAATCACACATTTTTACATCCACTCTATCCGAGATTTCTGGCTAAGTCGCTTATTAAAAGGATACGATGCCGGTGTGATGACCGATGTTATCGCGAGTCCTAATTTCCTCGCCTTCTTCAACACCACCCCGACCTCCAACATTATCGGTGCCATTAACAGTACATTCAATGGAGGCGGTAGGTCTTCCCTTTCCCTGCTGCAGTTCTGCTCACTCACCGACGGATGACTGCGATAGCCGCCATTGGAGCCCTTCAGGGAGGTCTGACGATGGATCGGTTCGGGCGTAAATTCACCATCCAGATGGGTGCTCTTATCTGTCTCGTCGGTGCTATTCTTCAGGCTTCGGCAAGGAACCTGGCCATGATTCTCGTCGGCCGTATCCTGGCAGGATGGGCTGTCGGTCTCATGTCCATGTCCGTTCCCGTCTACCAGGCCGAGTGTGCCCATCCTCGCTCTCGTGGGTTGATTGTTGGACTGGCGCAACAGATGATTGGTGTTGGTTTCATCGTCAGCACGTACGTGATGGTCTGCCCGTTGTGATATCGAGGGTTTGCTGACATGTGCTAGATGGGTGGGTTACGGATCACTTCACGCAAAAGACACGAGTTCGTTCCAATGGCGATTCCCCTTGGCATTTCAGGCCGTCCCTGCTCTGCTTCTCGTTGCCGGCATGCTGTTCATGCCAGAGTCCCCTCGATACTTGGTCGAGACCGAGAAGTACGACGAGGCGATGAAGATTTTGAAGAAATTGCACTACGACGGTACCAATGAGGAGTGGATTCAGAACGAATACAACGAGATCAAGGCGACTATTGATGCTGAGAAGGCTGTTACGGTGCCTGGCTGGCTCATCATGTTTCAAGTCCCTCAATGGCGGACCAGGTTAATGTACGCCCTCCCCACGGCCGCCACCCGGCCGTCAACCCTCCTGATATTACCGCCGTCGCTAACTATATCATATAGGCATGGTGTCGCCGTGCAGGTCTTCACTCAATTTACCGGTGTCAACGTGATCGGCTACTATCAAACAATTATGTATAACGCTCTCGGTATCACGGGGAGCAGAGCCACGCTAGCTGCCGGTATTTACAACTGCGTAGGTCCTCTCGCGAACTTGTTCTTCATCGTCTTCATTCTGGACAGAGTAGGACGGCGCAAGCCCATGATGTTTGGCGCTATCGGAATTTCCATTGCCTTGATCTGTGAAGCCGCATTGAATTCGCAGAATGAGGATGGTACCCGCCATGGCTACAGTATCGGTGGTGTTGCATTCCTCTTCTGCGTGACTATAATCTTTTCCCTGTCCTTTGGCCCTTGCAGTTGGTAAGTATCCTCGTCGCTTTACTTTCGACGACGCTAGCTGATTTTGCAATCAAGGGTCTACATGTCCGAGGTCATGCCTATGCAGATTCGTGGTAAAGGAAACGCCTTTGCGACGGGTATCGGTAACTGGGCTGTGGCTACTCTCTGGGCCCAGGTCTCTCCCATTGCTCTGGGCAAGCTTGGATGGAAGTTCTACTTTGTCTTCGTAGCATGGAGTAAGTTTACTACTCTATCCAAACAAAGGTGTTATCGTCTTGGGAGGGACTAATTGTATCTTGTCTAGACATCTGCATTACGCTGCCGGTCATCTACTTCTTCTTCAAGGAAACCAAGCAGAAGTCTCTGGAAGAGATTGATTTGCTCTTCGGCGGCCGCGCCCTGGGCACTCTACCCGAGAATGTAGCCGAGAAGGCTGAGGAAACTGGTATCTCTGTGACGAACGTGGAGCACCGTGTTTGAGGTTGCGTTGGAAGTTTTACATGAACGCGTCATGCTGTCTATGCCATTTGTATGAACGAATTACCACAAGCCTTATGCTTTGAGCAACGACATGCATGATCATGAGCATTCTCCATCTTTCCTCCGTAGTCATATACTCGACCAACGGAGCAGGTGGCGATCCAAGACTACAAAAAGCTGCAATACCACCAAGACATCCCTAATCATGACCATGTTCGGTATTCGCTTCACAAATCATCCATCTACATGTACAGCTAGTCACCTCCTGCCACCCTCTCCAAATGCCCCA
This sequence comes from Aspergillus pseudoviridinutans, assembly GCF_018340605.1. Lineage (NCBI taxonomy): Eukaryota > Fungi > Ascomycota > Eurotiomycetes > Eurotiales > Aspergillaceae > Aspergillus > Aspergillus pseudoviridinutans. The sequence continues at coordinate 3,772,935 of NW_025091284.1, forward strand.
CAATCATCCCCAGATACTCCCCCGCGCGCGGCGTCAAACCCTCAATCCCCGGAACCTTAGCCTCATCATCCCAAAGCCTCAACTTGACCATCTCCTCGCGCAGCGGATCCGCCTCAAACGCTGCCAGCTCCGCCCCGCTAAACGGACCCCCCTGGAACTCCAGCGACTTCTTCGACGCAGCCGACAGCGAATCGTAGTACGCGCCATCCACAGCCGTGAGATATCTGCGACTGTCATGTCAGTGTCCTGCAATTACGGCTACTAGATCTGCAATGGCAACGGCAATGGCAAGACAACTGCTTGCCTACGCACCGTTTCGCGGGGACATGGCTCCGGACTAATCTGCAGACTGTGTCGCTGAAACCCAACGCGCGGAGGTACTCGGCGCCAAGGGTCTCGTGGCCGATGCGGCCGACGGACTGGTTGTTGTTTGCCGTCTGCATGCGGAGTTGGATCTCACGCGTGGAATCGAGGGGGACGATTTGGCCGATGTCGTGGAGGAGTGCGGCGAGGATGAGTTCGTCGGTTGCTCCTTTTCATTTTTTTGGGTGTCAGGTTGACCTGGGGATTAGCGATGGGCGCTGGGTGAACTACTAACCTGCTTTCTTTGCTTGGTGGGCGGCTTGGAGAGAGTGCTCGAGCTGGCTGATGGATTCGCCTATATAATCCCCTTGGCCGTGCTTTTCAAGGCAGGCGATGAGGTTGTTGGCTTTTTGGAGGGGCGTTGATGGGGCCATTTTGTTGGCTTGGGTGTAGGGGAGGAGGGTGCGATGCTGCTGCGGGTAGAAAAGGGTGACCCGCCACGAGCTGGGGATGCAGCTACTTATATGGTTGACCTCGCTGCCCACGTGTGATCTTTGCGTCTATGCTACTTTTTCTGGCTGGCCGGTTTAGACTGTGTACGTTCCTCGAATGCTACTTAGGTGCGTTATCGGGTTTGGTGATATATCTGTGCTGTCCGTGTCTATTGCAGGCTATCCTCTTACTGTGCTTGGGCAGGTCCGTATGTTGACTGTCTAAGTCATCATCAAGAGGACCATTTGTCTCATATTTACAGAACTATATAACAACCGCTCCACGACCGTCGACAGTCAGCATCGGCGAACCGAATGCATAACGCGCTCTACCCTCCTCATACGACTCGCCCTCTTTCCGCATGTGCGTAGCGGGCCACAGCTTCTTGCGATCTTCGTAGTACTGATCATGAAGATCACCTTCAGCTTTACGGTTGAAAGTAGCATAAATGGCTCTTCGGTCTTTCGTGCTTCTGTTCGCGCCGCTTCGGTGGGCGAGGTAGGACCCGAAGATGAGGATGTCGCCTATTTGTGCTCTAGTAAGCAGTTGATATCCGAATCCGTGGAATTACCTTACCAGGTTTGAGATTACATGATGTCCACTCGTGGCTCTCAACCCACGATTGCTCAATGCAACGATCACGACCTAGCGGAATGTCCATGAGGTGACTGCCGTCAACCACTTCCAGGCCGCCATTTTCAGCATTCATTTCGTCAACAGCTGCAAGAACCGTCAGGTGCTTGATGTCCTTGACGTGAGTGTATGCGTTGGCATCGATGTGAGGGTCAAACCCGCCTGACAGCAGTATTAATGATTGTCTAGTTTAGATTGCAACGTTTGGAGGAGCATACCGCTTCCTGCAAGCTTGTAATTGATCTTTTCTTTAAAGAGAAGCATTTCCTCCGTGGCCAGCTGCTCGAGCACGCTCAACACTCGTTGGCCTCGCAGGAAGCTACCGAATCCCGCATGGCTGTTGGCGAAGTTTTCCGTACGACAGAGGACTTTCTGTCCATACGCATTCACTTCCTGTCCTTTATGTCAGTTTCCTGCTGTCTCCTTTAGTGGGCCAGTGTCGACTCTAGAACTGTCTCACTTCATAGGGCATCCACGGCACTTCAGGAGTGCGAGGCAGGTCGTGAACCTCCTGGGACCATTGCTGGAGAAGCTGGACCTCGGCCTCGTTGAGGAAGCCCTCAATAAGCAGATAACCTTTTTCTTTGTAGAATTGAATCTGCTCCTCCTTCAATGAATAGTAGTAGTTGTCCATCTCGAATCTCCTCATACCGCAGTGTCTCAAAGGGAGAAACAATCCAATCACCAACCCCCTGGGAGCCATTGACTAAAATAAATACCTCACTCGTGTCTAGACAAAATCTCTCCCTCGGTAAACTCATCAGGCCTTGTAGCTCTTAGCGATTGCTCCCCAAAGTGGGGAATCTGTTGCGCCATACGAGGATGTATGCCAGGAGGATCCCCTCGGAAAAGTGATGAATGTAACATAGTAGTTGGCAAACTCTAGAAACTGCACACGCTCCATCTAAGCGAGATATACAACGTTACAGGGGTTCCTGGATCGGGGCCAATCTCTCAGCCACTGACATTGTGAGTTGATGCCCATGTGTCAATGACGATAGGGGTCTAAGGTAGCCCCCACCATCTGGTAGCCGGCACTAGGCAATGGGCACGTCCGCTTAGTTTGCGCTTGACTTAGAAGCGGGTTGCACATGAAAGTGTAAAGTCCAAGCCGATAATGTTACCAGGTCGCATGCTGTGAGCTCGACATTGTGAGTTGCGACAACCCTGCACGCGTGGCAGCTCTGAAGACAATTATTGGACATTCATCGTGAGATCAGGTATGGCAATTCAAACGAGAGCTTCCATACAGAATATGTACATATTCTAGACATGTATAAAACCAAGCTCACTTAATAAAAACATCTCTCATTTCACTTGCGATCTTTTGCGCTCTGTTAGATTCGAATTCGGCCCGTTCCCAGTCAGCTCGTCCGCAGCGATGGATTCAGACGGGACAATGGAAGACGGACAGATCAGCATGAAGTTCAAATCGACAGTTGAAGATAATGATAAAACTCCAAAGCAACATGAGTCTGAGGTTATTCCAGGAAGCAAGCAGGGAGGTGTCGTGAACGTCATTGTGTCAGGTTTAGCCCTGTTCAGTGATGGGTACAACGCACAGATTAGTATGTACTTCTGTATCTGTTTGCGCATCCATCAACAGTCGCTGACATTCATTGAATCTATAGTTGGCTACATGGAGCCATTGTTCTCCGTTTTGTGAGCACATCCAGGACCATCCATGACTCTCAGGAGCTTGCATTACTGACTGCTCTTCCGAAATTGATCAGATACAAGGACGGCATGTCCAGCATGATCAAGACTCGGCTCTCCAATTCCTATCTTATCGGAGAGATCTTCGGAATGCTCTTCTTCGGTGTCCTCACCGACCGAGTAGGTCGAACGACTGGTATAGTCGCAGCCACTGTCCTTCTTGTCCTCGGAATTGTCTTGGCTGCAGCCGCTCATGGGACATCGGAATTGGGGTACAACCCTCACAACTCCAGGAGCCACTAGACAAGCGACTGACATAAATATAGAATGTTTTGGATGATGATTGTCGCCCGCGGCATCGCCGGTGTTGGCGCCGGCGGTGAGTATCCTGTCTGCGGCGCGAGCGCGACTGAAGCAGCAGACGAGACCGCTGATTTGAGGCGAAAGAGGGGCTTCTTGGTCGCGATAACCACTGACTTCGCTATTGACCTGGTTTGTACAGACTAAGTTGAGCCATGCACGTGGAGCTGACTGCATTCAGGGTTTTGTGGCTGCAGGAATTGTATCTCTCATTGTTCTTGCTTGCTTCCAACAAGAGGTCAAAGGCGGCGTATGGCGGGTTTCCTTCATCATCGGTGTTGTGGTGAGCAATTATCCCAGAAAAAAAGCGTTCTAGGCTGCCTGGCTGCTGACAACAAGCAATAGCTTCCCATTCTCATTTTCTTCCTCCGAATCCGCATGGCCAATTCGACACAATACCGGAAGCACGCCATCAAATCGAAGTATCCATATATGCTTGTCTTGAAGAGGTACTGGAAACCTATGCTGGGCACTTGTAAGCATACCATTCAAAGGCAGCCATGTCGACGTAACTGACTTCTCAGCTCTTGCATGGTTCTGTTATGACTTCATTTCATACCCTTTTGGCATCTTTTCATCCACAATCATCTCTCAACTCGGGCCTGATAACACCACAGTTCAGAACATTGGTTTCGGAGTAAGTACATCCACTGCCAGTTATACTTGACCACGACCTGGATTAACGTTCTATGCCTGTGCTGCAGACGGTAGTCAATTGCTTTTACCTCCCAGGTTGCATAGTGGGTGGGCTGCTGATGGATCGGATCGGACGTAAGCAAAACATGACCCTTGGATTCATGCTCTGCGCTATTTGGGGATTCATCTTGGGAGGAGCACTCCGCCCTATCCAGTCTGTGTTCCCCTTATTCGTTGTGATGTATGGCATTTTCAACGCCTTTCAAGAGATGGGCCCTGGCGTATCGACCTTCCTCTGCGCCTCGGAGTCTTTCCCAACCCCGCTTCGAGGTCACTTCATGGGATTGGCAGCAGCTGTGGGCAAAGCTGGCGCTGCCATTGGGACAGAAGTATTCACTCCGATCCAGAACTCTTTCGATTCCACCTTCAAAGGTCAGCAGGCGGTGTTTTTGATTGGTTCTGGGTTCGCTGTGCTTGGAGGTCTTTGTTCGTGGTTCCTAATCCCGGACATGTCCCGTGAGCTGGAGACCGAAGATGCTCGGTTCAAGGCTTATCTGGAAGAAAATGGGTACGATATCAGCCACTACGGGGAGGCGTTATTGGTGGAGCGAAGAAATTGAGATCCGGTTTGTGTCAACTTGTGCTGGACGAGCTCACATATCAAGGCGAATTGTTGATATTGGCGCAATCTCGTAAAATATCCTCCGCTGGTAAATTTAGTATAACCGATCAACGACTTAGGCTTCATGGGTATTGTTCTCGGAGTGAGTTCGTCTCGAGTAGGTAGTAGGATTTGTTGATAGAGATCTATATCTTCGACCACGCTAACCGCATTGAGCTAGAGGGCCTGAGGCCCACTTTTGCTGACATGACACCGTTTCACTCACACCATAATCCTTTCAGATGCATATTCAATCAACTATCGAAACTTAGCCCTAAACTTGAAAATGTTGTAATGATTTCATGGGCACCAGACTTTCTTCGCGGAAGATACTTTCAAGCTGCAGAGGATGGTCGAAATCACAGGACAAACCCGATCGCCGGCAGTCCGTCGCAATGGAACGCTCCAGTCCTGCGAACCCTGTCGCAAAGCGAAATTGCGCTGTGATCATGGGAGACCGGTGTGTGGCCGCTGTACGGCAAAGAACATCACTAGCCGATGCTTCTATCATCCTGCCCCAATGACAAAGCGAACATTCGCTGGTCGAGCCAGCCCCATCGAAGCATCAAGGAGATTGACGAGCCAGCCAAGTTCAAAGTCAGAACCCGTTCATGTGATCCCGGCTGATGACGGTGCGCATTCATGGTAGAGACTGACTGTTCGTAGTGCCTCAAGTCCTGGCTCAAATCGTGAACATAGTCGGTTCCGTACGACGCTGGAGCCGCCATCGGCTCTTCCTGGATACCTTGGGTCGACCAGCTATTCAGCTGTTCTTACCGAGCATCGGAGTGACATCCCATTTGAAGTAGACAACAGTTCTGCGGCTGCAGTGTCCACTCGCTCTGTTGATTCGGATCGATTGCAAATGGGCTCGGAGGTGCTCAAATTGCTGTACGATCTTCCGGTCTGCGATATCATGATTCGCAAGTACCATGCTCGGACAGTGATTACCATCGTGCCGAAGATCGTTATTTATTCGATCGTTGAGTCTATCCGAAGGATATTTGACAGTTTAGACGCAAATGACTTCGAATCTCAGTTTCAAGATTTGGTCAATCAGATTTTTCAAAATACTTCTCGCCCGCTGACTGTTCATKGTTCGATGACTGTGGAGCAGTACTTATCTTCATTTACTGGGAGGAACTCCCGATGGGAAGCTCTGGGGAATATCTTTGCGATTACCGGAATAGCGTTGATGTCCACGCCTGACAGCGATCCTGATTTCACTCAAGCAGCGCCTGATAGCGAGGCCAAAGATCGACTACGCGCTCAGATTGTTGAGGCCAGTGGCATCTGCCTCAGTTTCTGCGATCAGGCATCGTCGGTGAATGAACTCCTGGGCTTCTACCAGTACAACGACGTTATGTTAAGGACACAGCAATACGGAGACTCCAGTATGACTATCCACTACGAACAGTTGATGTTTTGTTGATCGTTATGTAGGTTATCAAGCTTGGCGTCGGCTGGGTGATTTGTCCGCCACCATTTACGCTGCCGGTCTTCATCAAGAGAGCACTCAGACTGATGACTGCCCGTGGTTCCTACGTCAATGGAGAAGAGTCTGCTTTGCTTCGGCATTCTACGCGGACAAGTCGCTTGCTACATTCGTGGGCCGGCCGCCCCTCATCAATTACCGATACTGCACGTTGACTCCTCCGATGGATATCAGTCATGAAATACTACTTGCGGGCGGCAACACTCTGACGCAAGCAATATCGGATCTGGACAAGGCGGGATGGCATGTTTATGGGACCACCCACCCCGTTACACTAATTCGCCTTCGATTCCTGCTCGCCATCTTCCGGGAAGAGGCGCTTGAACTAGCGCTCGGGACTGGTGATCAGGATGATCTCGTGGAGAAATCAAAGTAAGACCCCGAAGCCAAACAATCTACCACTGCTGAGACATTCCGTAGTCGCCTGGTTGAGAAAGCACAGAATACATGGGACACAGCTCCTGCCTATCTGCGCTACGATATTCGTGCGGACGTGGAGGATAATGATCTCTATTGTTCGTCATTTGCGTTACTTCATACCTATCTCGACTACTTGTACACCGTCTTTCTGGTTCAGAGGACGCTTGTCAAACGCACCAACACCGGTCAAGCGGCACTTTTCGAAACATCCAGACAGGTACTGTCAAACATCATCAGAATCAACGCGGAGAGAGATTCACTGATGGACATGACCCGGCATTACTCATGGATCGTATGAACATGCTCTGCGCGGTTTGTTCGTGGCTTCAAAAGACTGACACGGTACAGATTCTCTATTACGGTCTCCCCAGCGCCAGCGTCTTGACACTCGAGCTCCTCCGACAGAGCCGGGAAGTCGGACCCCATGCCATCGTTTTACCGCGGGCCGAACTCATCCGGAACCTAAGCGTCTTTCTCTCATGCCTGTCCTGGGTAGCGCGCCCCGGGCATGGGAATTACCAGACATGCAAGGAGGTTGAGAAGAAACTGTCGCATATACTCGATCAGATTCTCGACCCACAGCCTGTGCAAGCCGAAGTCTTCAACGATGCGACCTCGGGCCTGTACAACGTCTTGGACTGGTATAATCCCAACACCTGGGATTTCAATTTCGAGTATCTACCATCGAGAGATGGGTTTCCCGTCTGATCGGTGTTGGTTCATTTGTGAGGTATTGCATTGGTCATAACATCATAAGACAGAGTCGTAAGACTTTGGTAAGCATTACGCGTCCAGCGCGGGTTCGGTGCTGCAACAAAAAGCAGAAATCCATGATGGCCGACCGTCATATCACGCGACTCCGTCATACCATCCATACAAAGTCGTGGCTGGGCCGCGACTCCTGAACAAAATATGCGCGATGACAGAGCGGACAGTTGAAGTGGTCCTGCAGGTACCACTTATCCAGACATTCCTTGTGAAAGACGTGCAGACATTTGAGTTCTCGGATTTCCTGGGAGCGTAGGACGGATTCAAGACAGACGACGCTGAATGAAGATGAATGTTAGCTGGGGATGAGCTTCGCGATCGCTCCAGCTGGAAAGCCCACGTACCAGATAAACTGCCCATCCGCCCCTTCGGAGGGCAAAAGAGGACCTTTTGATTTGGACCACCATTCTTCCAGCGTTCGAATCGGCGAGACCGCGTCCAATCTGCGCAACTTATCGCTGTGGTCTTTTTTGTTTTTCTTCTTGGGGGGCGTTCGCTCGCGGCGGTTGATGAAGATGGTCAATCTGTTAAATTAGCTACGTTGCTTGCATAGCGCAGCCTGGTAGATAGTGATGGGAGAAGACTCACAGCAGACACATGATGATCAATGAGACGACTCCCAATCCTATACCAAGCACGATGACCATGTGATGATTTTTACTGTTCATTTCACCGTCGCTTGACGACAGCCCCATGGTCCGTTCCAGACTCGTCGATGGTCTGCGCTTTCGGCTGGGAACAACGGATTGGCCGCTTGTGTACCGTAGAAACCGGAGTACAGACAGTAACTAAGGTACTAGCTAGTGACGATGGATGGATTGAGAATGCGACCGACCGCCGATCAGGACGATGACAAAAGATACGGAATGAAAATGAAATCAGAGAGAGGGGAAATATTTAATCATGTTGCAGTTGCGCCAGAACGAGCTCTTTATCATCCGCTCGACAATCGCGTCTTGTCGTCTGGTTGCCGGCCGTCACCTCACTCATGGCGGGGTTTGCTCCAGCATTTAAAGTTGGCGCGCACCTTAATCAGACCATTTACAGTGATTTGCAGGATTACCACACACTAGCCATCCAATCCTTTCTCGACAGAGTATCTGTCTAMAATTATCTACGGCGATCGCAAATGCAAATCTGCAAGGTGAGATGAAACAGCACAAGTATGCGCCTAATTCGCCTACCTATTCTACCTGTATTCTTGGTATGATCCACGACCATATGTGGTGGAACTAAATTCCAAGGCATTTGTTACGGAGTAATGCGTGCTCCGTAAGTACTGTACCTTCACATTCCAACGGGGGCCCAGAACACAGCCATTCAGCCCCGGCTCCGACAACACATCCTGGTAGACATGCCACGGGGCGGTAGGGCAAGCTGACTGGGCCTGGGAAGCTCGGGCGTTGACTAGTCTGAGACTCTGAGCCCCAGCTCCGGATTTAGCTTCCTTGGCGGTTGGACAAGGGATCTGCGTTTGGCCCGTCTAGAGTCTTGTGAACAGTGATATTACCCATTTTGCAATCTCACTATCTACGTAGACAGTTACGTGGAAGTTGGCTGCCAATAGTGAGATATTAATACTGTTAGTCGCTCAGCTTTCTTCTATTCTTACCGCATAGTTTGCAGCTGCCGCATGCAAGTACGTACTCCGTGAATAGAGAGAATCATGCCATGTCATACCACTCAGCCACTGTCGTTCTGGAGTGGAGTGGCATATTTCCTTTATCGTCTGCCTCTTACCTAGCGATAATCAGAAATTATATCTGACTTTGAGCATGACGTGTTCCATAATCTGCAGGAATGCCATCAATGAATTAGTTAGATCTCCTGAGAGGTATCCAGATGATAATTACCCCAGGTGAAGTGGGGATGTTAGGCTCTCCACCTCCGCACGTACTGACATCACACCTATTTTGGCAGCAGACTGCAGACAGACAGCAAAAGCACTGAGCGCGTAGATTACTAGGCAGAGATTTCTGCAAAAGTGCTCTAATAATAACGAACATTTATCTGACGCTCTTCACGAGCCTTAATTCCAACTCCGCGGTCCAAAGGTTTGTCCGCGCCCCACCGTTCGCAACGGCAGTCCCATCCCATCGGCGGTTTTCGCGGTGATTTCGTTCCCAAACCACTTAAGCTGAACACCGGGGTACACCAAACAGAAAAAGATGAGAAAGTTGCCGACTGCCAGCGCCGCATCGAGTCCAGCTGACAGGATGTAATTGTACTTCATCCACCATGGTCGGTATCTGCGCTTGAGATGGCCGTTGAAATAGAGCCCCACAATACCCCAGGCCATGTAGTTTGCCGCCGTGGCCGGTGGTATCGATGCGGTGGATGCGAAGATTGCGGGTAGGTGGATCTAGGTTGATGGTCAGCATCTCAAACACTATTGTATGCGGTGCAGGTACCTTTTTCAGCATTGCTCTAGGGAAGCGTCTGTCCAGAAAATACAGTACGATTGGGGACATGGCTCCGATGAGGAAGAACCATAACATAGATCGGTACATCGAGCCCTCTGAGAAGAGCCTTTTCGGGCCGATGAGGCCCCAAAAGGTGGCATTTGTGGCATAGCCTGCAGCAAGCGGGCAGAGGAACTGCCTTGTCTCAGTTTAACAATTCCAGCCTTGAGGATCTCCTGAACTTACATTGTTACTTGCTTGGGGAGTGCAGATGTCTTCGATGTTGCCCATAGCCCAGACGTTGACTGCAGTCTGTGTCAGCCACGAAACGATGATGCCGGTGCACTGTGCGGCGAAAGTGACGCGAGGAGGGATTTTCTGGATCCGTTAGAAAACACCTTGTTCTTGCTTTCAAGCAAGAAGGCTCACCATGTAGTGGGCAAGCTTCATGACCGAGATATATCCGAGCCCTTGAGATGATGAAACCAAAGTAAAGATCTTGAAGACCACATTGTTCATCATCTTGCCTGGCCAGATGTATCCAGCTACGAATGCCGATATCACGGCAGTTGAAAGCTTGATATTGCAGTAGGCCATCATGATGCCCGTCGGCAACAATAGTACTACGTGAAGCGCTACGGCCAGGATCAGACCATACCAGGGGAGTCCGGTATCATAGACATAGAGAAAAGCGATGCTGATGCTGAATATGGCCAGAAAGGTGCAGCCATACCACCACGTTGGGACTTGCTTGTACTTCTTCATCAACTGCTTTTGTCAGTGGCTATCTCTCACTGGGGATAGTGGCGCTTACCCGGGCGTGAATGTCTGGTCTCTCTTCACCAGACAACTTTCCGATGGTGGCAAGAAGATCATACCAAACCTCACGGCGGTGGTAGAGCGCGGTATGCACTATGATTGAAGCCACAGCGGCAAATCCCAACCCATATGAAAGAACAGACGTTGTTGATAGAAACACCGGAGAATATTCATGATACGCAGTTTGATTTAGTGAGTAATCTGGATTCATCACTCTACTGGTGTTGTATGGTTTGCCTTGAATGTGTTAGGAAGCCTCTAAGAGGCGTGTCAGGAATAACTCACCTGTATTATCGAAGGTCTTCGACGAAGAAAATGGCATATACATTCCCTGCCAAACATTGCTCCAGTGCAATGCCGGAGACACGACCCAAAGGAAAAAGATACTTCCACAAAACACGTTCGTCAACGCCCATGTGGGCACAAGGAGCGGTGATCCTAGATAGCCAGTGATTTGATTCCAGTCCAAGGTCATGGGGAGAAGATCCATTCCAGAAACGGCTCCAAAGACCTGGTTGACAGTGACATTGTTGGGAACAATCCACGTTATCCACGCAAATGTTGTGAGGCCTGTGAATAAGAACCCAGGAAGAAACTGATACAGCGCCCCACATAGGATGACCACAGCAAAGAGCTTCATGCGACTGATTTTCCATCCATTAGCTTCCTCGTTCTGTGCGTTCCGTTGATGCATAGTATACAGCATGGAGCAAGTCGGAAGCACCCCCGGCCAGACGCAGGCTGCTGGCTCAACGAGGAATTTGTGAAACAATCCTGCAATGCCAAAGCTCAACGCCTGAGTCGTGAGAAGAAACATAAACCTGTATCCGAGGGAAATAGGAATGTGAAGGAACTTTTCAAAGGCGACGTAGACATCCGTTGCGAGAGACCCGTTGTCAAAGGCAGTCACCAAGGACGCCATTATGGCCACGATACAGTGCTCTTTTTGATTGAAGCGTCCAGGGTTGAGAGTGATTGTCCAACCCAGTATTTTCCATCTTCTTTCTGGCAAAACAGCTTCCATCAACCTTCCGCAGGGGAAGGTCACTAGGATGGCTAGGTATGCGGAAAGGAAAACTACAAGGCAAATTAGTCCTTCTGCTACTAATAGTTTGAGCCAGAGCACTCACGTGGTGGAGAATGAAGTTGAAAGAACTGGTTCAATGCTGTCAGGATCACAGTTCCAACTATCCCCAGGAACCAGGCGCGGAAGGTATTGACTGGGATGTCCTCATCGTCTGCAGGAACACTCGCTCGTACCTCTGGAGACACACTTCTCAGGTCAGTACAGCTCGTAAATATCTCGTAAGGTAGTTAATACTCTAATAAGGGAAAGACAGGGCGTACACATCGTCATCATTATCATCACCTATTTCAAGCTGTGTCTCCTGCGTATAGATCTGTGGCTCGGGTGCTTCGGCTCTTTCATTATTTGTTGATTCTTTCGATGACTGACAGATACTGATATCCACTGACTCCCTCTTAGACTCCATAGTCGAAGCTGAGTAAGTTTCTCAGTCGCTGACGGTGTTCGCAATGTCTGATTGAATCAAGAACTGTAGAGACAACAAAACGCTCCATCAAGCGGAGGGATCATCGCAAGGGAAGTTGGCGAGGAACAAGTGGAGCATTCGATAACTCGAGGAGAATATCTAGCGATGAGGAGACGGCAAAGGCGATAAACAGCTGAGGCTAGGCCTTCACTTAATGCCTGAGTAACCTCACAAAAGAGTTGGTTGGTCAGACTTTGTTCAATCAAGGAAGATCTGACGCGCAAGATATTTTTGGTTTGCGTTAGTTAATTGTGGAGAGTAGATCTTCAGCTTAGGTTTCATGGATGACATTCTTCTGGTGCGATTGTGTTTCAGGGAAGCAAGGAACATGATTATGAGCTTAACCACGCTCAATACCCTTTAGGAGGCTAGTCGTCACGGCCTGGGTTAGAGTTATCAATTGCTTCAATTATCCGTGCTCAATGAGCGACAGCATCCCTTGTAATATTTAGCCTCTGCTGTTATCCGATGTGCTCGGGTAGGAGCAGTAGATCAGCGATCATTGTTTGCCTGATGATTTCTGTCAAGCAGATCGTAGCAAATTCCAGATGCCATTGATTACATTGGTAAGTCATTATCTACCCATTTTAGCGCATGGATAAATACCATAACAATTCTGGCGCATCTCTTCTTTTTGGGCGATCTACAAGCCACATCAGACTACAGAGTGCGCCCCCTTACTTGCTAGTCACATTCCAATAGTTCCACGCGGTCAGTGGATCAGTCACTTCCGAAAGAATTCATCCTTTGGCGATCCATCAACCCGCCACTTGAGTATCAATTTGAAGATGGAATATTGATTATTCACCGGAATGGCCTCCTTTAACAGTTGAGTTCAGGTGTATTCATGCCCTCTATAAGTGAGCTCTTTTTTAATGAGCACACACGGACATGGACTTCGATGAAGACTGAGCATGGATTGATTAATCGAGTATCGTGTCTTGAGACTGGGAATAGTGAGTACTAGTAATTGAGCTCGAGTCCAATTTGTTAGATAATGCTGGCAACATGCGAACTCCTCATGTATCAACCGAAAAGTGTCGAGGCAGCCAGCTGAAGGCTTCTGATCAGAAAGTCTTTTGGAACAACCACTTTTGATAAAGATCAAGTGCCACTTCAGGTTGATCTAATGGAACCTGCGTTGCGCATTAGCCTCCGTAAACTCGGCTGCTATCACAATTTGCACTCACCATGTGTCCGGATTTATCTACCGTGACAAACGCGAAGCGCTGTTTGCCAAGGACCCCGTTGGGGACAGAGGTGAAGACTTCCTTGAAACTCCCAGCCTTGACTTTGCTACCACCTACGCTCGAGTACCAAGGTTTCAGATCTTCCGAAGTAAACGGTGCCTGTCCATTCCAACGTAGAGCATTCGCCCACCTTAAATTACCCGCCGTGTTGCACGCAAGGTCCAAGTTCCCATTGTATATCAACACGTCTACTCCATGTTCCAAAGTGTACTTGACATCATTCATGACATTGCTGTACAGATCAGTGGTAGCCTCAAACGCGGAAGCAACTTCCTTGGATTCAATGGAGAAATTCAGGACAGCATCCGGAACACCAAGAGCAGCCCAAGTGCTAGGCTTATTTATGTATTTCTGAATCTCCAGAGTTTGCGAGAAGCACAGGTGGTCCACTTCACAGATTCGAGTGACTAGCAAGTATCAGCATATTGTTCGTTTGGGAAGCATTGAAGTCCAAGACTTACTATCAAAAGGATCACGCCCCCCTGCATGTGACTCGTTGTGGTACAGTTCCTTTATGACGCCACAAACTGCATCCGCAGCTTTGCATAGAACCTCGTCTGGATATCGATAGCACACCTCATAAATGCTGATACATCTAGGCAGGTTCTCTGAAATAATCTGGCAGCGGGTCTGGTTGAAAACAGGCTCGTCAACGCCTGGCTTCGTCGTACAAAGCGTCTCGTAATATCCGTATAGTGTGTCGAGGGGCGAAACATAGCCATTCCCGATCAGGATCGATCGAAGTGGAATCTCTGGCGTTTCAGGGACCTGGTTCTGCCGAAGTATCTCTCGTGCCAAGGTAGGAATATAATGCCCCTTCAAGATAGTGTTAGAATAAAACAGCCAACTAATTTTAATGAAAATAGGGACATACAGCATAACTCTCCCCTGCTATGTGGAAGTGAGTTTGCCGGCGCTCAGGAAAGACTTCCGTCATGAAGATTTGCAGAAAGAGATACATATCTTCTGCAGCAATTGCGGAAGTCGTTGGGATATCCATGTGAGAATCTACATACGAAAGCCCTGTTCCTACCGGCTGGTCGACAAATATCATCGATGAGTTTCTTGTCCAAGAATAAGGGTTTCTCTCTGTGTGGTTGCCTCCGGTCTTGATGCGACAAGGACCTAATTCCATCATTAGACCTGATCTCTAGTTAGCCGCACTGAATCGATTCCCTTTACAAGCACACGAGAATCCTCACCAACCAAGCTGCTTACGCCAGGTCCTCCCGTCAACCACAATGTGAGCGGATCAGTCAGGGGATCGTTCAGGCTGTCAAAGTACCCTTCCATCCCATGGTCAGCAAGAGTTTGTGATTACTCGTCTCAGAACTCACAAAAAAATATATGTTTTCCGTGAAATTCAAGCCATCCAGTGTACTGCTTCGACCCTGCGTCGCAGACTTCGTCATTCTGCTCTTTCATGCGGATCGAATGGGAAGGAAATGCAGGACTTCTGAATGTCGACCCATCTTCATAATCGCAGGAGAGTAGAGCTTGAGAGACCTCTGAGACTGCTACTGCTCCCTTTGCAAGTGCGAATAAACCAGCAAATGACCACTCTGCGAGCCAGCGTTTCATGGTGACTTTTCGGGAGGCCCAGTCGAAGAGAAGAAGAACAGCCACGAAACCAGCGGAAGAACAGGCATATTGCTCAAATTAAAAGATTAGTTAGCTCAATGTCATATGCCTCGATTTTTCTTGTCATCGTGTTTGTCATGCTGGGTTGTGTTTGTGCCATTCAGTTCGGTGTTGACGCTAGCGGTGGACATTCCCAATCGGGTAACTGAGAACGACCACCTCGTCGAGAATCGAGACGTGCTCTCTTTTCTCGCCTCCCACATCTCTGAGACTAAAATCCTCTCAGCGAATGATGGACGTGTCGTTGGCATGGTCGTACGATGGGAATCAATGCGGAAATTTTGCACCAATCCATTGGGCCTTATGGCAGAAAAGCTTAATCTGGCCCCGTCTCTTTTTGCCCACCTGGGCGCCTCCTGCTTGTTGGGATCTACCTGTTGGAGTGCTCAGACATGACGGACTATGGACTTACTCGATTGGGCAATTTGTATAGCAAGGTCAATTCTACCTATCTGTGTACCCTGCTCTTGGCTGTGCTGTGTGGCCGGTCGAGTCTTGTGTGGAGCCGAAAGGTGAAGATCAAGGGGAATCATCTGTGAGTGACCGTGTGTGTTTACTGATATATAAATCTCTTTAGTCCAACAGGAAATAGGCACTTCTTCAAAGAATTCTGCTTTTTTGTTGCATGCAGTTCTCAATGTCTTGCTCTTGGTTATAAGAGTGAAAGCACAATTAGTCCTGCTCTTCATACAATTTCTTCATGAAATATCCATATACTGATAATCATGCGGATTTTCTTCCCTTCAGTTGAGCTTAATATGCTAGCTTTAGCTGGGCTGTGCACGCTCATTTACGTTGCCAACATCGTACTTCTTTTATGTCGACAAACGCTGGCCAGTCCAACGACTTTGAGTCCAACACAAATACTCTGGGGAATAGTAGGGTTCGTTTCTGCCGTGACATGTGCGATCTCTTCCTTTGACTCTCTGTGGACTGAGGGATTTGATAAAAAATCAAGGATTATTACAGCCTCGCTCTGGGTAAATTCTGGCAAGTTATAAATGAATAAGGACTTCACTGACTTCTCAGGTAATCATATCACTATTCCGAGCTCTCTACCTGGCGCCAACGCCTTGTCGGTTCCTTTTCCTAAAACCCGCAATATTTCTCAGTCTATCCATCTATCTCACAGTAGATGTGCCCCGGAGGTTATACCCAATGATATGGCTTCAAGTTCCGTCAGGTCCTGGACTCTCCTCGTTGGATATAGTCCAGCTAGTGGCGAGCTCTACATGTTCGGTTCTTGTTCCTATTCTCTCTCCAAACGTAAACACTTCAATTAAGGGTGCATATCACCCTCAAGATACATGTTCGCCTCTCTCCAGATGGTGGCTTTATACTTGGGCCACCCCCTTGGTGACACTCGGCTACGAACGAAACGGCTCCATCAACAAGGAAGATCTCTATCCTCAGAGGAACGAGGCCTCGGTAGAGACCTGGAAACAAGCCTACGCGGATTGTTGCCCGGAATCTTTACCTTTTAAGTTCATTCTCTGGAAGTTATTTCGAATGAGGCTAGCTACGATGGCACTATTTGCAGGCCTCTGTGGCTTCTTCGAGCTTCTAGGGACGATCGGGCTACATCAGCTTCTTCTTTTCCTTCAAAGTCCATCTGAAGCCAAGCTTCAGCCCTGGTTCTGCATCACACTATTTGCGGTGTCGCCGATCATTCGTGGTCTATGCATGCAGACTTTTGAGTATTTTGCTACCCACACAATAGGAGACTGGAAGTCTCTTATCGTGGCCGCTGTATATCAGAAAATGACGATGCTTGAGGCAGATGCAGATATTGATGTTGGGCAATTACAGAGCATTATATCAGTCGATATTGACAGGTTGGGTACCCTTCGATACACCGCAATGACGGCATTCATGGTCCCCGTTGAATTCATCACGGCGTCCATCCTATTATACAGGGTTATGGGATGGTACTATGTCCCCGGTCTGCTATTCCTTCTTGTCACTAGATATCCTCTTTCCCGATTCATAATATCGGAACAAACCAAAGCTCAGTCAGCCATCGTGCGGGCAACCGATAGGCGGATAACACGAACAAGTGAGAGCATAGGGGCTCTATTAATGATCAAGATACTTGGAAACGCACAGTCTTTTATAAGGAGGGTCCTCGACGAGAGGAAGCAAGAGTTAGATGCTATCTGGCTGAAGATGCGTGTCATCATTCTCTCAGAAAGCCTTTCCTCTTCATGCTCCTTTCTGGCAATGGTCGTCAGTCTATGCCTTTTCATCTTCGCAGGGAAAAAGGCGTTGGCGCCGGATATTGTCTTTACGGTTGTCGCTGTATTCAATATCATCAAGAGTATGCTTACCTTAAGTGTACTTGGTGCTGGGCAATACGCGCAAGCGATGGTGAGCTTGCAACGATTAAGTGACTTCATGGATCGAAAGACTTCCCCAGTGGTCACAGACAAAACCCAGCATACGATGCAGGCTCAGAGATCAGACCGTCGGATTCCCTCATCTTCTACAACGCAGGTTCTCGGAGAGTTCAATCGTACTCAAGCCTGCCTTGACGTCGAGTTTGCCAGGTGCGGACTTAATGTGATTACGGGTGATACTGGGTAAATCCATCCCTATCTCCCTTTTCTTTTATGCTTTTTCGAAAAAATTGCTTACATCTGCAAACTAGGTCAGGAAAAACCTTGTTGTTACACTCATTGCTGCTTGGTGGTTTTGGGAACCAAGGCAACATAGGGCTCGGCAAAGCACAATTCGAGCCAATTGCCTACGCATCTCAAGAGCCTTGGCTTTTCCGAGGCAGTATCAAGGACAACATTGTATTTGGGACTGCATATGATCAAAAGCGCTACGAGCGGGTCATTAGAGATTGCGCGCTGGAGAAAGACCTTGCAGCTTTCAAGGACGGCGACCTCAAAGAGGTAGGTGAATGTGGCCGCAGTCTCTCGGGAGGTCAACGTCAGCGTGTGTCCCTTGCCCGAGCAATGTATACGAACGCAAATGTCGTCATATTGGACGACATCCTCTCGGGGTTAGATCCGAGCACCTTCGAGTGGGTGGTGACAAGATGCATCTTCAGATCGCAGCAACAGAATCGCACAATGATAATGGTTACGAATAGTCAGAAAATACTCCAAATGGCTGATCTAGTCATCCACATGGAGAATGGCAGAATCACTCAAGTTAAGAAGAATCTCAGCGTTAAAAAAACGCAAGGCGTGCCCGACACGGACTATGTCGATTGTTTGTTCCGTGATCGGCCAGAAGCCTCTGAAACAATATCTGCAACTTTTGGAAGTACCGAGTGCAGCGACGAGACGGGCCCGGTCTCTGCGGAGGCCTCTAACGAATGTGCTGATTTTCAGCGCGTGAGCAGTTTGAGATATGGTAAGTTTAGCAGCATTGTCCCATTTCCAGGCAATTAACCCTGCCAGGCTTCAAATACCTCCGGTCCTTTGGCAGTCGGCCATTCGTCACTTTAGCAGTGATTTCTGCCGTAGGAGCTCAAGGCTTGGAGATTGGGCTCCCAGCATGGCTCTCGATTTGGAGTGCTATATCAGTGAGAAATGAGCAGGAAGGTAGGGACGGTTTTTACCTAGGAGTTTATACCGGTATGACGTGACCTTCTGATCACATCAGACGGCAAATGCTAACTACAAGAGCAGGACTCGGTTCAGCGCAAATAGCGATCCTGGCAGTCTCGCTGTTGTTACTATACTCCGGTGCTTGGCGATCAAGCCGTGACAAGCATATGGAAATGATTTCCGCAATCTTTGGCACCACCTACTCTTGGATCTGGAGTACCCCAGTGGGGCAAGTAATCAATCGTTTCTCGTCCGATATCGCAAGTTTAGACGACACTCTGTTCAGGTCTTTTCGTCCAGTTTTGGAGACATATCTGTCCATTGGCCTCCGGATTCTCACGGTGACTTCACTTATACCACTCTTCTTTCTGCCCTCTGTCACGTTGTCTGGATTTGCAATCTACGTGGGCTACCGTTACCGTTTTGCAGCCACCGCTGTGAAGCATCTTTACACCGCTAGTCTCACGCCACTGCATCACAGTATTGCGGAAACTGCATCGGGTATGAAGACAATACACGCATTTCGTGCCCAGGGAATGCTACAGAAGCGCTTCAATGCGGCAGTTGAGCACCATGTCCAGGCATGGAATACCGTCAGTGATCTTCAAAGGTGGCTGGCGGTACGGATGGATATTTTCGTCGCTTTGATATCATGCTCCGCGGCAACATTAGCCATCTTGCGGCCGCATTCAAGTGCACCTGTTGTAGGTCTTAGTTTGACCCTCACAACCGGCCTCTGCACGGCTCTACTATGTATGTTCTCTCTGTCTGGCTGTTAGTGGTTGTATCGCTAAACATCTAGATCTGGTTTATCTCTCGAGTCTTCTGGAAGTGGAAATGGCCAGTTACTGCCGTATCGAGAATTATATCCAGGAACTCCCGCAAGAGGTTTCTTCCGCTAAGCTTGACGCCTGTGCAATAGAACATTGGCCAACAGGGGGATTGATATCCATTGAGAACTTCGGAGCCAGTTATTCGTTGGATGGAGAGGAAGTTCTCAAGGGTGTCAACTTTAGAGCGAATCCCGGCCAAAGAACAGCCATTGTCGGCCGCACAGGAAGCGGAAAGACTTCTCTGGCACTGAGTCTGCTACGGCTGACGACTAGGACGCGTGGATCCATATCCATTGATGGTGTTGACATTGAATCCATTCCGGTTGAAAAGCTACGTCAGAGCATAAGTTTTATCCCTCAAGACCCGACACTGCTTGATGGAACAATACGTTTCAATTTGGACTTCAACGGAGAGTATGACCAGGGATATCTGCAATCCATCCTGGATGACGTGGCGGGTACAAGGCAATGGAGGCTGGATGACACGGTCGAACTGAATGGGAGAAATTTCTCACAAGGCGAGAGACAGCTCATTGCCCTCGCACGAGCTATGGTGAGCAAACACAAAATTCTCATCATTGATGAGGGGACCGCTAGTCTGGACAAAGCGACCGAAGGCCGTGTCATGGCTGTCCTTCGGGACCGCTTCAGCGAATGTACGGTCATAGCCATCACGCACAGGTTACACAGCATTGTCGATTTCGACCAAGTCCTCGTAATGGGCGACAGCCAAGTTCTGGAGACGGGAAATCCTCGTCACCTTCTCGAAGGAGGGGAAAGTCTTTTCAAAGCATTCTCTCTGCAGCAGTGTGGCACGGATGCTGTGATTAGTGGCAATCTCAGGGACTATCACCAATCGTAGGGTATTATTTTGGGTCGACAAATCCAAGACATGAGCCCCCTGGAGAATCTGCAGGCTATGCCTCTCCTCCAAAAGCAGGGGGGGCGGGGGAAGAAAAAGAAAAGAAAAGAAAGACAAGTCTGAATGTAAGACAAGAATTCTGCATGGTGCGTTGCTTACCTCCGACGTACAGCAGTAAGCAAAAACACTTTTTTACATTTTTGGGCCTTGACTCCTATATACAGATGTTCAAGCCACCAAAATTCTTGAGTGCTGGAACAGAAAGTCTAAATTGAGGAGCAAATGATCACTGCGTTTGTCTCGCTCATGTTTAAAGGGGTAGAACAAAGAAAGAGGCGACACAAACTGGCCGAGATTGGGCTTGTCACATTCCTCCCTTCTGTGTTCATCCCAGCCTGCTTAGCGTGGCATCTGGGGCCTATCTGGTGACCGCAGCGTGGATCGTTCGCTAGTCTGTCGATCCCTTGCGCCTAAGCTGATTGCCGTCCTTCCGATAGACTCGACTAGACTTTTAGTTGACATACCTTGACATAGCTCAAACGGTTTCGACGTCCCAAGGGAGATGAGCGTGGTCTTGTATCAGCATAGATTGTTGCATCAGGTTTTCAAGTCACAAGCAGAGCACTCTCTGTCAGCAGCACTTCGGCTTCGAATAGTATTTCCCCAGTTCAAAGGCGACCTGCTCCATAATACCAAGTCTGTTTCCTTGTTGCTGCGATGCCTCTTGCCGCTTCGCAAGATAAACCTGTTAGAAAGCGCAATGTCGTCTCGCGTGGTAGAACCGGCTGCCTGACTTGCAGACGCAGAAGACTCAAGTGCGATGAGACGAAACCAGGGTGTAACAATGTGCGAATCTCATTCGAGCTGTTGGCTTCCTGCCTGTCCACTTCCAATGCTAACGACCATATCAGTGCAGACGTATCAACCTTCCGTGCGAAGGATATGCTCAGAGGATTACTTTCAAGGACCAGACAAAGCTTGTCGTTGCAAGAGTGACAGGCAGGCCAGTAGGGAAGAAAGGGCGGTCGTCGAGCTCTAAGAATGAGGAGTATGACGAGCCAAACGGCACATTGCCCAATTCCAGCAGCCAGAAATCGATCGGCGTAAGGGGGCCACCATCTCCCCCGTCGTCTGAGTATTCAGAATCATGTTGTCCTGTGGAACCCAAGCAGGAAGATACGACAGCAACTCTTGGACGAGATTCAGACACTCCGACCGATTCTGATCCTGAATTGAACTCTGAGATTAAATCTGACCAAGGGCATTTAACGCCCGAATGGCCCGATGTTCTCCATACAGCCCCGGATTCAGTGATAGTGATGCACGACGGCTTCTTGACGCCGTACTCGCCACTGTCGGCAGGAAACGCGCTCTCGCCCCGCCGTATCCTGTTCAATTCATCTCTCTCCCTTCTTGGAGCGTTCGAGTTTCCAGAGGATTACACGTATTATGAATACTCTGCCAACGGTCATCTATCGGGTCTTTCAAAAGTCTTGCCTCTATCAGAGATTCTTAAATCACAAGCAATGGCCCATCACGTCTATAACGCCGCTATGGCCTTAGCAGCTCTCACAATGTCCAGTTTCGAGCCGTATTCGAGAGGCTCGATCAATCTACGCCGTCACGCCTTCCATCATAGTCTCAGGGCCATTCAGGGTCTGAATGCAGAGTTATCCTCGAGCAGCGCGGCGGGAACTGCGAGTCAATTGTGGAATTATGATAGGATTCTTTCATTGTTCGCCACAGCCATGTTGCTTGCCAATTTTGAGCTTCAGCGAGGTGCCTTGCTTGCATGGCGCTCGCACATGCAGGGTGCCGCATTATGCCTTAATACMGGATACAAAGAGCTTATGCAAACTCCGGCAGGAATGCTGTTGATCAGGTCTTTTGCGAGAATGGCACTTTTGTTGCGCTTATATAACAGAGACTACTCAGTTACCTCGCCGGAAACTATGCCCACGAAATTGTCACGATGGCTAGATCTCCTTTTGAAGCAATCGTCGCAACTACAGGACAGGATTTTATTGCTGGTAGAAGAGGTAACAGCATTGGAGATACAGAAACGTCAGGAGCCCGAACTGGATAGTTTCTGGTCTAGCAAAAGTTCGGAGCTTCTTTGCAAGCTGGATAAATGGCGGACGAACGTACCGATTGACGAAGTTCCCGTGGACGATGACATTAGCGGAGCTTATCTGACAATATCTTCTTCTGATCACGCATCTTTGATCCGTGTATCTGCGCTCGTTTTCCCCAATGCCAGGGACCCTTGCACTTCAGCCGTCAATTACGCAACGTATCTCTGCACGAGCATGCGAGCGCGCACGCGATATCTTCCAGATTCAGGACGGATAGTCCCTCCTGATGCGGAGCGGACCGCACTCATCATATGTCGGATTGCAGCAGGGATACCGCCCTCGCGATTCGGCGAGTCTTTCACGCACAGCTATGGCATGCTCCCCTCGGTAGTTGGAGCCTACCGGTGGTCGACTAACCCAGGACTGCGCAACTGGGTCAAACATTGGTTGGCAGGTTATCGGGGGCCGCGAGAGGGAATCTGGAACGTTCAACAGACGCTCAAGCTTCTCGCGACGATGGACAGCCTGCCGAAGCCAGGTTGGCACTTTGTTGCTATGAAGGTCGTTGACGAGCCGCAAGAACCATCGTCAGATCTCGACGAAGCTCACAGCAATAAGCCGTTCAAGGTAGTCTTGCAGGCCAGGGTCCAAAATGGAACTTCCACGAATGTCTTTGTTGTCAAGTAGAAGATCGTCTTTCTGCTGACAAAGGCGCTTTTGGCAAACCAAATCTAGAATCGCCAGGGAGGACATTGTCGCTGGCAATTGTAGGGCATCCTGGTCCGACACTGCTGCATATCGCTTGGCAGGTTCCTAACCGAGGTCCCATTGCTGGGCAATTCGAAGTCCAAATTCTGGCGAGAATTTGTGCCCTGAGTGATATGACGTCTATATCTTGGAAGAGGGGACTAGACCAGTTGAGCACGCGGGTGTTGGTGCTTGATTGGGGAAAGGCCGAAATGTTCATATGACCACCTTACCTTAGCGAGCTCCCCAAACCATCGGCCCTTTCCTCCAGCCGAATCCTTCGAGGATTTCAACGCCACTATCTACGCCACTGCAGTTCTTTTCTCTCTCCTGGTTTTTTCGTGCATCACTCTTCCGCTGATGCCTCCTGTATTGTAACATTATCATGGAACTAAATCAAGACTCACAATTTTTCATGTGACAAGGGACCCTCGCATAGTCGATTAAATACTCAATGGAGTGGGGATCGTCTTGATCCTTTCGTTGTCTCTGCCCCTGGAATTTGATTACAGCGAATCAAACGACAAAGTTTGGCAAGCCAAGAAGCATGTTACTAATACGGAGTAATGTTCCATGGGCTCTCCCTTGCACAGCCGTGGGAAGTCATTCAGATCATTGGCTTACGGGTTGCTTTAAGCTCGCTGAGCGCTTCCGTTGGTCCACTTTTGCAAGCTAGCAACCACTCGGAGCTGGACCGTGTTTGAGACAATTCTCGATCAAGAAGACACTTCATTTGCTGCCTCCCCCAGCTGGGCCGTCAGGGGACTTTTCTGCTTTTTGGCGATCAGCAGAACGGTTCTTCAGCCGCTCAACTTGCTCAAGATCGGAAACTTCAGGATGACCGCCGAGTGCGGTGGAGTAACGGATCCTTTCACCTTGGTTCAAGCTTAAAAGTGGAACGAGTAGGAGGGAAAAGCTGGCAAGCCTCACGAGAGAACAATAATACCCTCTTGGCAGAAAGAGCATAGAGAACGGAGACTGCGCAAATATCTGTTTCTTGCAACCCTTTTCTCTCCACTTCGATCAATACTGCCCTGGCAACTACCGCTCGATCGCACACATCTTTTGATTTCTCCTCCCTCCTAAAGGTCCCATTATTACCTGCATGATGCTCCGTCTGGAATCGTTGAAGTCATATCGATCGTGACAGTCTGCGCATACACCGTACCAGCCTTAAGAGAGCATGTAGCAGCCAAATACTCAAACATGGTTGGGGTTCCACGAAGCACTGGGTGTCAGATTTGCATCAAGAGACGAATTAAGGTTCGATTCCCTTTTAGCTTTGAGCCTGCACCTACCGACTTGATAACTAACAGAACAAATAAAGTGTGATGGGTTGCGGCCCGAATGCTCTCAATGCCGTAAATATGGTGTTCAGTGTCCTGGCTATGCAAAAGTCCGCAAATTTATGGACGAAGGACCCGTGATCAAGAAGCGATATGGGCAGACTGCAAATCTAGTCAATGAACACGAGGTCCAGGAAATAAGAAGAGAAGAGAGCCTTGCGCATCCCCCAGATTCAATCGACGAGCAGGTTTTCCCTTCTTTAGTCGCAAAGTCGATGACTCGGCAACAGCCTGCAGTATTCCGTGACTTCGTCCTCACGGCATTTCCCCGCTTTTTCGGTCTAAACAAATACCGCGTTCATGTTCCTTGGGCAGTGTATGTAGCGGAGGTTTTGGGGACAACTCCAGCCCTGGATGCAGCTGTTTTTTGCATCACGTCCGTTTTCATGGGACGTTCAAATCATGACGTCGCCCTGCAAAAGGCTAGCCGAGAGATGTACTCAAAGGCTTTGGTCTCCTTAGGAGGCATGATCAAGCATGACAAGATCATGCGCTCAAGGGAAAGCGTTAGCACATCCATCTTACTTAGTCTATTTGAAGCATACTCTCAGACAAGAGAGGACTCCTGGGCTCAGCATGCCGCTGGAGCTGCTCTGCTGATGTCAATGCGCGGGCCGAAATCCCATCTCACCGGGTTCGATCGCTGCCTGTATCTTTCCTTCCGCAGCTTTCTTGCTGCCGCTGCGTTCATCGAGGGCAAAGCATGCTTCTTCGAAAAGCCAGAGTGGCAATCCCTGATCGACCAGATCCGAAAGCAAGACATGGCCGATCCACGAGCGAATGCAACGATCTCGGCCATTATTGACGTAACGGACCGATTATTTATGGAAGTCGTCAAGATTCCCGGCCTGATGTATCGGGTCAACCGGCACCTCAATGCCTCTCCGTCAACATCGCCCTCGGAATCAGAACAGCTGATTTCGAGGTTATACCACTGCAAAGAGAAAATACACGGTCTAGCATCTGAGCTGCGTCTCGTTGCCTCCGTGCAGGGCCATAGAAACACCCGCGGTAAATTATCCCTCATAGGACCCATTCCGTCCACACTACCACAAACTTTCTCAAACGGCGTGCTGCGCGGCACCAAAAATTGCTTCAAAATCCTAGACCTTCTGTTGCACAATCTCATGGTTTCTCGACACGATAACTGCTCGCCCTACGGCAGCACTGGCACCCCCGATGGGTCCGGATCATCTTCATCTCGTATATCAGCCCTGGAGTCAATGCCCAGTGAATCCTACCTCGACGAACCCAGGATCATACCCTTCCACATCGTTTCCAGATTTCGCGATTTTGATGACGGCGTGAGCTTCCCTCTGTCTGAGGGTATACAAATGAGTCCGGTGGACAAATGGTTGGATCAGGTCGCTTCGTCCATGGGTATGGAGGCCTTTGAAGTTGTCATAGAGGATAGGATCGATGATAGTTGTTCGAGCATAGACGTGGAGCCGCCGTTCGAATATGCCTCGGCGTTGCCAGTGAGAGAGAAATCGGTGTTCTGACCCTTGCAAGGACTCGGTTTCCAATCAGATGATTTATCGGTTCGTTTACTTCGGCGCCTGCTCATCGGATGGACTCAATTAAGGTTGATCCCCTAATTGAGCCTGGAACCTCGGTAAAGATTCTTGAAGGTTCGCTCGACTGTATTAAGACGGCCAGTGCCTTACTTGTTCGGTGTGCTACTCCACCGGTGTCCTGCGACGTTGATCAGTCTACAGGGCTCAGGGTGTCTTTGTCTGAAAGTTATGAACTGGTTTTATCAGTTCGACGTAGATTGTATACACATATGCACCAACACATTCCACTCAATCGCCAAACGATCATTCATCGAAACCCTCCCTATTACCAGAAAGTCACATAACCACCATGACCATTTCTGCGTGTTTCAGAGCTTGAATCGGTGCCAACGTCTAGATCATCTGATCGTCAACAATGCAACCATACGCCACAACGCACAAATCCAGACCCATCAAGCTTTAAACCCCGGACTCCAACGAATAACCAAGAAACAAGAGAAGAATCATTAAACTAATGCTAGCGCAAATGCAGCAAACTGATGATGGGCTATTCATGACTGGGGGTATGAAATATGGCCTTGCCCAAGACCAAGAAAATGAAAGAGAGGAAAGCGGCTGTGAAGTTAGCCAGCACGTCGAAGGGAAAAGGATAAAGACAAGTATTTTCGTTTACTTGACGCGTGTGGGACTCCCTGTGCTACCGATTCGGCCGCTGATCTTGCGAACGCCTTTGGAGGCGCTTCTGCTGTCGGTCACTCGCCGAGGGCTTGTACGAACTTTGGTGACCGAGATGGCGCCACTTCCGCTCTTACTGCTCAAGGGAGTCTTGGGTGCAGCATGTCCAGCTTCCCCCCAATTCTCTCTGTCCTCGTGGATGTCATCTGTCAATGTGTAGCTGGCAGTCACTGTAGCAGAGTAACTGACAGATCGCTGGCTTGGTGATGCCACGGGCGATCGAGAGGAACGCTTGGCCAACATGCGCAGTTGGATTTCCTCTTCACTTTCGCTGCTGTCATTGCTGAGACGGGAGCTGCGCTGCCTGGTCTGCTCTTCAGCCTTGCTCATGTCCTTGTCGACAAGGAGAGTGCCAGAAGTGGTGCGTGCATAGGGATGATGACGAGAGTCCTTCCGGTGGGACTTGCGAGGTTGGCCAGGAGTTGGAGCAGGAAGGTACTCTTCGCTTTGCGTTCCGGCACCCTCGTTGTGGTCAATCTCTCCAAGCGCGGAACGCTTGGAGTGA
Organism: Aspergillus pseudoviridinutans; assembly: GCF_018340605.1. Classification (NCBI taxonomy): domain Eukaryota; kingdom Fungi; phylum Ascomycota; class Eurotiomycetes; order Eurotiales; family Aspergillaceae; genus Aspergillus; species Aspergillus pseudoviridinutans. The sequence continues at coordinate 3,800,204 of NW_025091284.1, forward strand.
CTATTGTTGGGTGGTGTCGCAATCGGGCCGTTGTTGGCACGTTGCTTGGTGGATGCTCTTCCAGGTGTAATCGGTGCTGGCTGCATCTGGGCCAGCTTCTCCTTCATGCTATCCTCAAACCACCATTCGCGGAATGAGCCCTGATTCAGGTGCAGCCAATGTTGCTGTGGACCAACCACCATGCCGGGACGCATGAATCTCATGAAAGCGATAATTTCGTTGGCGGTGAATCCGTACCGGTAGATAAGATAGGCACCAATCAAGCAACCGGTGCGACCCAGACCGGCCTTGCAATGGACTGCGATTCCCTTATTTTTGACAGTGATCATCTCATGTGCCATCTTGATGAATCTTCGAACCAACGGCAATGGGGGACAAGTACCATCTTCAAATATCATATCGATGTGGTTGATTCCCAAAGCTGTGAAGTATGACGGAGAGTACAGCTCTGAGTTCAGTCGCACAACGAGACCCACATTACGCGTTGCGAAATGCGCCAGTACGTTTTTGAATGGAAGTGGTAGTTTCGATGAGATGACCTGGGAAACTGTTGATGGCAACGCTGCGTATTCTGGGGTGTTGGAAGGAATTGGTGCAATAGGTTCATGCTGCGGGGAGGCGAAGGCGAGGAACTGAGGAGTGATCCAGTTGAAGTCTCCCATGTCGACACGTTCGAACTTCTCATATCTAGCAAGACCCCCGTCAGTGTGCGCTCAAAAGATCATCCGTCAACCTTATACATACTCTTCAAGGCTGAAGCTGCTCAGACTGCAAAGCGACTGTTCCTTCGCCTTCCATACTCCATACACTACGTCCTGGATTGTCAAGGTGAAATCTGCCTGACTGTATCCCGCATCCCGGAATGGCATGTACGGCGGATCAGCCTGTGCGATTGGGGCCAAGGCAAGATGTGGCGGCCAAGACTGGATGAGAACCATATAGCAAGCGACAAGGCATGCTGCGTTGGCACGGCTCCGTGGATCGCTCTTTGAGTAAAAGACCACCGCGCGATCTTTGTTCGCGGGTTCGCCAAGGATCTCGTGGAAATGGACCGCAAAGCGATACAGATGTCCTATGTGAAGAGGACCGAAGTCTGCATGGAAGGAGTTATAGAAAAGAGTATCGTCTGCGGTGAAATACACGGGGTACCGCTTCTTGCTAGGCGTTTGTGGCTGGCCTCGCGCGGATCGTTTGCTGGGAGATTTGGATTGTTCGACAGGGAAGGGGAACGGAGCCTTTGGATCAGGCGCGGAGTCGTAGGAAGCAAGGTACAGGCGATCTGCGATTTCAAGTGATCAGAAAGCTTGCCAGACAGTGTGAAGTTCATTTTGGACGAAACAACTTGGCGGACTCCTAGGACATTTTCTCGACAGATCGGATCAAAACAACAAAAGCACCAACCTTGGATATACTCGATCACCTGGCCGGGGCCACCCATATATCCAGACATTGTGCTCTTCAGATGACAAACACTCAAAAGCAGCTAGCTTATGCACTTTAAATAAGAGGAACAGCCGAACGGAGTGAGGGCTGGACAAGATAAGGTCTCTTCGCAAAAAGAGGCACCGCAGCGGCTCGAAGTGCTTCTCGTGGCCGGTCAATGATTAGAATAATAGAGAAAAGGTCGATGACAATGTATCCAATCTAAACAATCATGGTCCAGCTCTTTTGTCGACTCTAGCCCGAAGAATGGCCTTTCAGCCACACAATGCAAGTAGGGTAAAGATAAGAGGCAACAAGGCCTACGGAAGAGGATGATATACAGGACGGATTATGGAGAGATTGTGGACGAGGAGTTGAAGAAGAACAAACCCTAGGCAGAGGTAGAAGTGAGGAGGAGAGAGAGTAGTAGATAATGTTTCGGAGACCGCACGAGATGGAGGAGAAAGCCAAAGCTCGAGGCCGATGAGACCGTTTGGGCAACTGCGATGCACGCTAAGTGGCCGGTGTTATGTTGTGATGCCCTTAAAGTGGCTTAGTGCCGGGAGTTGGCAGGACAACAGCGCAGTTGCCTCAGGCACCGACCAAAAAAACAGCATCTTGGCCGCCATGCTTATGTAACCCAGAGTGTTTCGCCCCACAAGCAAACGAAGCAAACAAACAATGCAAGCCACAACCAAAACACACAGCCACGTCTATGTCCTCCAATTTCAGCCACGCAATGTCTGAGCAGACTGCAGAGACACCAGCGATGAAGTCGGAGCTGCATGTCTTGAGACTCTGGGATGATTTGCGTTTCCCCGGTTCCCAATAGTAAATAACTTACATTATTAATGATCGAATCTTGCCCGTGGTGTCCTCCGGGCTGTGAGTCCCTTGTCACTCACTTGTGGTGGTTGATGACCCTTTATATATACTCCGTATAGCTCAGTCATGACTCGCTTGTTGACGGCTCCTGACGTTAGTCCTGCATCGCAGTTTTCCTCCAATTATCGATGACTGTAGCGTCGCCCTGTCTTTCATCCCATCCTGCCATGTTCATCCCCTTGAATATTCACTTAGAACTCAACCCTAAGCCGTTATATCTACCACAGAATCGCACAGCACAGATCAAGTTTGAAATAGGAAACACTATGACGGGTGGCTGCAACCGGGACAATATGAGGTTATTGCTCTTTCCGGTTCTATTGTTCATGTCATGTTGCTGTACCAATTACCTCTAAAATGGAGCTCTGTGTGGTCAGATAAAGACAGCTAAATGAAACCGCAAGCTATCAGCCGCCTCCCCAATAGGAGAGCTTGATCATTGAGATACATTGGTTGGTTGATCAATTGCCATGAACAAGAATATATAAACCATCTGTCGCACCATTGCAATGATACCTTAAGCACATCTCTTAGAGCAGTCGTCTTCGAATCTGTTGTATTGGCTGAACTGAGCGATCACATACCCCATCAGGCTCATCGACATGGTGTACCTCAGAGAACCATCTTTCCCTCACCAACTGGGTGTGGTCTGTTGGCGCGGAACGCCCCCCTCGAGATTGCGACCCTGTGTTCGGTTCGCGCCCTCCGTGTCGCGAAGAGTATGGGTTCGAGCCCGATAGTGCTTTTCCGAGCCGAAAATGCTGTTGTGGTCGCTCCTGCATCACTTTATGATGGCTTGCGAGGAATATCTTATGCTTGTTCGCCATCTTATGGATTAACAGGTGTACGTTAGTCAATTTCAGCAGGACACGGGTGGTTCGGCAAGAAGCTGTCTCAGTGGGAGAGGAGGACATCGGGCGAGAATGGTGGTATGTCGCTGACAGAGCATCCCAATGCCAGAATGTTGCAATTCTTTTCCCACCGAGCCCATGGTATTCAAGATAAGTTTGCGTAGTCTCCTCCAGACATGAATAGATTGTGGACTGAGAATTTTGATGTGGACTAGATGTTCCTGGCTCATGTCAGCAGTAGTTGAACGTATGAATGAAAAGGGAAGAAAGGGAAGAGATTGTTTTCAAGGAAGCATACTGATTGAAATCAGCCAGTATAGCTAAGAGATCCAGTTGCTTTAGGTGTCGAGTGAGGTACAGACGAGCAAGAAAGAGAATAATGATGACATCTTGCCCAGGGGAACGGGGTTCAGAATGCTCAACAAGAAGAGTACATGGCAACCTGAACTCCAGCAGAAATGGAAGTCTAATTTCAAGGGAGGCAAGATACCCAAGGAACTCAGTTTGTTGAGAATGAGCTGATGGACGATGAAATACGAGTAGCAAGTCAGAAGGGTGCAAGCTACAGAAGACATTGGCAAGGACCGCAATGGCTATCGGGCCGTATTGACAGCTACTAGAGGACAGAAATGTTTGTCCTTGGTCAGACAACTGTGCGGACCATGACCACTGCTGCTGAATACAGGACGATATCTGCACCTTGAACAACGAGTCCATGTGTTTCCTGATAGCACGTCTTAAAGCGTAGGTGACTGGAGCCTAAGGCATAACACCTCCAAGCTGTATCGCTAGCAGGTTAGCACAACATCTCCAGAGTACTTGAATCTCCCCAGGGATTAATGGGGATATTCATTATCTGCCATGAGAATAGCGAGTCTCAGCTCTTTCTCGTGCTGTCTTTTATTTCAACAATATATCCAGCGTCTGAGTCGATCCACTTGAAATCAACTCATGATATCCGCCACACCAAGTGAAAATGGGTAAAGACATAAAATTATGATAGACATCATGAAGATCTCTTTTGTATAATTCAGCCTGACTAACACAACATCAATAGTCGTACTCACTGATTATGACTTCAGTCCGTTCCTGAGTTCTGATACAATTTCCCTTGAATAGGTCAGCACTGTTTCACTGGCCATCGAAGCAGAGGCTGTAGTCTAGTCTACTCAGTTCGATTCATGACTCACAAACCAAACAGACAAAGACCGTGAAAGAAATTAGGGTCCGTCCAATCCCTCGTGTCTTCGAAGTCTATTATGAAATGGAATGGATATGATACCTGGTCCCCCTCTCTAGCCGCGAAGTTTAACTCAATTGCGGTCAACTCCGAAGGTTCACGACATGGCTATCACCGGGGAAGAGAGACATTAAACTTCGGTCGTTGCTCTGGTGCATTTCATGATTCGACAGCTGGAATATTTTCCCCAAAGTCGAATTGCGATGTCCCAAGCGGTGGAGCAGATCAGCAGGGATAATGAGAATATTAGGTAGCTAGTGCCTGAGGGGTTGCAGATCCAATTCCTCTTTTCTACGATTCCATCCTCACGTCAACAATCATCCTCCTTGAGTCTTCTTCGAAAACAACAAGAATCTGAATAGATGACAATATATTGTCATATGAAACATAAAAAGTTGTGGCGTTCTCAATCTTGCCGAAGGCTGTGATTTCGATAATAATCCTCCGAACAGAATACTGCAGAGCTAACGACTCGGACAACTAGTGGGGAGTTGGCAGCAATAACCAACTGACGATCGTCCAGCTAATCCACACTATTTACACTCAAGGTTCAAGTTAAGCAATCCGTTGATGTTTATTTGAATTCTTTCTCCAATCCATGGTGGCTCTGCGGAGATGTTCATGAGGGATCGACAGCGTTTTTAAATGAAAGCATTGTGAAATCCCCACAGGGTTTGCCTCAACGTCCTCCGCAGGTCATAAATGAGGCCCAGCAACTGGGTTGCTACTGCGACTATTGAAGTTTCCTCATTGAAACGAAAAAATACTCCGGATTGACTGCTCAATACCCGACATTTCCGTCTATACCGCTGTGTTCATGGGTTGGCAAACATCATGAAAATCTAGTTTGTCTTCAGTCCACATCTCTGAGAAGGCAAAATTGATCGTGCAGGCCTGCGCGACATTCTATGATGATGATACCTGCGCTGCAAGCCTCGCTATGGCATCTTAACTTTCTATCGTGGATAAACCGGTGCCAGTTAGTATAGGCCTGGTCTGCATAGCACGCTTTCGGTGCAATCGTTTGATAGTCGTCGTACCAATCGGGCACCCCTAGGCCACTGAAAGACTTACTTCCTTCGGGCTCAGATCAGCTTGTATGGGGCCATGTTGGAGTGTAGTGACTTCATTCAGTAATAATCCGAKCACACGTTCCAGTGAAGCAAGCAGACTAGACACGAGCTAGGCTAGTAGCACTGGCAATAATGGAACCAGAGTTGAGAACATTACTTCTCCGTGTCGATCGCTGTCGTCTTCAAGCTGCTAGATTCGTATGTAACAGACGGCTTGGGATGTGATGGCCTATCACTCACGTCTCTGGCCATGATGCCCCTGATCTACATGTGGAATCCGAGGCAGCTCATGAGCGGACGAGGTCCACGACAGGAGAAAGATGATTTGCTCTGGGAGGGAAAAGGAGCTACAAAACCTGCATATAAAACGACGTCTTGCTCTACTCCATGTCGTTTTCCTCTTCTTCCTCACACCAGTCAAATCCACTCTTTCCAGTCAATCTTTTTCAAGGCCTGCTTTCAGCGACCATCCACTCCTTCCCCACAACTCTCAGTCACTCTTTTAATTCCTAATTCTTAATCAAAACCAACCGTCACCATGAAGTTCACTGGAATCGTCGCTTCTCTGGCTGTTGCCAGCTCTGCCTCTGCTCTGGCCATCCCTCAGACCCCCGTTGATGCCACCGCCACCCTGAGCCAGCTGAACAATGCTCTCAACAATGTTGAGGGTCTCGTCGGTGGTCTCCTCGGCGGCGTCTGCCAGGAGGTCGACCTCACCCAGGTCCAGACCGGTATGTCCCTTACCGAAAAAGCCTCTTTGAAACCTCCAAAAGCATAGTCCGGCCTCGCTAATCCCAATTCTGTCCATTAGAACTCATCGACATCAAGGGCCAGCTGACCAAGCTCGTCCCTGTCTCTGCTGCCACCAAGCGTGATATCACGGGCACGGCTAGCAATGTTGCTGCGCCCGCGACCAGTGCCGCCGGTAGCGAAGTCGGCAATGTTGAGGGTGCTGTTCAGCCCGTCACCAATGTCGCTGGCGGCGCAGTCAACACCGTTCAGGGTGTTGCTAAGCCTGTCACCGATGTGGCCGGTGGCGCAGTCAACACCGTTCAGGGTGTTGCTAAGCCTGTCACCGATGTCGCCGGTGGCGCTGTTGACACCGTCAAGAACACTGCTGGCGGCGCTGTTGGCGCCGTTAAGAACACTGCCTCTGGTGCCGTCAACACTGTTACTGGCAGTATGTAGTCAACGTCCTTGGGCAGAAATCAGTGCGGCTAACAAGAATAACTAGCCGTCGGCGTCAACACCCTTGCGCAAAACCTGGTCAGCAAGGTTAAGAGCGGTAAGTAACTGTTTCCGTCCGTAATTTGCATCTACTGATTGCGTCTTTTAGGTGCCCTCGACGCTGCTGGTGTCCAGAACGTCCTCGACACTGTCAGCCAGGCTGGTAAGTTGCCCTTCTCAAACAGTGATGGCCAAGCTTACTAAAGGCGTCCACAGGTGGTCTCTCTCCTGCTTCCCTCACCTCCATCCTTGGGGGTCTCCTTTAAATCCGATACCTACCTTTGTGGAACGCATTACGTACGTCGGGCAACCCCGGGATACCATGGCCATGTGGGTGTATAGCGCGACTCTTTAACTTCACGCTTTCGGTTCGATTTGATCTGCCAAACGGCGCTGGATCTTGTGGATAAGCTTCATGTACAGTACCTTATCAACTTCATACCCTTTATGTCCAAACTGGTTTAAGACTGTAGAAAACGCATCTTTAATAAGCAGTAGGAGAGGCTTTGGTCATAGAGCACCAACTCGTTAGCCAATCGTCAAGAAAGCCTAGACAACCATCAAGCTAGAGTTCGTAGCTGAAGTGGTGTGAAAATGTAGTGTAAATGTGCCCTCATTGCGCTTCACCAGTATGCTGACTCATCTGCTACTCCAAAAACTTCCCCCGCCTTGCTCTCTACCTTAACATAAAGATTCATACAAAAGCATACCGAACAGTAGTCCTCTCAATATTCACAAAGTCAGTTTGAATCGATATCCTATTGACTTCATCATGGCTGCCGACGAATCAACCAATCCTGAATTTCCTTATTCACTGTAAAATTCCTGTCTCAGCGTCCCTGTCCGTGAAGACACCCCACTAACGAAATCGAAAACCAAAAGAACAATATCCCTCCCCCTCCCCAGCAACCGGCTCGCCTCCTCTGCCCTCCAAGCTCTCGAAGTTGACACCGAACTATCCCCCTTCGTCCGCCGAAGTTTTGCCCTGAAATCTCCAATTCAGAACTCCACTGACGACGAGGACGAGGCGGCGAAGACAGTCCTTGAGACGACGTACCGCGCTACGACGAATCGCATGCTTCGTGTGGCTGTTAACGGTTTCATGGAGAGCTTGGGGGTGGTTCTCGGAGTTATGGAAGAGCTGGATGTGGATGTTTTGAGTGAGGAAATAGAGGAGGAGAAATGAGATGTGACTCCCACGAAGAAGGGATGAGAGACCAGATCATTTTTCGGCCGTGAAGGACTACATGTGCAGCGCCCACGCTATGATCGATCAAGGCGATCCGGTTGGCTTCCTACGTTCCTGCTCCTGGGATCTGGCTCGGGTTAGACTGAACTGGCCCGTCTTTCCTGCGATGGCCCAGACGACTGGACTTGCCAGAGTTCAGAAGGGATGTCCGATCGGACACAGATTACCAAGTGCGAGAATGGCATGGAAGTACATGGGCCGAATGCTGTTGGGTTACCCAAGGGGTCTATGCTCAATCAACCTTTCTGCACTCCAAAAGACGCTACGGTACTGTTGAGTGTCGTGTGACAGTTGTTGGGAGAAATTTGCTTGCATTCTTGCTGGTTGTATGGCTCCTCTGTGGCGTGCAAGAAAGCTGTGAAATCTGATATGCGAGTTGTCGAATGATATATTGGTTAATTTAGGTTTCCAGATTTCTACCATGCAAGACAATGGGGCAGTGCCTAGGAGCATTGGGTGTGCCCTTGAACATTCTAAATCTCATGACACATGCAAGCATAAATTCACAAGATGGCTTCATGTAGCCACCTTTACATATATTATGCAGTGCTCTCAGGGATAATGATTTTTGAGACTTAGACTATGAATGACTACGAGTGAATCGTCAGAAACATTAATAATCTGGTTAATAGTCTTGGGCCAGCCTTTGCGGAGATCAATAATCCGACGTCTAGAACCGTCGCGATGACAAAAGGTCAAGCGAGAAGAATTCGGGACTGCAATATCCGCCTTAAGACTAAAAGTAAATGATTTGGAATTGGTCGCTGATCTTTGTCCGGTACCGCAATCTGATAATTATCCCTCAATGGGACGATGACATCGTCATCGGCATCGGATGGTCTCACGTCCGACGGCGCCCCTCTCAGGGTCTCAACGGTCATGCATTTATATAAATATAAAGCGACGGCCCACGTCCGAGCTGCCTCGGTTCTCCGATGATCTAGAATGGTATTAGTGCCTTCATTATCAACTTCTTCCATTATATTTCGCTGTTCCTCCTTGAGATATATTTCACGACCAAATCTTATAAACAGACTTCCCAACACTCGAACCTCCCTTGTTGGATATCCTAAATCATATTCCATCAAAACAATGGCCTCCGCGACGACATTCTACGACTTCAAGCCTGTCGACAGTATGTCGCGCCTTTGCGATTCCCCCCCCAGCGAAAAACATTGAGAATATCTTGCTGACCTAACCCCACCCACAGAGAAGGGCGAACCCTTCGACCTCGCCTCCCTCGAAGGCAAAGTCGTCCTCGTCGTCAACACCGCCTCCAAATGCGGCTTCACCCCTCAATTCAAAGGCCTTGAGAACCTCTACCAGTCCATCAAAGCCAAGCACCCCGAAGACTTCACCATTCTGGGCTTCCCCTGCAACCAATTCGGCAGCCAAGACCCCGGCTCCAACGACGAAATCCAGTCCTTCTGCCAGGTCAACTACGGCGTCACCTTCCCCGTGCTGGGCAAGTTGGATGTCAACGGCGACAATGCGGCGCCCGTGTGGACGTGGATGAAAGAGAAGATGCCCGGACTTATGGGGCTGAAGCGCATCAAGTGGAATTTCGAGAAGTTTTTGATTTCCGCTGATGGAAAGGTCGTTGGGCGCTGGGCTAGTATTACCAAGCCTGAATCGCTGGAAGATACGATTCTGAAGGAGATTGAGAAGGCGAAGAAGGAGGGGACTGCCGCTTCGACGAGAAAGGGAGAGACTACCGAGCAGGCTACTGAGCAGGCTAAGTTGTCGTAGTCTTGCTGGGGGTGAAGGAATGATGGTGGGCTATTAGCAGAGATACCAGACCTGTGATTGTATTATTCGTGTTTAGGATACCAGTATTGAATGAGCTTTCAGATTGGCGTTTTCAGCTTTATTGGACAGAGCTGGAATAGGTGATATGGTTAGGCAATTTCATTCGACTACTGCAGAGTCTTCATTACGTGAGGTGCACTTCTAAAATCCAAGCGATGCCTGCTACAGTGCCTATAATGCAACGTTGCTGGCTTTCTACCTTGCACGATGTGGTTGCATTTTCCTGGACCTAATATCTCGCACATCTAAGCAGCAGCACTTCCCTTAGGAATCAGATTGCGCAAAGACAGATCATAAACCACATCTTCAACCTTCTTGACCTACAGCCACATGACCGTTAGCAAAACATACACAAATAAGAACCAGAGAGTAAGTCAACGTACGCTGTACTTGATCCCATCACTCCTCTTTCGCAGAATATCATTTTTCAAGTTGAGCAGCTGGAAACCAGCGAACAGATCCTTGATAAATTTACCGATCTGCACAGGGCGGTTGTAATCACCAAGAGTGACCGAGTTGACTGCTAGACGCGACTGATCCCGAGTCAGTATATCTAGCGCCGCAAGGCAGGTGAAGTAGAATGCCTACCAACTCCTCAACCATGCCAATGAGTGCAAGGAGATATTCTTCGATGGTCAGGTGAAAGGCATCTTGCTCTTTCAGATTGACCGGGACTAGCATGTACCATGTCAGAACAAAGTACTAATCTCACGAACCAAAACTAGGAAGAGCAACTTACCGTTCAGGAACTTTCCGACTTCCTCGATGGTCAAGAACGAAGCTGAGCCAGTACCCTTGTACTCCTCGAGCCCTCCAAGCCACGCACATAACTCGATCGACGTTACCTGTCTCGAAACTTAGCAATGCTCACTGAGCAACGGGTCTGAAGGCGACTAACAAGATTCTGCAACTCTCTCGTCCACACCCCGTTGTACTTGTAGAACGGGTGCTTGTCCGCCACGGCCTTGAGCCGCGCGACCTCATCTCTTTGAGCGATAATCTCTTTAGTCGCATCGTCAAGAAGCGGCTTCACTATTCAATGTCAATTAACAGAGCATATGTGTTTGCGAACAGTGATACATACATTGATCAGATGGCGTGGAGTGAGCTCGGGAGAGTATAGCTTGTGTGGATCTTCCTGTGCGCAGTCATGTACGTCAGCTGAGCTCGGAGCTTCCGACCTCGCCTCAATCAGGAGGATCAAAGGTCCAGATGGTAGAGATTGCGGAGAGAACCTTTCTTAGAAAGCGATTGGACAATTTCATGGAGTTCCTGCGTGGGTGTTAGCTATTCTTCATTACTTGTGCTTTTGGTATGTCGAGCTTCCGAGCGGCTCAGGACCTTACATCGCGGACGGCAGTTTCCTCGTCAATCTTCGCTTGAAGATTCTCAAAGATCGCGTTGTCGATCATTTTTGAAACGTTGTAGGTATCTTGAATTCGCTGTTGCTACTACTTCAATGTTGATTGAGCTGTTGCGTTGTCTCGTAGATTGTTACGTCAACAAAAATGTGGTGAAGAAACGGTGGGGCGAAGATTTAAGCTACGGAGTAGGCAAACAGTCAACTGGTACATGCCAGCCTAATCCATCTACTTTGAGTCCATGTCAACATTTCTTAAAGGGAGAATATAAATTACCAGGGCATCCAATTAATGGCTTTCTTAGTGTAGAACATGCCATTAGTAAGAAATACTGTCAGTTAAAATGACATTCAAGGTATCGTCCATGTAAGAGAGTCAAACTCTTTTTTAGCTAAGCAGTCGTCCCATATAACTAAAATGGTTAAAAGAAACTATGGATGTCACTATGGACTTTAGCTTTAGGTCCATGAAGGTAGAGAATTGACATTGACTGTGAGAAAAAGGATATCTCCAACAGCGGTCCGCACATGCGCCGCCGAATCGACTTGAGACAGCCAACATTGTTTGATGTTTTGTCCACATGGAATACCAGAGACATCAGGGAACACTTTCTGCATAAAAAGGGTCTCTACCTCGTCACTAGAGATCTCCTCGTAGGGACTAGTACCTTGAAAAATCTCGTAAAGGGTCGACCCTAATGCGAACAGATCTGTGGTTACACGAACAAATAAGAATTACTGGTACAACATCTGTCAGATTAGCTCCTCTAATGTAGACGAAACATTATCATGTCATAATTGGAGTTCTTGATTGCTTGAAATGAGCATAGCGTAAAGTGTTCTTAACCGGTTCTACAAAGTGGATATTGACATGGAAAAAGATACTCGTATCATAGTAATTTCATGATTCGTAGTCGCATCTCATAAACAAGGAAAGATAGACCAGAAGGGCATGGCGCACTGAAGGTCTCTTAAGACAAAGGAGAATGAGGTCCGCTTCAAGCAAGACTACACCCGGAGCTAATCGGAAGGAAGCGTCTAGTAGCGATATCTAGTCGAGTAGTCTGCCAGGTCGTTAATTCATGGGACTAAATGAGATCCACAGCGAAAGATAGAGCTTACCTTTAGGACTCACGACGAGACCGCGCCCTTTCTTAGCACCCTTGTAGATAGTTTCAATAATGTCTATCAACTCCTGCTTATCCTCAAGCACCCAGTTCAACTTGTTGTTGTTACCGGTGCCGAAATCGCACATCATATGCTTGTTCCTCCAGAAGAACATGATCGTCATGGGATCGAAAAGTTCATACATGGAGTTGAATTCAGGTACCTCATCAATGTCGCAGAGGTAGATTACCGCGAAGTCTGATCGCGAATGTCAGTACCATCATCTGTGGCTGAGAGAAGAGAACATCAAAGACTGAACTTACTCTTCACCCGCTCAGCGATCTTGAAGAGCACTTCATCTTGGCGCATGCCTGCCCGATATCAGTATATGTCCGTTGGAAAAGACAAAGGGGTGGCAATCTCACAATCAACGTCATGATCCCGACCAAATCTGATAACCTACGTTTCCAATGGCCGATGTCAGTCAATTGGTCAAGGAACCAACCGAACGAAATTTGCTCACATACCACAAGCCTGTCCTCCTCCGAGAGGATAGCCTGATCAACGTGCCAGGCAGAGCGCAGATGCGGCAAGACAACGGAACCCATGTTGTGATGTACTACTCAATAGAGGATATTTTGCAGATGGGTGGTTGTAGTTTATCTCCAGCCTTGCTGTCACGTGAGATTAATTTCAGAACGAGTCTGTTAGCAATGGAAGCTTGAGCTTGAAATGTTCCTTAATACGCTAGAGGAAATCAGGAGAAAAGCTTCTCGAATATTCGCGCAGATTAACACTTGGCTGGATTTCTTTTCTATCTACAAATTACAGTGATATCATACAAGCCCCAGCCAGCCATTCACGTCCAAATCCGAATACTTCGAAAAAGACCATATTTTCTTCTCCAAACGGTCGGGCAAGCCGGCCAGATTGATGAAAAAAAGGTAGTTCGCGTCAATCGGGGATAGTGTAAGCCCGATGACACTGTGTGGCGAGGCATGCGCAAGCACAGAGGCCTCACCACTGGATCCAAAAATGAGATTAATCAATGTTGTGTTCCTTAGAACACTTTCAGAGATTAAACTGAAAAGAACAGATACTACACTTGATCTAAGCCAAAAGGCAAAGAGAGCTGGAAAAGAAGAGAAAAAAAAGTCTAAAAGGAAGGGGGGTTGCTGGGCTATATATACTTGGCTGAATTGGTCCGTGCGGCACTAGCACGCTAGCCTGGTGTTTTCGCGAGGCAAKCGAGGCACAGTCAGCAAAGTCAGCTGATGCGGCCTGACCCTACACCCAATTCAAGCCCTGGTTATTTCCTAAATAAGTCTAKTCACACGCACCGCCAACCGTATGCGATCACAGTGAGACTCCACAGCTAGCGAAAAGTTTCATCTACATTCCTCTCTCAAGGCGCAGGATAATCACCTCTTTGCGACCACATAATCCCTCTCTATCCTCCCAAAAAAACACTTCCCATCAGTCACAATGGCCCCCGTTGCTGTATGTTATCACTCCACAAACTGCTTTGCTGTTCCTCCATGAGGACTGGACATGGTGTGCTTCTTGTCTACAATCGCGGATTTTCCACAAATCAGCAGGTGTAAGACAAGAAGATTTCATCATGGACCTCCTCGGGATTCGACTTATGGAACAGTAGGCTAATGGCTTTGTTTTCTCGGTAATAGGCTCGTGGTCGCAAGGCCCAGAAGGTCACCAAGAAGGTAAGCAATGATCGCATTCAAGATTCAACATTCGACAGTACGGATGGGTTGCTAACATTGCTTCCTCTAGTACATCATCAACGCTTCGCAGCCCGCGAGCGACAAGATTTTCGATGTCTCTGCCTTCGAGAAGTTCCTCCACGACCGCATCAAGGTCGAGGGCCGTGTTGGCAACCTCGGTGACAACGTCGTCATCTCCCAGGTTGGTGAGGGCAAGATCGAGGTTGTCACTCACATCCCCTTCTCTGGTCGCTACCTCAAGTACCTGTAAGTTCATTGTGCACAGCCTTAACCCTGAGAAATCATGGATCTAACTTTGCGCAGGACCAAGAAGTACCTCAAGAAGCAGCAGCTCCGTGACTGGCTGCGCGTTGTCTCCACCTCCAAGGGTGTCTACGAGCTCCGCTTCTACAACGTCGTCAACGATGAGGGCGAGGAGGAGGAGGAGTAAATTATTCCTCAATAACGAATCAAAAAAGTTCAATCTTTTGGATTCATGGACACTCGCATGAGGGGAGCAACTTCTTTCAGACGGGAATGTGCAATGGGTCTGCTCGAGTGATAGGCGTGGTCGATGGAGGATTACGTTCCGACTACTGGTGTCTGGGCTCCAGGATTGGGTTGACTCACAATACCTGAAAAGGTTGTGTTTCGCCTGTTTATCTTGAGCTTGTCAGTTGTGGGAGTTTTCTTCTTCTACTCATGACGTTATGACTGGTAGATATGAATTGACTCGAACTATTACCCGAAATCCTCTTTTATGCTTCAAGTCTGCGTAGATGCTCGGTATATGCTTAATTTCAGAATTCTCTTGGGTATCATTGATTTAAGCCATCACTCCGTATCCTTTCTTTTGTGGCCTGCTCCAGGCCCAAGCTTCGAATCCTCTGCCGCGTCCTTTGCGCCAGGCGGGGGTATGAGCTTGCTGTCTTCTATCCGCCATCCCTTGGACTTCAAGATCTTCCACGTTTCAGCAGCCTTGACCCTGACCAAATCACCGGTCGCTATCGCGTCTTCTTTGGAATCATGACCTTGACTGCCTCTTGTTTGAATGTCTCGATCCAGATACTTCTTGACGAGAGCTTTGAGGCCCATGCGAATCGGCAGCCCTCGTGGATGTGGGTAGAGGAGCACGGTATCGATGATTGTTGGATGTATAATCCGGCAAGCGTTGAGGTCGTTGTCGATTGCATGTCCAATCAAAGGCGTATTGGGCTGTAAAAATTGGAATAGCAGCGCACGTGCTGCGGCTGGTGATTCCACAACCTGCAAGGCGCCATCTTCAGCAGCGGAAGGGCTGCTTGTGCCCTTATAGGGAACTGCCTTTTTGTAATGCTCGGGGAACACGCCTGAGAAGCGCGAGTTGAGGTCCAGAATTTCGCCCATGGGTCGAACAAGAACGTCCAAAAGCAGCTTTCCTTGAGGCCAGCTGACGGCCGTTAGACGAATGAGCTCAAGTCCGAGAGTTGTATATCCCATCTCGCAGTCGAAACAGACCGGGTGCTGGGGCCCTTTATCGGTCTGGATCGGTGTCTCTTCGAACTGGAGGATAGAAGCGAGGCGTTTAGATTCAGATACTTTGAACACATGCGTGCTCCCCTTGGTACAGCCAGACGAAGTCCCGATGGACTCGTTGCAGCAAGGAAAGTATGCCTCTCTAGCACCGGTGATGTGGTCAGTTTGTCTTCTCGGTGGGTAGTATGGCTTGCCAGGATGGTATGTGCATTGACCTCCAGTGGTCAATGAGCCATCTTCGCGGCGGCCAGGAAAGACTTGGAATCGTCCGCCACATCTATCGCACTTCTCCCAGCCTTTTGACTCGCTGACTCCCTTCCGTGCACTTTCAACTTCTTCCTTTGTAGGCTTCCTGGTCACGTAGCCATACTGTTCGAGCCCTTCCAGAGGAGTGATCAACTTGCTAGCAACGGCAATTTCTTCCTTTGCACTGAGTCCAGTTTCCAGTGCCTTTTGCTGAGCGTTCTGCTGCATTGGCTCAATCTTATAGTATCGTTCATTCAGATGAGCTTTCACTTCCTTCTTCCATTCTTCTAAGCTCAGTTTTGGGAGCTTAACAATCCGAAGTTTGATGACGTTCGCATATATGCTCGGGTTATCTTTTGCCGCCTTCTCCTCTTCATCCAGCGCCATTGTCACAAGTTCATTGGGAGATAAGACTAATGGATTATCCGTACCCCCTTCTTCCTTTGCCAATTTCTCATTAAGGGCACACATAGCGGCGTGGAGCTTTGTCAATATCGATAGTCGCACACCATGAGTCGCAGGTGCCTTCGGCAGCATGCGCGGGTTCAAACTCTCCCGGGGAGCTCGTCTTGGTGGTAAACGCGCTTCGTCTCCCATAGATGCGGGAGGAGCAGATTTCTTTGCCGAAGACTCTTTTCGCAACGTTGGAGCGGAGACTTCGCGAGTCATCGACTGAAGCTGACCAGCACGTCCAGTTGCTTGCTCTGCTTTGCTTCCCGTCACAGCCTTTGGAGCAGGGGCGGGTTTCATGAATTCCCTTTTAGGCTCTGACAAGGATTGAGCTTTTGTCGCGGCGGTCTTCGGTGGAGTCTCCAGCCTAGGTTTTTTTGGAGGCGGGCCGGATTCATACACCTCTTCTGGTGCTACAGGCGCATCTTGAGCATTGCTCTGATCAACTAGGGAAGAGCTCACAGGATTGTGAAAAAATATGCAGGTTAGGAGAGAGCATTGTTGACCTTCCGGACAAGGAACGTCCTTGAACAGCCCAAGAGGCGTAAACATGATGATACAGTATCAACCTGAGTATAGATGTCACACCGATACAGGGGGCGTTCGAGGTTGGATGCAAATCTCGAGAAGTGAGACTCTAATCAAAGTAGACTGAGTTCAGTTAGATGGAGCAAGTGAGACCAAATCCATATCAAATTAAAAGTGATCCTGAGGACGCCTTTCCCTGCTGACCCTACTTAGGATTGAGTCGAATGCTTATGTCCGAGGTAGATTTCGAGGAGCACTCTTCACTGCTAGCGCATTAATCCTTTCTTTGCACATGAAGCTGAGAGTATCACGTTTCACATATTCATATCCTCGCCTTCAAAAAAAAGTCAAGCTCGTTAATGGCGATATAGAGGCGTGTCCCCTGTCCCAAACCATGTGAAGAACAGTCACCACAGCTGGCCGAAATGGGATATGGCAGATATCCAAGAAACAGGGATCTATCAGCCGATAGGAGCCCTGGCTCGATATAATCGGAGGATTATTCGCAGGGTTGACTTAGGACGAACCATTTGAGCAGGTGTTTCTGGTCATTGGAACTCATATCAAAGCGATGAGAAGTTGCAAACCGAACAAACATGCCGATTCAACAGCCACCGGTGGCGCTAAGATCCCCTTATCTCCGGTGATCAATGAGATCAGGCAGAACTTCTGAATGATAAGTTCCACAAGACCTGGTATATAACTTAACCGACCATGGCCAGGAACTCAAGTCATTTTTCTGCTATACTGCTCACAGAAGGGTAATTAACAATCTCATGAAATGTCGCAGAAGGTTGATCATCTTTGTGTCCTAGTCCATGGGTAAGTCGTGCTCTTACACCTGCCGCCACCATGGCGTTTCTCCGTCCGTTAAGATACATGGATAGCTGACTGTGGCGATGCATATTCCAGGCTCTGGGGCAATCCATCCCATTTGGACTACCTGGCCGCGTCTCTCAGAGAGCGTTACGGAGAAGACCGCCTCTACATACTGGCCGCGAAGGGAAATTCTGGGAATTTTACCTACGATGGAATCGAGCTCGGAGGGGAGCGATTGGCGCATGAGATAGAAGACACTCTGGGTGCCTTGGCTGCAGAGGGGATCCATATCAAGAAGCTCAGTGTTATCGGATATTCTCTGGGAGGTCTAGTCGCCAGATATGCGCTGGGTTTGCTACACGCGCGCGGATGGTTCGACAAGCTGGAGCCCGTCAATTTCACGACGTTTGTGTCGCCACATGTCGGTGTTAGAATGCCACTTAGGGGTATTCGAGACCACATTTTTAATGGCTTGGGCGCCCGGACACTGTCCATGTCCGGCAGGCAAATGTTCATGGTGGATGAGTTCCGAGGTTCGGGACGGCCTCTGCTTAGCATCCTCGCTGATCCGGATAGCATCTTCATTCAAGCTCTGGCGAAGTTCAGAAATCGTTCAGTATATGCGAATATCGTCAACGATCGTTCGACGGCTTTCTTCACGACCGCTCTTTCCACGACGAACCCATTCCAGGACCTGGAAAACGTGAACGTCAACTATGTGAAGGGCTACGCGCCAGTGGTCATCGATCCTGATGACTACTTTCTGCCTCCGAGAAAACAAGAACCGCCCTCTTTCGTTTCCAAACTATGGCGAAAGATTAAAGGCACGTTAACTCAGGTGGCAATTTCGCTGCTAGTCGTGGTTTTCGTCCCCATCGGCGTTGTACTGTTCCTCGTAAATGCTGCAGTACAGACGTACCGCAGTCGCCAGCGTATTCGCCTCCATGAGGATGGAAAGGCAGGAGTTCGTCTTTCCAACTACCGTGTGCCTGTTATTGTGAAGGACATGCAAAATGCAGTCGAAGACGCCTTTGAGAGCGCGAACGCGATGCAGGATCCGGATTATCTACCAAACGCTCGTAACCGTGCCGGAAAGGAAGAATCACTCCTGCGAACACCTGCCGTCAGCAAGTCTGGGGCCATCGAAAATCAAACAGATACACCAGACGAGACTTCAACAACGTTACCCGACAAAAAGCGCGATTCCACACTGGCTCTAACGCCAGCTCAATTCTCCATCATCAAATCCCTCAATTCCGTGGGATTCCGAAAATACCCGGTATGGATCCATAATCACTCGCACAGCCATGCAGCCATCATTGTGCGAATGGCGAAAAAGGGATTCGAAGAGGGCAAAGTCGTCGTGAAGCATTGGCTCGACAACGAATTTGACATTGAGTGATGCCCACTGAAACGCGGGGATTGATCTGTGCGGGATTAAGTGGGCCAAAAGTGGAACACCCCATGGAATCATTGGAATATGCCATGACTCTGTCTCCATCACCCATGGCCATTCCCTGCAATCATTTAATGGTTCATCAAATTAAGGGGCAGTGAGGACTTCACTTCCATTCTAGGCTCCCTGCATTTCTTAGCTGTTGGTGGCTTGGTGCAACCCACCATCCCCGTGGTGCCGAGTCTCACCTCCACATCCTGACTTTCTTCCTGACATACGCAATTGAACTGATATGCATATCAGGGACGATATTAACTTTATGATCTCGGAATTGCCGTTTGTGTACTTTCCGTTACGCCCCTGTCAATTGTGGCTGCATGATTCCATAGATGGCGTTTTTTAGGTCCGCTTAGCTTCAGCCTTGTATAGCCGCCAATGGCGTGGCTTAATTACATGGGTAGTGAATTTCTACGTTCCAAGTCCTGTCTTGTCTGCTTACGTGTGGTTGTTCATAAGTGATGTTATAGCGTGAGACTGAGTGGCTGTAGATATCCCGATATATACGCATTTAATGATGAATTTGAAGATATTTGAGATAATCTGGTCCATGCGATATATAACAGTCAAACTTCAATCATAACTAGATCAAACCGGAACCAATGGGAACCAATGGGAATCTATATAGTGATGAAAATGTCACCGACAAAGCAGAACAGTCTGAAACATAATAGCCGAGTTGCACCTGGCAATCAAAATGTGCGATAGGTAGAATAAGATGAGGTACGTGTCGGATGTAAGATAGTAAGGTGATGATGACGGATTCAAGGAATATCTGAAGTATGAGGTATAGAGCAGGCAAATTCAAGGAGGAAGGCGAAATTAAGGAGATGAGTCGGGACCGCAGGACTAGTGCGTGGCGGCCGACTCCGAGTCAATACCGGAATCCACATCATCCTCCTCGATAATGGCAGACTCATCGGCCCGCTTCGACATCTCGCGGTTCGTGACGAACTTGACGGCCTCGAGCACATTATCACAAATCTTCTTGGGCGGATACCGCGGGATGGTCCCTTCCTGGTACACGCCCGTCTTGACGAGGATGGAGAACCAGTTGCTGTCGCTGATGCGGTCGAACTCGTTGGTGCCGCGGATGTCGGACTCGGGGGTGTCTCCGACGAAGTAGACGGTGGAAGGCGGCTTGTTGATGCCGTGGGTATCCTTGCGCCATTGGCGGAGGAGGCGGGTTGCGAACTCGTACGTGCCGAGCTGGGGCTTGCCGAATGCGACGGTGCTCAGTTCCTTCCCGGTGACGGCCTTGTAGAGGGCCTCGAGCGAGGCTCTGAGAGCACCCATGCCGATGCGGACGTGCTCGTGGGAGGTGGACCAGACGACGTCGTTGTGGGAAAAGAAGATTGGGGGACCCTCATCGAATGTCTCCGAGCGGGTGCCTAGGTATCCGTTCTTCGACATGAGGACGTCGAGGATGATCTGCTGGTCCCCGGCCCAGTCCCGGCTGTCGGCGAAAACGAAGATGGCCTCAATGGGCGTCTTGCTGAAGTCACGGACGCGTGAGTTGTTGTACTCTTCTTCAGTCAGTTTTCGGAATGGTGTTGTGTCCTGTATTGTCTTGATGATATCGCCTGGGGTGATGACGTCCTTGAAGCCGTAACCTTCGGCTACGATCCGGCACTTCTCACCCTCGCCGCCGACCACAAGGACGGTGTGGTATTTTTCGGCCATCTCCCGCATTGGGGTGTGTCCGCAGATGAATTGGCCGGGTGAGACCTCCAATTCGAGCTGCCGGCTGAGGTCCAGACACCGTTCCTCTTCGGTCTTGCCTCCACCATTCGTTACGAAGATGTAGGGACTGGTATGGAGTTAGTTAACTATGTCCGTGTTGAAGGCTTATTGGGAGGAAAGCCGTACATCTTGACACCGTATGGATTCTGACCGTTGATGTACTTCAACGCATCAACAGCCTCGGGGATAGCTTGACCTCCTCTGATGAGGACACCATCGATGTCAAAGGCCAGAGCGAATTCATCAGCTGTCGTGAGATTCCCGGTGGTTGTGGCGACAGGGGAGGCGACACGAGGAGACTCTTCTTCCGAGGAAACTTCTTCATCCAGGTGATGCTTGGCCATGGCCATCTCAGTGGCCATGTCATGGGCCCCGCTAGAGGCCATCAGATGCTTCGGGGGCACGACGACGTTGGGTCCGCCATACAGGTCGGCTCGAGTTGCATCAATGCTGGAAAGCCGTCGCACCCTCTGGGAGCCGAAGCCGTGGGTCGTAGCCATTTTGAGACGGGTCTTGAGGAAATCGTGAGAATGTGGCAGGGATCAGAGCGGGTGGCG
Organism: Aspergillus pseudoviridinutans; assembly: GCF_018340605.1. NCBI lineage: Eukaryota > Fungi > Ascomycota > Eurotiomycetes > Eurotiales > Aspergillaceae > Aspergillus > Aspergillus pseudoviridinutans. Next base: position 3,821,459 of record NW_025091284.1, read on the forward strand.
ATGATGGATTGGTGGGAGTAGGGAGTCAACTACACCGCAGAACAGGGGGACTGAGGCGTGTGGATGATGAGACTGATCACTAAGGGAATCTTCTCCCAAGGAATTGAATCTGGAGACGATTTTAAAAAAATAAATGGAGAGTGACGGGAACTATACAACGCCTGATTCCGACGTGCGGAGACGAGACTGTGGGGAAAAGCGGAGCAGTATCCGACTTGATACCMAGTGGTACAGTTGTAGGAAAGTAGGTGGACACCAAGATCAGTGATAGTAGGTGTGGGGATGGGGAGAAGATGATGGAGCAACGGAGGTGAAAGATGGACGTCAAGGCCATTAATATAGATGGTTCGAGGGAGGCAGAGTGGAGGATGGGTGCTTTAGATCAGAACCACCGATGATTCAGACCGTGGTGCCATTATCCACCATGGATGGCTCAATCGATCTGGTGCAATCGCGGTGAAGCATGAGCATTTTTATTTGTTGTTGCAATGAATTGTCGCCCATAGTCGAGGATGACGGTCTCCACTGGGTCCCAGAGTTTACCTTCATTTCTGCGCCATCCGAAACGGCCGGGTCCAAAGATAAGTCGCAACCGTCCTTGAACTCAACCTCCATTTCTAGGTTGAGTTAGTCAGGATAAGACTACCTAGGTTCAGGCTCACCCATTATTATTCATCTGGAGTGATTCTGAGATCTGATTCATTTCCAATATACCTCGTAGATGGATAATGGAATCGTCGCAGTCGGCGGAGAGATGTGAACCGGCCTGCAGTAAAGTTAGAAGTGGAGCCTCTCTGCTTCTATTACTGTAGGTGACTATTTTGTTCCTATTATTGTTATGGATGAGCTTTATAGTACCTCTGTACGGAGTAGTGTATGTTATCCTTGTCTCAATTATGCACAGTACTCAGAGAAGAGACCTGTGAGATCAAAGAAAAGGCAACCTTTCTCCTCGTAAGTCAAGCACGATTACCGAAGTGGCTAAATGACTTCAAACAAAGATACTTCTGATTGGTATCAACCTCCATAACAAACACATCCCTGCCGATGTTGATCCTACCTTACTCCATTATAATATCCCTCTCCCCCTAGGCATAAGCTAATCACATTGGTCCTTTACGCTCACTCCTACCTCCCGCTGTGACACTGCATTCCGTTTCCATATGTACCGTTTTGCCGATGATGTCGCGTCAGATCCAATCAGTTTAGTGATTAGTCCGCAGCGAGGTACCCCTCCATTGGCAGCATCCCTCCGAAATAACAAGGAATATGTTATATTAAGTTCAAGGAAGCGGCTGAGTGAGAAATTTAATTATTCCTCGTCTGCAGTCAGCATAGCTAATCATCGTCGTCGTCGTCGTCGGCCTCGGACCACATTCAGTATTTTTGAGATCGACCGATGCAATGATGTCATGGTGGCGGGGCGCTCCCTCCGAAGTACCAGACGTATGCAAGGTACTTGGGATACGGAGGCGAGGTACGGAGTACATACGGACCGAACAGTACTTTACTACGCTCTTATACACTCTCAATAGGTACAGGCAAGAATGTATCTGATATTGATCGTCTTGCTTTACGTGAGATATCTTGCTCTAGCCGGAGAGTGAGAACATCCCACAACAGTCCTCTTATGATACCTGCGAAGCAGTACGGCTGGTGAATCCAGGTACAAGGAGAGAGTACCTTATCTAGGCAGTAGATATACATTCCTTATCTCAGCCAAAGTTCCCCCTTTGCATGTGATGGCGCCTCTGTATTGGACGAGGACAACACCCGTTACGTTCTTTGTTTAGGAATTTCGTATGATTATGTATTTCGAGGTAAACCTATACCACAGACTGACTCCGAATGAAAATTCGGAGAATGGTTTTGTGTTAGGGTTCAGGATCACTCGGTTCAGGATCACTCTGCATCGAGCTCGGAAATCTCGAGAGTGTCAAGTAGCTGGGTATCATCCGCCTCAAGAACCTTATGGTAGGGCATCGTTGCATGAGTCGACATCACTTATCAAATCTATTTTTGGTCTGAGGATAGTCGACTCGATATCAGCCTATTCGGAATCAATGCTTCTTAATCTAACGTCTAATACTCCCTCCCTTACACTGGGAGAGTAAGGAAAACCGTTTCATCAAGAACGTGGAAGTCCCTGAAACATGATCGGTGCCCCCCTTTCTCAAAACGGAACCAGCCGCCCAGCCCCCTTCCATTCTGGACACGTAAAGATGATGATAGAGAAGAAGTAGTAAACGAGCAAACATGTGTGATGCGATGATATGTTACAGGGTATTATCCGCATATATACTGAAAGTTCAGACCTCTCATGGGGAATGCATGCAGTAAATGGATACAATCATAAGGTCCTTTGAGTTCAACAGGGAAAGGGAAAGAGCATCTAGTCCACGCGCAGAATCAGGTCAGAGCCTCGCCGAGCCGGTGTCAGGTTGCGGCCCCAGGACACTGGTTTCCTCCGCAGCGTAGCAGGAGCCATATTCTCCACTGGAAAGCTGGGGTCAACCTGGAGTTTCTTGAACTTGTAGTCAGAGTACTGAGTTTGAGAATCGCGGGTCTCTAGCCAGCCGTGCTCGGGAGAATATGGAATTCTTACTACCTGGGGTTGCGGCTTGCCCTTTCGAATCTGCACTCGTTTAATGTCATCGCCTCGTACAATCCGAGGTCGGGAGACAATCTCCCGCACAGGAGGAGCTGTCCCGGAGAAGGTTATTCTGGGATTCGGCAGAGTAGCACCGCTACCAAAGTAGCCGTCACCATCGTTCTTGCCAGCGTTAACTGACGGTGTGACCACCTCCCTTACAGGAGTGAGTGGCTTGAAGTCGCCAGAATGTCGAGACTTTCGACGGAGCTCCGAGCGTTCATTGAGGCTGATGGTCTCGAAGCCGTCTGTTGATGTTTTTACGAGATCATCGTGCGTTCCTAGCTCGACTGACCGACGTGCAGCTCCACGAGTCGATTGCCTCCCATCACTCTGACCACACCCAGCGCGTGGATTTAACCATTGACTATCCATGTAATCCTGCTCATCCGGCATTTGGACCTCCGTATACCCGCATGGATCATTACAGATTTCTGCTTGTTGGTAGTGCGCAATCCTTTCCCTAGTATTGGCGAAGGCCGGCTTCGCTCCATACCCAACGTTCTTCTTGGATAACGACGCGTTGCCCATTCCATAGAGCATTGCGCGCGGGTTCGATGGTAAGCMCATTGCTGGCCTACGCTGCTGGCTGTGATTGTGTCCGTTTGTTCCACCCATGGAACCCTTGTTTTGGCTTGAAGATCCAAGAAGGCTTCTAGGCCTCACTGCATCCTCTTCGAACAATGTGTCACTGCTCATGTGTCCTGAGGGCTTGTGGCTGCTCCATCTTAATGGCTTTGGATATAGGTTCATGTTTGGTTTATCCGGTAATAAATCGGAAACCGTGCGCTCTGAGGTCTGACTTGGGGAAGCGTCAAATTCGGAATTCGTTGACACCGCGAAACCGATTCTGTCTGGACTATCATATGGAAAATGATAATCACCAGGGCCTGTAACGAAGACTGCTGGATTTCGGATTGCCGGCTTGAATGGCGACATTAACCTCGCAGTCTCGGAGTTGGATTGCTGGCTTCCTGCACTAAAAGAAGGATTTGCTGGGCCTTGGATTGGACGTCGAGGAAGCGGTAAGCCAAAGTCTGGAGGTTCCGACATGACACCTCCAATCTCGAAGAAATCTTGATCTTTGATTTTCTGATGCTGACGCCGTACTCTCCTGCAGCAGAAGAATATGATAACCCCGAGAATGAAAAATCCAGCAACTCCAGACGTGACCGAAACACCAATTACTGCAGCGGCATTGAGGCCGCTACCTGTAGCAGTAGAAGTTGACGATGCCGGTTGATCGCTAGTAGTGCTTGGGGATGTTTGTTCGCTGTGCGTTACTGTCAAAGGGGTTTCAAAGATGGCAAGCGTGGATGATGTGGAACTCGATGTAGTAGCTTTACTTGACGTATCTGTTGTGCCCATTGTTATGGTCGATGTCGTCAATAATGTTGATGGTGATGTTGTTGTTGTGGTCGCCTCTGCTGTCGGGTGGATAATGGACATGACTGTGGCGGTTATGGTAGCATGTGTCTTTGGAACCGCGCCAGCTACCGAGTCACACATGTTATAGACATCGGAGCTCTCGGTCACATTTATGGGACAGAAGGACAGGTTGCAGCGCAAAGCTGCCTCGCCTAACGTATAACCACTCTTCGTATTCGTCCTGCACAGGCAGTCTAGGACTAGGCTGCCGCACGCATTCGTTGGATAATCAGATGCTATGAAGTATTTGACGCAGCTCAAAGCACATCCTGGGATAGAGTCGAGCGGCGAGGGTGCCACGGACGCCGTACGTCGAGATTGACGGGAACAATGTGCCAAACATGATGTTATGCACGAGATCGCTACGACAAAGCTCCATCGAACTAAGGCGAGGAGCATGATGTAGCATTCCTGAAATCCGGTCAGACCGCTTAGGCATTCTGACGAAACATTTTCGTTGAAGAATATGGGTTTGCAAGGGGGATCTGAAAGATGGGGGCTGTTGGACATATCCATTCTCACCTATATAGTCGCACTGCAAAGGAACTAACACTCCAGGAGTCATGAGTAAAGATGTAGCTTCATTCTCAAATATCTCAGCACACAAAAACACAGAAGAGCCTGGTGTTCATGAGTCTGATTGCTGAAGAATCTAGAGTTAAGCAAACGGAACAAGAAAGAGAAGAAGGATTGAGGCCCGCATGGCGGGTAAAACAGGTGCCATCATTACAGTTCACCTCACTTTCTCATCCTGCTGACGCTGTTGCCGGCGTTAAATGGCAAAAGTCCCCTTCTTTCGCCATGGTGCTGACTGGCTACACATTGCAGAAGCCCAATATGTGAAACAAGACAGCGAGGCTGAGTGTCTGTAGGCGCTCTGATGAGAAGTGAAACATAGTTGACGCCATGCCTAATCTGTGAAAGATATGGCTGAGACAGATCGAGCAAAAGCTGGCGCTTCGATGGAGAAGAGTTCAGGGACTTGCTGAATACGCGCCGTGTTGGCGCTGTAATGCAAGCACCTCTGATTTTCCTCTTCGGGTTAGTTTTATCCGTTATAGTTTGGCGCCCCGACATATTGTCCAGTAAGGATGTATCGATTCTTTGGTAACTTTTTTCTTCATAGTTCCAATGGCCCGTCGTTCACAAAACGCTTCATATTACCATTGCTCAACAAGCCATCCAACGCCCAAGGAATCAGAAACCCTTGACTATTGGAATCTTTGCAGAAATCTATCTTTTAGACGGCAAGGTTGTCAGAAATGTACCTCGCAGGGAGAGTGAAGAAGATATGCAACTGAACCATTCGTGAATTGCTGAGTGCATGTCCATAGGCAGATCTGAGTATGTCGACGTCAAAAACACTAGCCACATGGCGATCTTGCAAGTTATTGCCAGAAAAATAGGATCACTCCGGAACTCCAATCACAGCGGTTATGGCCTCCGATTAATGAACGAGTCATTTGAGGAAGGGTGCATAAGTATCGACGGAATGTAACCAAGTAGATAAGTTCGACAGCGAGGAAACTGCAGCTATGTTGATGTGGTAATTGCTCCCATCTTGACTGGAAGAGCGGCCAACTGCTCAAGGAATCCTAGAATCAAAGTAGATGGTTAAGTGGGCGTTGCCTAATCCTAGTACGGAGTAGGACTTTGGGAGATCTACGTAGACAAGAATCAGTGGAAATTATGATCTTCTGAGTGTATACTCCAGAGTCAATGACGCGCAAATCTATTGGCGATACTGGGCCGCACCTTGACCTGAAGACCAGAAATCTACATTTAATTTTGTAAGACCAATTGCGCGTTTATAGCTGAAGTGGTTGCCATCTCCGCTACTCCGTATTTGTCCAGGAATTGGGAGATAACACCTACAATGTCTCAAATAAAATTGGAGACAACATGTGCGTTTAAACTCGTCATTGAACAAAAATTCGTAGGTTGATAAATTATGTCATTGCCATGATCACGTGAAATCACAGATAACAAACCAAGAGCAGAAGCCCCCTGGGAGAAATGAGCTGGTATCATCCGAGTTGAAGACAAGAAACATAGCGCAGAGCAATAATGGAGATAACGAAGATAGAGAGGAAGACACATTGGGCCGTATTGCAATAATTAAGGTGGTATGGCACGATCAAATCACAGCATTTGAGCAGCAACTGCCAAGACTAGCGGGGCTAATTGGACTAATCTCGACTGGCGCTCCACGGAACCCTGTTGACACCGCTCTTTAATCATCCGTAGTGTATCAGTAGGGATCGCATCTCTTTCGCGTCCAAAATCAGAACAGCTGACATGATGAAGCGAAATGGATTTTCGTTTGCGATTTTCGGTAGATAGACTGAAGACGGATGAAGGTGATCGGCTAGGGGTGGAGCGACGTGCCCTAATACTTGAATATGATGTAGCTGCGAACTTGGTTAGCTCTGAAAGCTAGGCAACCACAAAAAGAAACGGGTACATACAAGGCGTGAATGATACCGGGAATCCAACCCAAGATGGTCAGACAGATGTTGATCAGAAGATCAGCACCACATCCTCGCTCAAGGAAAACACCAAGAGGAGGCAGGATGATCGCAAACAAGATCTTGCAAATGTCACTGTAAAGGCGCGAGAGAACGATTAGTACCTTCTTCTCCCTCAGTGTACTCTTTGGTGCTGAAGTTCGCTCCTCATGGGCGAGTACCACCAATGGCCGTAGGCCGGCAACAAGGGAACAAGGGGAGAAGCTTACGAAGCAGTGAAAGGCATCTTGATTTAGTGGTCTGTAGTGTGACAAGGGAAGATATCGAAGAAATAATATGATGGATATTTGAGGAGATGATGAAGAGGTAATTTCAGAAAGGCGACAGTAATAGGTAGTAACGATGGGGAAAGGGTTGGCAAGGAATAGGGCGGAAGCTGCTTCTTAAATCATCGGCAACACATAGGGTAGTGCAACCTCAGGACTTGCTTAAGGTACCTTACCTACCTAGGTACCTCCACCAACGTCAGTCAATCTTGTCTTTACCTTGCGTTACTTTCGCTACATATGCAATCGGTAGACGTCTATTTTTATCAATTAATTCTTTAAAATTGTTGTCTTCCATGTCAGAGACAACCTTAATACGAAGTTACCCTTTTTTTCCTTTCCCCAAGGCAACGTTTGGGTGTTGAGTATCTCATAGCCTCATACCAAACCCATACATACATCATCCTTTCCGGGCTGGGCATTACGTCATGCTTTTACCGCCCACCTGTGGCTCATGTCTGTACAGACTGACTTGATTGGTGGATGGCTGTCGTTCACGATTTGATATTCCGCTGCCTAGAACGGTACTTAAGGAACCCTTCCTTGAGTCCTGCAAATTGGGTACCTTAATCTGGTAAGGCTGACGATCCCTCAGGGTTGGAACTTGGACCTAGGAAATACGGCTCAGCAGAATAACGTCAGAAGTCAGAGCAAGAAAGGGGATCCCTCGGGCGCCTTTTGCGTTGATGCTACGTGTGATTGCATGTTATGCTTATTCCATCACAAAGGTGGCTGAGAAATATTAGCCGCATGACGCTCTTTAATTGAAATATTACTCGGTACTCTGCCTTATCTCTAACTGGCAGTGTGGGTTTATTCCTGTTGCCTGGACCTACGCCAGGACTGTTCTTTATCTCGCAGATTTTTCGTCGGCTCGAGAGAGGTGCTTGAAGCGAGAAGACATGATAAACTCGGGCTTATAATACCATCATTCTGTCGATGGCCTATATCTATATAGAATCAATCGAGCACTCATCGGTTAACTTCAATAGTCGCCCTGCCCTTTGGGAGTTTGCCTCATTCTCGAGGCCTTGGTGCGCTCGGCATGGCAACTGGAGAGGAAATAGGGAAGAGCTCACGATGCTAGATGGAAGGAGGACGTAGTATCAGCACTCATATATATATGCTCCAAATGAATGATATGCAAATGCTGATAGAGGTGCCAATTCTACCTTGCCATTGTCACCCTTTGTACCTCTCTACAGGGTATCATGTCTTGGCGTTCGGTAAAGATAGCTTAAACTCCGCAGATGTTCTCCGCATACACAAATTATCAAGTTTATCAACTCTGCACTTCGCACCAGCTCAACCTCTCGACATCTACTGGTCATCTTTGTCCATATAGTATCGTTATTGATGCTTTCATGGCGATGAGGCTCGGGCTCATCCCGCGCTCCATATCGACGCAGCGGGCAATCGAGTCAATCCCCTTCCAGCAGGTTCGCAGATGCTGCCGAGTGCAAGGAAGGGAAAGCCCATATCACTCACAGAACGGCACAGCACGAAGACGGTTTCAGACTACAAGCACAGCAGCCCCTGATCATTTGCCCTTCGCCTACACATGGCTCACAAAGACACCAGAGCAGATCGTGAGTGCGCTCACTCTCTTCACTTGGAGCAGCTAGCTAAATAGTCAAGAGACTCCAGACGATGTGCTTTCGAACTTACCTCCGTCCTCCTCATCGCTAGCAGAAACAGGAAATGTTTCGGTCCTACTCGCCACTCCGTCTTTCGCTCAGTGGATAAATCCCGACGGTCAATTCCTCGAACGGTGGATGAACAAACTTTACCAGATACCTACAACGTCAGCGTCTCCAGGTCCCATCCACGCTATCCTTGCTGTCATCGATAGAATACCAGATGCACGTCTACCGACAAACTCTGATGGAGTCATATCAGACTCCGAAGGATTGACAGTCACGACCGCGCAGGCAAAGGATATAAATGCAAAAGCGGCTGCGCCCCGCCGGGCAAGAACAATGGGAACAGAAGAGGCCGCCCTTGTGTTCTCAATTGAGACCAGTATTCCGGGTATATCTGATCAGACTCGCAGGCCTGTTCATGAGGTCGGGTTGCGGCTCGCCAACACCATTTTTGTCAATGGTAATGACAATACTCTTCTCGGAACACGCTGGGTTTACGATTCCTCAGCAGGAAAATATGTCTTAGATCAGTCATTCTCCTTGTCGAGCTGTGTAATAACGAATTTTGCAAGAAGTCTACAAAGCTCTTGTGGACTTCCGCTATATCCTGTCGGTCAGAGAAGGAAAGTCATCTCTAGCATGGGCAATATCCTCCGTCAGGTTGCGAAGCACGTTGATGGCAAGTCGAACGAACCGATACCAGCTTCATCTGAACTGGAGAAGGAGCTTCCCCGTTACATTGCAGAACACAACATTGCTGACCAAAGGGTCTCTGTTTGGGCCCTGGTCGAGAAGCCGGGTACAGACGTTGTGCTCAGCGCAACTTCTACTCAGGATCGCCTTGTCCAATCAATCCAGGCCGGTGGCAAACTTCACCGTGTTATGAGTGGTGGAGGGGGATGGGGTAAGAAGCAAGGACTGCTGTCATTGGATCCTGAGATAAGCTTTCTCCAAGCAAAAGAATACGGAGAGCTGTCAGTCCTTGATCATTTATTCCCAGGTAATGGCAGGACCCCGGTCCAAGAGCCACCGCCTGTTGAGCAGCCTACAATGGCAATGGACGATTTGTCTTTGCTGTCACAAGTTGCTAGTCCAGGCGATTACGTTCAATTCTTCGTTTCTGTTGAGCCAGGCCAGACGCACAGCAGCCTTCCAACATTGTCAGACCTACCTCAAGGGAGCGTGTCGTATCATTTCGGTATGGTTTCTGATGCAGATATGCCGGCAACGGAGGCTACTGAGCACATAGATCTGATAGCCGTTCCTCGCTATTTTGGCGCTCTCTCAGAGAAAGCAATCACGTACTTCCAGCCCAAGATTGAGGGAAACTCCAAGGGAGKTGTGCTTGGAACCAGCACCAAGTGTGATATTCCTGGAAGTCGAATTGAGATGACTTTGGCATGATATTTCTGAACTCAATGACATGTAAAAGCCTACAGGTGTATATATTGTACAATAGACTCTACTGGCCATTTTCACGCAACATTACCTAGAAATATCGTAAACTCTTCTCATGACTTGACCCTCCACTATGTCGATCCGCCAAGCTGTAATCACGTGGCAGCGCAGATGGTAGCTGAGCCTCTCCGAAGCAACCAGCGTGTTCGCCTTGACCTCCAACTCCATCCGAAACCCAGAGCCTTCGCATCATCGCAACGATAGCTCCTGCAGTTCTTAAATACCCGTTGTCGATCACTTACATCTCCCTGAGCTTCATAAATTACTTTTTTGATAGCCCGACCGGTTCGATCTTTCAAAAATGGCCACAGAACTTTGGTACGTAATCACTTCAACTGCTCCTTTTCAACCAGCTACTGCTCGAATCCCGGTCAACCCCTGCAAGGATTCCAACAACAGATCTTGAGTGCTAATGCTTTTACCTGAATAGCCCAGTTTATGCGGTGAGTATTCTGCTCTTCCACAGCCACCGATCCCAGAGCTCTTTTCCGTACCCCCACGGATAGCTTCGTCATTGTTTCTCCAGCACCTGATGCAATCCCACTCGCGTATTCAAATACAGAATACTGACTCTGATAGCCCTTCTTCGGTGCTCTCGGCTGCACTTCTGCCATTGTCTTCACTTGCTTCGGAGCTGCCTATGGAACTGCCAAGGCTGGTGTCGGTGTCTGCGGAATGGCCGTCCTCCGGCCCGACCTGATTGTTAAGAGTATGTTTTCGGCATCGTACCGGTTTGACATATGGGATGTATTAACCGATGGTTCTCCATAGACATCGTTCCCATTGTTATGGCTGGTATCATTGGTATCTATGGACTGGTCGTATCCGTCTTGATCGCAAACGATTTGGGTCAGAAAGTCCCTCTGTACACAGGGTTCATTCAGTTGGGTGCAGGTCTCGCCGTCGGTCTCGCCGGTATGGCAGCTGGGTATGTTCCATCACGATCTTCGTTCCTTGGATTCTATTCCGTTTGGCTCTGAGCTGACCTTGCTCGCCTGCAGCTTTGCCATCGGTATTGTCGGTGACGCTGGTGTCCGCGGAACGGCCCAGCAACCCAGACTTTATGTCGGCATGATTCTGATTCTGATTTTCGCTGAAGTCTTGGGTGAGTAGCCATGATATGTGACTCCTTCGTAGCTTACTGTCTCTAACCGTCGCTTGTTCTTTGTGCAGGTCTGTACGGTCTGATTGTTGCTCTTCTCATGAACTCTCGCTCGAGAATCGACGCCACGTGCTAAACGAGCACTCTATCGACTCTCCCGAATGGGAAGAATCGAATCACTATCAAGCGAGATTAGCCCCGCCCTCTTTGTGTGTACCAAATCGCATTTTGGGATGTGGGTTGCTCAAACACATGTAACGAGATAATTGTCCTTGTGTCTCGGAAATGATAGCAGGATCTGCTGTCCATTGTCCAGGCTAAGGTACGAAAACTGACTTGAACGAGGAAGGTGGATCCGGGGCTCTTCAACTATAAATGGACAACAGATATAATGCTGATATGTTGGCGGCCGAGGGATGTAGACTAGGGAATTGGGGTTGGTTCACAGACTCTGGTAGATACGTCGCAGGGCCAACATCCGCGGTGAACTTGTACTTTATGCGAGTTTGTTGTTGATCCTAGCTAGTCTGGGTCATTATCTTGCAATGCTGAATTCTTTTTGCTTTTTCCCCTTTAGTTTCCATGTATGTTCTTGTTGGCTGGCTGGCATTCTTATTCCTGTTCTTCTAGCTTTCGAAATATTATTCCTATCGCAAATATGCATTTGTTAAAAACTGATGGCAATCCGTTAATGGTGAGATGAAAAACGACCAATACATTCGTCGAAATTAGCTCAACACGTCGGCAAGCTGATTAGGATGCGGATTCCAAACCATGCTAAAGTGCAAGAGTCAAGTATATACTTGCATTATGATGGCTCTGGACGGAGAATAATATACGGAATGATATTGTCTATTGATACCAGAATGCTGGATACTATGCATCATCGAGGAAAGAGATACCACAAGGACTATGTCAACAAAAGCTTATGAGAGAGAGCATGGACGAGCAAACGGGAGCAAGACCCGTCGTCGAGAGACAGGTCCAATACTTCCCAGGGTCGTGGTTAGTCAAGGGAAGATGAGACGACGAAAGAGAAGAGAGACGCGGGGTGAATGTAAGGAGCTAATGTGGTGCGAGAAGTTCCCTTAAGCCTTGTCCAGCTTGCGTCGCAGAGTTCTCGTCCTGCGCAGCAGCTTCTTGAACTTGTGCTTCTTCATCTTCAGCTTGCGCCGTCTCCTGGTGCTAATGGCATGCATGGTGTTATTGTCGCGCAGGCGCTCGATGTACGAGTTTTCCGAACCGTGGGGAATGTCGATGATAGCATCGTTCTCCCCGGCTCCGGGAGCCTCCAGGTCCTGCGTGGGGACGAATGGGGAAGCATGGGCTTGGTATGTCTTGCGGCCGTCTGGATGCGTGGACTCTTGGATGGTCAGAACAGTCGAGAAGCTGGAGGTCTCTTCGGTGGCGGTGGCATCCTTGGCCTCGTCGTAGGGCACCGGAGGTGGTGGGGGTTGGAAGGGGCGCAGGCGTTTGGTGAGTTCTTCGATCGAGATGCGCAATTCGGACATGTTCATTCCTTCGAGACCCTCCGCCTCATTGAAGCCCCGACTCAGGATATTCATTTGGTCTTCTTGCTCGCCGAGGTACGCCGCGTTCTCCATGTTATGAACGGCGGATGACAGCGTAAGAATGACATCGGCCGTGTCGGGCTTGGAGGGCTTCTTCGCGGTGAAGATGGCATCAAAGGCTTCGGCGCTGGAGGGTGGAGGTACAGTGGTAGAGACGGAGATAGGTCGATGAATAGAGAAGAATGACGCAACATGGACATCTGCCGGAAGACGGAAAGTCAGTTTGGAAGCTAAAGAATCGCACAGGCATGCGAAGCAAAATTGACATAGTTGACTCCGCATATCAAGCATAATACTGACCGTGTGGCTGTAGATGTTGTGTTGAGGGAACACTGGGCAATCTCGAAAAGGCAGCATGCTGGTTGGACTTGGAGCCATTCCGGCCATCCTTTCCCCTCCGCTTCGAAGATTTACCTTCACGCTTATCCCCAGAGTTCACGCCTTTCGCTGGTGTCTGAGAGGAAGCATCGATGTTCCTTGAACCATCACTGGGCTTTGAGGAAGAAGAGGAGTATCGGCGTTGACGCACATGCTCGGTCGTGCCGAAGAATCCATTTGAAGACGAAGCAAGAGCTTGACTGGATGTTCGAGAAATAGCAGAAATAGGCACAATGGGCGTCCACACAGCCCGGCGAACGGAGGATGGCAACATTTGCACAAGTAAGTAACCCAGTAAGCGGGTACGGGGGTTTTGCTTGCAGCTGGCAGAGATGTTGAAGGCGAATTCGAAGTCGGAATCGATCATGCGGAAATGGTGATTATGTCAGCTATTTATGCCTCAGGCAAAATATATCACATGATCACGTGGCTCGCCCCATGGTCTTCACAGTTGCTTCTTTTCAAGAACGAATTGATGCCCTTGTTTCAAGTTTCTGTCCAAGGTGAGAGAATCATTTTCAACATGGACACGCTGCTCCATGACCCAGCTGGATAGCTGAACACATCGCGGAAATTCGTAAGAGCCATGTTCGCGGTTTCCTTGTCTTTTGCTCCAGGTGGATATACCACTTTCATGACATAAGGTAAGACTAGAGAGGAATGCGCCAGGGCTAGAATAGCTACACTTTACAACCTCAGCCATTCTCATTATTAGTTCCGGTAGAATGATATTTGTCCACTGTTGAACCTCAATCTTCTGTCTTGAAAAATGAGACAAGCTGAGAACGGCAGACCGCACGTACGCGGAAATTTTGATAATGATTTGAACGACTGTTTTATCATTCCCAAGACTAGACTCGGTATTAATCTATAGAGGAAGAAACACGGAGGTAGGAAGTATACAGGAGATGTGAACAGGAACAAGGGATAAAGCAACAATCGTTAGGTATCCAACACCAAAAAGGAGTGGAAGGAACGTCAAAATAGAGAGAATGGGTATCACCCAGCAGCATATAGACATAAATACCATCGCTGAAATGAGCAGATATGGGATATCACGCTGTATGAGCTTTCATGCAATGTAGCATGGCAACGTAGCGAAGAGTCCACAATCTTTCGATTGATCACTTCAATAAGCGCAAGGAGAGATGGGCAGGTATAAGATATACAGGATAGGATATACAAAACAGGGATATGTAAGAGGTGAAAATCCGGGAATGTGAACGCTCTCATATGCAATGTGAAAGAAGCCTTGAAAAGCAGTGAAAATTCAGCGTCTCAGGTCGGCGGTAAGCCTCGTCAAAAACGATCGTCTCGGTCCGAAGACACTCATAAGATGAGCGTGTGGAGATTCTTCTGGATGATCATGTCCTGTACAGATTCCATAGTCGCCTTCAAAAGCGTTGTGTCTGTAGCATTGGTATAGTGAATGTAGATCTCACGGTCTGGTATTCGGTTGATACCGCGGAATCTATCGGCGAAGTACCGCGCTGCGGCATCGAAATCCGAGTTCGAACCATTATAATCTGGAAAGTGCTTTGATACCGGTGAGAACTCGAGTTTTCCCCTGAAAAGGTCGATCTTGTTCAGGAATAGAATGATGGGCTTGCGCTTGAACCATTCTCCGTTCACCAAAGATTCGAAGAGCATCATTGCTTCGTGCATTTGGTTCTGCGTTTGCGTTAGATAAGATCCTTCCTCAGAAGCACTGATTCTGAATTCGACTTACGGCATTTTGATCCTCTACTAAGCACTGGTCGTAGCCAGATAGCGCAACCATGAAAAGAAGGCACTGGACGCCCTCAAAACAATGTATCCATTTTTTGCGCTCAGACCGTTGCCCACCAACGTCCATCATTCTGAAATTCATTTGCCCTAGCTCGAAGAGAGTCTCCGTGATACCAGTTGTCCTTAAACGGGCCTGCAGCATGTCCTGATTGTCTGGTAGCCAACCGGGCTTGAATAGCCGATCGAGGGACCCGAAAAAGCTAAAAGAGCGTAAGTAATCGCTGGTGAGCAAGATACCGTTGACGTGACCTACTATTGCAAATTATCATGTAGAGCAAACTCGTGACCTCGAGACACAGCTTTTTGCACCCCAGCGTCAACCCACATCTCCCTCATCGCATCACGGACCTTGTAATCTGAGAATGCTTCGTCCGACCCTACATCGGGGTCTAGATTGTCTATGAAATCTGCCAATTGCTGAGAAGTAAAACCAACGATTAGTATCATAATCGGAGCAAAGCGTGAACGGGAAATATGGAGTGTTCTCCTTCAAGTTACCTTTGTATTCTCGAGTTCGAAATCAATCTGCTCAGCGCGCATAATATCCAGCAGAACCTTGAATGCGATGACTAAATTAGAGTATATAACCGCACGTGTCTGTCGGCGCTCATCCTCAGGAAACCCTCCTGAGTGGATAATGCGCATCTGTTTGATAATTGTTGATTTACCTGACTCCCCAGCACCTGCAAGGAACCATCAGTATGTGTGTTCGAGCTTATGGATGCGCCGTATCGTTCCAAGGGCATACCCAGTAGGAGAATCTTGATTGTCCTGTCCATCAATTTTTTGTCATTCTTCAGCGATTTGTCTATCCGAGCCGTCCGCTGGACAGCTTCTTTATCCGCTGCTTCGGCCTGCTTGGAGCTCATGCAACCCATGATGTAGGTTTTCGTAGTTGAGGATAAAGCGTGGAGATAGGGGACAAGGCAACTGCAGTCAGGAGAAATATGGTCAGCGGAACTGCATCGATACAACACATGCGAATTCGATCTTCAACGCAGATTGCGAGTTTCTCTCAAGCTGAATCAGGAGACTGCGTGCGCTCTACCAAGCAACCACTTAAACGAAAGGACATCGAGACATGTATCAATGACTCAACATAAATACGAGGTATAGCAATTGGCAGGAAGGTTCGAGGAAAGCGCTTATTATGGGCAGTGTCTGGAGTAGACATCTATCGACCTACCCCAAAGTACGTTCGAAGGGCTGTGGTTCTATTGGTGATAATGTTACAAGTCAGTACATAACCTTGACCGGGGAAGTCGTCTCAAATGTGCTCTTATGTATAAACGTACTTTCACAGCTTCGGTAATAGGAAATGCCGAAGTCGGTATTTTCCTGTCGCTTTGATATCTCAAGGGTTGCAGACTGTTGCTCTGCCCTGCGGTGATATGATGGAGGGCGCTTCCGATTGTGAGGTATTGTCGAAAAGTTCGAGACAACGCAGCCGACTCTACAGCTTGCGAGAATCCGGAGTCGTAATCGCAAAATCAGAAATTACGCCGCGACAAACTCCAAAATATCACAAGCCAATTTCGATAGTTCAAATGCAACCGAAACCGACTCGGATTCCGATGGGCGGCGATTCTGGGGTCTCGGATAGGTCGAATGGCGTAGACAAAAGTCCGACAAGGTAGGGACTTCTATGCCAACAGGCCGCGATGCTTTCCAACCTTGCAGGAGTAGGAACAGCAGTTACTCGCAATTATTCGAAGAACCAGCAGGGGCTATTCGACGTCTCTTGCAGCGTAGACCGTACACCGGTGTGAGGGCGTCCTCTAGAGCAAGGAGTTCGAGCACGACGGATCGACTATTGTGGAGGGGGAAACAAAGAAGGGAACAAAGAGATGAACACCGGTCGCCAACAGATAGGAGAGATAGTACATGTCTGTCGTCCCACAAGAGAAGCTGACAATGGAACGGGTCAGAGACCAAGCGGGGGGAGGAGTTAGCCGGGATGGGACTGCAGGTTGGAGTACCTTAGCTTTGAGTCGTAGTGGTGGTGGAGGTGGAAGGAGAAGCCTTCCGGAGTAGGAGTAGTAGAAGTGTCAAGTGAGATGGGCACGATGATTATTATTGAAGTAGTTTCCGGCCTGCGACCCGACCGGAGAAAGGCTAATTTGGCACCGTTTCTCTCAGCTATTGAGTTGAAACTCCGGAATGAAATCGATTTCTTTGGTATAATTTCGTTATGTTTAGTTTCAGAGCAACCAGCGAGAGTCGCCCCCTGGTTCTTAAGGACTCGGTACTCGGTAGTGTCTATCTGATACTGAGTAGATACCTAAGTGTCTCCATTAAGGGAAACATCCAAAAAGGCGCTCCTTGGTACGTATTATTGTTCTTTCTTAATAATACCTCTCTGCCTCAGAAGTTCCTTTCCTCTGAGATACTATTGGACTTCCTGACCAGGACTATTTTCATGTAAAAAAGGTACGGGTTGAGGGAACAAATAGACGGAATTCCAAGTGGCCCAGAAGGTCCAGTCGTACCCACTATGATGGGCCATTAACGACTCTTCGTTCTTCGTTCGAAGACGCCAGGAACACTTCCATGTCTCTTTTGCTGCACCTAGAGACTAGATGCATACAGGCAGCATATTCCTGTTGCATCATCTATGAGACATCAATCAATTGTGTCGTGAAACAATGCCGCTGGCAATGTCCCCCTCCACCTATTTGACAATGCACCAGCCACCAAGCCATGTGTCGCTGCTCCTGGCAGACTAGTATCTATGTATCTTCCTAGTCCATCATGGTCCAACCCGAGCCCATGATTAGTCCCCTTCATTCCCTGTGCTTTTCCTAAATCTTCTAGTTCCCACCGAAGGCAGCCCACATTCCCTTTCTTGGGCAAGCAACCGCAACCATACGACGCCACGAGGCAGGCACGAATATTTTCGCCGGATTGGAATGCAAGGATCGACAGAGGGCTACTCTTGGTACATCCATTATTACGGAGTAATATTCTTGCTATTTGCTTAGCAAAAGGCTCCTTCTGGTACTCTGATGTTTATCTGGGGAGTCAATATTATTATTTCATGTTTCGGCGCATTGTACAGATTCTGGATGGTGTGTATCTGATAGCGAATGGTATCACTTGGTCAAGCCTAGTGCAGTACCTAGGTTGGTAGCTCTCCGAACATGGTAGTGATCCTTCGCTATGACTCGAGTCCAGTCTAAAAGGAACGATTTTCGCTGAAATAATCCAGTTTTATGACTCTCAGTATCTGGCTTTTGGTTTCATGATCTTCTTGAACAGAGCTCTGTTTGACATTAGCCAGGGGTTCGTAGTTCGATACGAGGTTAAGAGTACACAGGACACTCCAAGTAGATAATGCAAGCTGCACCACAGTTGTGACAGGTATCGATCCACCTTAAGGTAGTATACACATATGAATGGACTGAGTAACAGACAGAAGTTGCAAATTCGTACAGATCATATTCCGTACGTTGAGCCAGATTCTTGCAGCTTGGAAGCATTATATGTAGATACTCCGTAGACCATAATGAATTGCTGTACGGCGTTAACGCCCAGCAGTATGACCTGTATCGTAATAATCGTTATTATTCAAATGTAAATCCTGTGCGTTTTCGGTTTGCTGTCCGAGGCCCAAACCTAAACCAGAGTGGGATCACTGAGTTCTAGGACCTAGCTTACGCCGATACTTGCCTTATCTGGCTGGAATTGATGTCCAATCTTGTGTCTAAAGGCATGAGCACACGACTGGTTCTAGAGACAATCTCCCATGATTTAGTAGGCACTACTCCGTAGTAGTCCTCTCATTATCATGATATATTTCACACCCAACAACCTCAGTTTTCACGGTCCACAACCTTGACACTCAAGTATCCATCAAACCACGTGTTGGCCGTGGCGCATTAGCTAGTTAATCCACAATGACCTGACCCTTGGAATCCCGGATAATAGAATCACCATCTGACAAGCCACTATTGTCAGCAACTCCACATTCCATTATTCCTGATCCAGCAGTGACATTCTCTGAGTCTGATGCTCTTGAGAAATGAGAGAATCAGGATGCGTTCCAGCACTTACGAGTCATACGTATTATTAACACACCATACGAGCCCTGCCAGTAACTTGGCTTAAGTCTGGAGTCTGGGCTGCATGGCGCATCCCTTATGGAACACAGAATGGGCAGATTGTATGCAAGGAGACGAACTTCAGAGAGCCATGCCGAAGCCTGAAGCACGATAACTTCTTGGCCTTGTCTTGGCCTTGCCCTTGCAGTAACAACTGCCGACAACCAAATAGATAGCCAGACCATCATGGGCTAGTCTATGGCATGACTGGGAAGAGAACCCACTTACTTACAAGCAGCATCTGAGCATAGTTCTTCAAGCTCGGTCTCATGTTCAATATGACAGTGACTTTCCGGTTTCAATTTGCGTCCCATGCCAAGCACTAAGCTCATGTCACAGGCTGACCACTGGTAAACCACGTTCGGACTCTCCATCAAAGCTGTTAAAGAATAGCTTAGTGAAAATAGTACGGGGAAGGAACGCTCTGAGTTCAGAAATGAAGCTCTGCCAGAGTGCCAAGGGTTTGCCCCGTTGGTGACGCATCCCAACGGGCGAAAGTCCACAAAGTAGGAAGTCATTAACAAGGATTTCTTGACCAAGAACCATGTTTGATTGGAAGTTCTGAACTTTCAAAACTTCATCAAATCCCGCGACTCGAATGCACTGGCTCTTGCTATCTACCACAGCATGTGTATGACTATGATACTGTCAGTCGATAGGTAAATACCGTCTTCCCGTCCTCAGCGATATCTGGTATGGTTTCGATCGTCGTAGTTGTGTCAAGACAGCACACTGGAAGATTATGACATACGGGGTTAAGGCCAGTGTATATACCATATAAGTCCGCCATACCGAGGTTCTATTTTACAACTTTAATGCGATCGCTTCGCTCCGTTGCTTTCATGGCCGTGTACTACTTTCTCTCAAAACATCCATAACTTTAGATTCCGTCAGCCAGTAAAAGCTTCTGTTCTGCGTCGCTGGGGAGCAAGTGCCGATGTTTGAGCGAGATATTGCCGCCTCTGCTTCTCCATGATCAGCACACCCCATCATACATCCGTATTTCCGAAGATAGAAGTTACTCCGTATGAAATACATTAATGCACAACGCGGGTCTATAAAGTACGAAGTAACCCTAATCCACTTGGCTGACGATCATCATAAGACTTGGGGAACGTTGGGAAACTTTTGATTTGGGAAGTTTCTGCTTTGACCTCCTGCAAATGGGAAATATCTATCGAGCCGGCTTTGCTGATGACTAGAAACCCGTGGATACTAATTACACCGTAGAGAGCTGATGACAGATCACGCCATGATAAAAGAAAGAGTATAGCTGAAATAATTGGATGAAGGGAAAGCTAGCCCGGGGCGAGATAACCATCCATTATGGGCTTCCCACTCTGGGCCGTTCATTGTTTCTCACTTCATGGAATGGTAGAAGGCCCAGATTAAATTATTAGAAAAGACGGGGATAATTCGGGCCTTTGGCAGGTTCCGTTCTTTTCTCCAATTGTTTATTTGTTTCCAGACAATTCAGTTGAGCCAAATCAACATAAAGTTTGGCAAAACTTGACGAGTTGTGGGGCTGTGCTCTTTGACAGTTGACAGGTGACAGTTGACAACTAAGGTAGAGAATAAGGTAGATATCTAGTCTTTCTATTGGACTGGGAGGGTAATATGCAACTACCCGGTGATCATCGTCAGAGGGGAATTACAGTTGTCCATACATGGTCAGGTCCGGGATATCTCTACCTAAGGTGTTCTCTCATACTCTGTACAACCTGGTTTCTTACGATCTCAGCTAAACTTGTCTAAATTGAAGCTTGCCGTTTAACAGGTTGTATCACTCAACCAATGACCGTATGCTCCTATATAAAGGGCTCGTCCCACATATTTCAAGCTCACAGAACATCTAATAACATGTCTTTGGATATTTCCAAGTTTGACCGCAAGAACAGTAACTGTTTACGACAGCTCTAGCTAGCGGCTTACTCATCATTGATCCATGTGACGCCATCATTTATGAAACGGAAGACAAATGAGGAGAGCCTCCTGTTTTGTGAACGATAGGCCTCAGACCTCAAGCACACGAGCTGTTGTATACGTTGCTTTTTGATCATACACATAATAATCACATATAGATATATGAGCGAACTTTGAATCAGCCCGCCATGAGCTACAGGGAGGAAATGGCTCCCAGCGCTCCCCCTTTCAGTTACAGGTTAGTTGCAGGACAGTGGCGGCTGTCACCCTCGCGCATTCACTGACTATCTCTATAATGTAGTCATGAGGACTCTGACGATGCCTTTATACTACGAGAACTATCAACCCCCGAGCTTGAGAAGCGCCGGTTCCTCTACTCCGATGACCATACCCGAGATGGCAGTCTCAATACCGTTGAGTTTGATCCGAGGTCGTTCAACGCACCGTGGTATCGACGAAGAGGATCATGTTTCTCACTGATCCGATTTGCTGTATTCTCTATAATGATATTCATCTCTGTCGCCTACTACTTTTGGTCTATAATTCCCAGTACGTCGATATCAAGTCAATGCAGGTCCTCATTATCCCGTTCTAACCCCAGCATCATGCAGGCGAACCGTCCGACAGCGTTCCTCCCCGCCCTGTCTCTCCCCCACTCTGCGAATCGCCAGAATGTGTACATGCTGCCTCCGAAATTCTGTACAGTCTAGATCCCAACTATGCCGAGATCGATCCTTGCGAGGACTTCGACCAATATGTTTGTGGGGGCTGGAGAGAACGTCATGATCTGCGGCCTGACCAAGGTTCCATGTTTACTGGGACTCTCATGGCCGAAGCGGCTCAGATGCGCCTTCGACACATTTTGGAATCCACAAGCGCCCCCGAAGCTGCTGATGAAGAGAACTTTAGAAAATTGAAATCCGCTTACGATGCTTGCTTGGACAAAGCCACCATCAGCAAGCGTGGTAGCGAGCCATTGGATGCTTTGCTGGCTCAATTCGAAGATATCTATTCCGCGGAGTCAGCCGCCGCTGGTTCGGATGTAAATATCACTGACGCATTATTATTTCTAGTGAATTCTGGCGTTACGGCTCTGGTAGAATTGGCCCCTGGTGTAAGTACTCCTGCCTTTGCAGTCTACATCTTCTTGTTCTAATAGGCGAAGCCGGACGATCGTGATCCGGACAAAGTTGTTATCTCTGTCAGCCCACCAGACGAGATCGGGCTTCCGGTCAGGGAGTACTACAACAGCTCCCAAACTGTGTCCGAGTACACCGAAGTGTTGAAAGAAGTTCTTGGGAACTTTGTCGGACAAGACAAGCAAGTCCCTGTTGAGGATATTGTGCTGTTTGAATCGAAGCTAGCAAATGCAACACCAGATACGCAGACCTTGCAGGATGTGGAGAAGTACTATAACCCACGCAATTTTGACCAGATCGAATCTATGTTGCCACAGATTCATTTGTCCACTATGGTTTCCGCGCTTTCCCCTGCCGATTTCAAGACTGATCGCCTGATTGTTTCTTCGCCTTCGTATATGGAGTCGCTGTCGACTATTCTGAGAGAAACCCCTAGGAAGACTATTCATCAGTTCTTCAAATGGAAGATTATCCAGGCGTATGTGGACCAGATTGAGGACGCCAAAATTACGCCCCTGCGCGAGTTTTCCAACAAGCTAGCTGGCAAAGACCCCAAAGCTACAACCGAGCGGTGGAGAATCTGTATCAGGTCGTTAGATCGAGGACTCAGCTGGAGTCTCAGTCGATTCTATGTTCTCGATGCCTTTTCAAAGGCCTCTAAGGAACTGGGTGATCAAATTATCATGGATATCAAGCAACGATTTGTGAACATCCTACACCAAACCAGTTGGATGTCGCCCGAGGTACGGAAACTTAGTATTGAGAAAGTGGACAACATTGTCCAGAAGATTGGATATCCTACCAAGAGTCCAAATGTGATGGACCCAGCGGACATTGAGAGGTACTATCACGATCTTCTTATCTCCAATGAGACCTTCTTTGAGAACGAAGTTGCTATTGCGCAATTTGATCTTCACCGAGCCTGGTCGAAGTTGGGCAAGCCCACGGACCGAAACGAGTGGGGAATGAGTGCTCCAACTGTGAACGCCTATTACAACCCTCCCTTGCAGGAGATCGTGTTCCCCGCCGGTATTATGCAGCCGCCAGTGTTCTACGGACCATCTGCACCCTTGTACCTGGCCTACGGAGCGTTTGGCGCTGTGAGTGGGCACGAACTTTCCCACGGTGAGTGAAGCCCTGTATGAGAACTGTCGTCCTGAAAAGCTTCTTATGGTCCCGCTAGCTTTCGATTCGACTGGTCGGCACTATGACCAGACTGGGAACTACACCGACTGGTGGGACGAGAAGACAGTCCAAGGTTTCGAAGAACGCGCGCAGTGCTTCGTCGACCAATACTCGAATTTCACGGTTCCAGGAGAGAATGGGGAGCCTCTCCATGTGAACGGACGCCTTACTCTAGGCGAGAACATTGCAGACGCTGGAGGCCTCGGAGCCGCGTTCCAGGCATGGAAGAAGAGAGACGAAGGCTCGCCGGATTCTCACCTTCCCGGCCTTTCCCACTTCAGCAAGGAGCAGCTCTTTTTCATCGCCTATGGGAACTGGTGGTGTGCTAAGACGACCAAGGCAGCCGCCATTCAGGCTATCTATACTGACCCCCACGCTCCTAAGTTTGCAAGGATCATGGTGAGTTGAACTTCTGCCCCTTTTGATATAGGATAGTGTTGACGATGATAACAGGGCACGATGGCCAATTCTCGAGAGTTCAATGAGGCATTCAATTGCCCCACAAAGAAACCCGTGTGCAAGCTCTGGTAGCTGAAATGGTTCTTTTCTGCTCATTAACTCTGCAACGTATGCCTTGATTCTGTACCACTGGGCGCCTGTGATATTATTGAATGATATAACGACTGTACTGGCTATAGTCTCCGCTAAAGTGTACGACAGCGTGGATATTAATCAACCATGCTTCCTTCCATGCGTCCCTCGAACAATCCACTATTTGCCAGACACACGTACGATTGGCACAACAACCCTTCAGGTATGGAATTTCAATCATGTATACCGTAGACAAGCGTACACCAATGCCAATGTAAACAAATTATAGATGAATACGTCGAGTCTATAACCAAGAAGGCAGCGGAGAAATGGACGACACCATCAGGCAGACCTACATGTACGCCAACCTGAAAAGATCAATCGACAATTTTTATTACTAGTCAGTCTACCAGTCAACCCAACGACTTCGGCTCAACCATTTTCTATCGCTTCGCTACAAATATGTGGATCCGCTGGGTTATCGACACTACAGGTAGGAAACGTATCACCAATCAGCGAGTGTCGCTTCAACACAAGGGGATATTTATTTTGTAAGAACGTCGCTGTTAAGGCGGGCTGATTGATCCTTCCTCGAGCGCTCTTGTGTGTATTTACTGTAAGTTGCTGAATTTATGTATTCATGCATTGAGTGTCAGGTGCAATATGATAGCTAAGTAGGGTGGCATGTCTGCAGTTCTGAGTGGCTCTTCATCTACCCAGCGATTGGGTTCGAGCACCGTTATGTGTCAGATGATCAGCCGCCTTGTAGATAGGTAGCAGGACCAAAGTTCTGTCGCCGACGGAGTAGATCGGCCAAAACCCGGGCAACTTTATCCCTCACCTGTCTAGGTCTGTACGAAGTACACTCAGCTACTTATCCTAGGTACCTGGTAGCTACAGGACTCGTGCTTGCAGAGAGGTTGGCAAGCTGGACACCAGATAGCTGATAGTAGGGGCGGGACGGAGTATCTATTTTTTTTTTTTTTTTTTTTTTTTTCCCCAATTTACTCCTTCTCCTTTTCTCCCTTTCCCTTTCTGCCTCCTTTTTCTCTTTATATGACACTTCGTCTTCTTTCCACCCCCTTTTCTAGGTTCTGAAATTGTATCTAGCACGGAGTATTTATGGACGGACGTCACAGGTGGGCGATCATTCGATGGCCCAAAATTAATCCGTCCCACTTTTGTAGCTCCAACGGTCCCCTAAGTGCGTTAGGTATCCAAGTTGATACTGTACACAGGTATCCTACTAGTAGTAGTTAGTTTTCGATTTTCCTACCTCATACTGGCTGGCTCTAGATAGACTACTGTGCACTTGCCGCTCTTGGTTTTGTTCTGCTGGTCCAGCCTCCATGAAACATCGATCAGCGGTTGGATGTGAAGTCACGGGGGCTCTCCTAACAGTAGTAGTTACAGAAGACTCTCCTAATTGGAGGCCAATACTCCCTATAGTCGTAGACTTATCAACCATGCTAGATTTTCGACACACTTGTACTTTGCTGTATAATTTCGAATTCGAGCTGTTAGAGTTTGGTGGAGACAAAACCATAATATTCTAAGTACGGAAGAGGTAGATAGGTACCGCTTTCCTAAAACCATGGATACATAGAGGCCATCCCCATGCCCCGGATGCCATTGACTTTGTACCGCTCGGTAGAACCATAGAACAGTAGAATTCAGGTTGTTTCTATGGTTCAACTGTCAGAAGAGAAACTCCCTTTAAAAGTCCCTCAGCTACATGGTTCAATAATTAATGGAAAGGCGGAAAGGAAGAGATGAAATCCTTCACATGATCCTTGGATGGATTCTGAGTTCCCTTAGACAGTTAGACAGGCAGACAGCCACAGAGGTTCCGCTGGACTGGAACGGTCCCACGCAGCGCCCCCCCGATCAGGGCTGGAATCAACGAACTAGTTTGAGACTGTGATGCGCGTCTTAACTTGTTTCTAATTTCCATTGCTTCTCGCTCTCGCTCTTTTCCTTCCTCTCCATCACGCGGCTCCTCGGACATTGATCGGCTACGGAGTACTTCATCGTCTGCTTCATGATTTGACCACGTTATGAATTAATGCATCTGTTTCTGTTTTGTTTGAGAACCTGTTTTGTACGGACTATCTGTTCCCTCCGAGGCTTCTCAGCATCAATCATCTTGAATTGATACGTCACCTCCGTTATCATCTGTCGCATATTGTCTAATCTCCTACTATTCGCTGCTCGCATTGATTCGATTCTGTCAGATGCCGAGCCAGTTCGTCACACCGTCTCGGTCTTGGAATCAAATCTACCCTGTCATTCGTCATCACCCGCAGTCACCGCAATAGGCACAATATCACCAGCGCACAATAGCCTCACCAGGTTTGGTCATGTCGTGTCGCAAGCACGGATTTCAACCCCAGCTTGGGCTGTCCATTCGTCTTCCCTCCGTGTAGTCGACGCGAACTTTGTGAAGCAGGGGGACGACTAGTCCCCTATACATATCATCTCGTCTTACTTAGACCATACCCGATCTCCCGTGGTTTTTCCCTACATGTTAGCTGCCATGGAGTCGGTGGTATTGGCACCTGACAGTATATCTCTCCAGTCGGATCGACCCAAGGACTCTTCCCCGACCGTACGCGAACGTGAATATTCCGCGAATGAACCGATCGATATTGAAACCCGATTTGCGACGTCAGCTTCCAACTTACGACGCGCTCACACCGTGGCACAGGGAAGGAACATCGCAAAATCAAACGTTGGCGTGAGGGTGGTCAGAGGAAGGGTTGCAACCTCGATCCTACGTGCCAAGGACAGCCATGAAATACTGAAAAAGCGTCCTGTTAAGCGCTTCGACATCCCACAGGCTCCGCGTGATGCGCGTGCAGGTGCAAGGGAACCGAATCACTTCACAGTTGGAAATGTCGGGCAAAATGGCAAGATCTTTCTCAGGTATGGTTGGAGCAGGCGCTCAGGTTTCACGAGCTTGGAAGAGACCACGAAATGACTAATGAACCGCTCCATTCGTTCAGGCCGATTCAGAATCCGTTGCACAAGGAACCGCATCCTACGTCCTTTCCCCCTCCACCTGCTCGGTCCAAGACCGACCACTTGCATGTGCAGTCACGCAGTCATGATGGAAGCGACCCATCACGATGGTCCAACTCGCAGCTCTCTGAACTGCGCCCCGAATTCATACCGGAGGAAGGTGGTGAGGACGGTGATTCTGTGCTCACGGACGAGGCAGCCTCTGAGTACAACCGTCAGCACCAGCACCGCCAGCGAGCGCATTCCTTCTCCACCGTATCAGAGCAGCAATCCGTGTCGGGTGGGAAGCGATACGGGGAGTTTCGGATCTTCATTGACAGACCCGACGATCGACCCAGATCCGCAGACGACTCTCAGCGCCCGACACTGGATATCACAATCCCCCACTACCGATTGGGAACGCCACAATTCAATACCGAGGGGAGCGCAGCTTTGCACAGCTCTGTATATTCACGAGCATCCTTGTCCGACAATTTTCGCGTCTCGGGGTTCCTGAGAGAAAATTGCACCGCTAGTCCCAGTCCTGGTCCCAATGTCTACATCGGCGACTCATTTCAGCCAGAAAGGCCGTCCTTTGCTCCCTCTATGTTCCCTGGCCAGCCAGCTATGGAGATGGCTCGAGCCTCAACTGCGACGGTGAATCCGGTCTTCTACGAGATGAAAGAGCCCATTGAGCCCCCMATATACGATCATCTATCTTCAAGAATGCATGACAGCTCTGTAGTCCGCTATATCCCTGGGACTAAGGACATCGGCGCGGCCACTCCAGCACGGCTTGTAGCGCAGATATCGTCCGAGTCCTTCATGGATTATGAGCTCGTGTCTGACTTTTTCCTCACCTTTCGCTCCTACCTCTCCCCCGGTAATCTGCTCTCTCTTCTGCTCGCTCGGCTGCAGTGGGCTATCAATCGGCTTCAGGAAGATGGCAGGATTATCCGCATTCGCACCTTTGCCGCGCTCCGGCATTGGATTCTCAATTATTTCGCCGATGACTTTGTCCCTGATTATGACCTTCGCGCTCGATTTTGCGACACAATCAATACCATGTACGACAACGTCAAGGCCCGAGAAAGGGGTGGGATGAGCGACTTGAAAATCTTGATCGACCTTAAGCGCTGCTGGCATGGCAAATGCGCCGCCTACTGGGACTTGCCGACAGATCATGTAGCTCCAGGCACCGTCATTGTCCCGGGTGTCCCCGAATTCGACACAGCCCCCAAGGGCGAAGGCAATGCTGAGGAGCATGAGTACGGTTCCACAACGCCTGAAGTCAACCACGAACATCAAATTGGTACCCAGCAGAGTCTCCGTGCTCTTCAGCACATCCAGCACGATCGGAACAATTCCACGGCTACGGCAAAGAGCATGCCGGCATCTACAAGAAGCGATCATAGTGTTCAGGCCACATCTTGTTCCTTGCCACCTAAATCTCCTAAGCGTCTCTCCGTACCTGTTGCCTCATGCAAGGCGCCTCATCCAGTGCCTATAATCCCGTCTAAGCTTCTATGTTCCCCACCCGAGTCGCCAAACGTGTCCCCAATTATAGCGAAGCGCCTCCCGTTCCATGGCCATGCGCACAAGCGCAGTGGTAGCTTTTCTGACTCCGTTCGGGATGACAGGGCGCCTTTGTCCTTGTTGAAGCTTGAACAGCAGGCGTTCGCTTCTCAAGAGATATTGAACCTAGGAAGCCTGATTCGTGGCGAGCTGTACCCTCCAGCCGAGTCGTACATGACCATGATGGCACCGCCTTCTCCTCCTTTGCCCTCATCCGCGAGCGCTGACGCGCAGGACCGTCGCAATACAATGAATGAGGCTTCAAAGCCTCCTGGCTCGAGTTCAGGGATGAAGACGATTATCGGCTCCATTCGCCGAGCTCTACATAGCAGACACGGAGGACAAAGCGTCTCGTCGCGTGCCGCCAATGGCCAATGGAGCCCTTCAATGCGGGGGAAAACATCAGCCTTACCTAATAATGTAGCCTTTGGATCCGATCTGTACAGAGACAGAAAGTCCGCGGCGAACTCAAAGAGGCCGATTCGAATTGATATTCTGTGTGACGAGGCGTTGCAAGAATATCGTCGTGCGGTTGACGAGGTAGATTCTCCCCAGACGACTAAGGCCGCCAGACTAGAAGTAGCCGAACAAGCGATGGAACTGGGAGGCAAGAAGACAGACCGCTCGGCTCCGGGCTTCGACCGCTCAAAGGCCAAAAGTCAGATCACCATGGGCAGTCAATCTATCGTCATTGTGGATGACACCGGGGTGGGAGATCCTGTCATGTCTGGAGCTGTGCTGGAGCATTCGACGGGGCTTGAGCAATCTCCTGGCTTTCTGAACGCTGCGTACACACCCACAACTGTCAAAGCAGCTTCTCTGCGTCCTCCGTCTCACAGGTCGGCTCTGGCAGAAGATCAATATTCTCTGCCCATTTACTATGAGGAAGCGGACTCTGGGCCACCTAATAGAATCTCGAGGTTCCTTCGCTCATCCGCAATCTCTGACCCACGCCGATCATTCTCCACGGAGCGCTTCTCGGTCTCTTGGAAGAGAACATCTCCCTCTCTACGTCTCCGAAAATACGCTTCTTTTCAAAGCGGGATATCGAGACAGCGTTCGGCCATGGCCTCAGGACCATCGCTACCGCCAGCTGCTGATTCGAACACTTCTAAACTAACAGTTGGAACGCACGTTGGACCAACGCTTCGTCGTCGCCCTGGTGGAGATTTGCGGCAGATGCAGACTGTGCGTGGCCTGCGGTCGCACCCGGATTCCGGATCATTTGCTTCTGGATCGACCTATCGCAGCTCTTTCCCTGATAGCCTGATCAGTCGACAAGAAGATGATTTTTCCAGGCCCCAAACGAGCCTGATCCCTCCTAATCCGCGATACGAGTTGATTCAGACTCACTCGTCTCAGATGTTGAGACGCTCATTTGAAGCTGCTATTGCGCAGTTTGCGCAGATTCCGGATGACGACGACGGAGGGATCGAGTCAGCGTTGTTGAAATTGGAGGGAAAGTGGCCCGGGTCCCCTACCAGCGGTGAACCGGCAGGGTTCTCGCACGGTGAT
This sequence comes from Aspergillus pseudoviridinutans, assembly GCF_018340605.1. Taxonomy (NCBI): domain Eukaryota; kingdom Fungi; phylum Ascomycota; class Eurotiomycetes; order Eurotiales; family Aspergillaceae; genus Aspergillus; species Aspergillus pseudoviridinutans. Next base: position 3,851,239 of record NW_025091284.1, read on the forward strand.
CAGGATGATGGTGGCATGTGCAGAGAGCCAGGCCATCCTCAACACGGTCAGGCCCTCGGGCCGTCTGACCCTACAGCATCGGAAGTTGCTCGCAGACGGTGCCAAACTTTGCTCGGGACCGATTTGCTCTATCCGCAAGCTCGGCGGCGCCTTTCCCCCTCCAGACCGTACTCCGACTCGCTTGCGGGATCGGAGTCGGGGGAGTCGTATAGCTCAATACCGCTTCTCGAGCGAGGCCTGAGTGACGAGTCGATGAAGAAACCCAAGCCGTCCCCAGGATCGCAGAATCCTACTTTGCTTAGGTCTAGGCTGAGCAGGATATCGACTCAGTATACAACAGAAGTTGAGTCCTCTCATCCATCTATCGATATCGTCCAAAAAACCGACAGCCTTGAATGTATCCCGCGAGGATCCACCATTCCTGTGCCTTTATCCAGAGGTTCTAAAGTCCGACGGGGGCGCCTTTCAGGACTTTCGTCTGAACTTTCTGTTGATATTATTGGATCACAGGAATCTTTTGACCCGCGGCTCTCGTTGGACACGCAGAGTCTTGGGGATTCCTCGTTTGGCATCCCACCTCATCCTCTTGCTCACCCTCCTTCGCCCCCGATGACCATACAGAATCCTCGTTCAGTGGCCTCCTGCACCACGCCCATGGATCCAGTTCTGTTTCCGGCGGAACCATTAACTCCAGACCCCTCACCTAGGAACAAGGAAGCCGAACGGAACAATCTTCGCCCAGCCAACACACACCAGGTCTCGAGTGATGTGCTCTCTCGATCTGAGATGGATCGCCAACGCTACAATGTCTCCAATAACCCTGAACCAGACCATGTCCCATTTATTCTCTCATGCGAATCCCAGATCCTTGCTCAGCAGCTGACCCTGGTCGAGATGGCTGCACTCAGTGAGGTGGATTGGAAAGACTTGGTCGATATGAATTGGAGTAGCGGCTCGCCCTCCACTCGGAACTGGGTGCAGTTCCTCACGGAGGAGGAACGAAGGGGAATAGATCTCGTAGTGGGTCGATTCAACCTCATGGTGCGATGGGTGGTTTCGGAGATCGTTCTCGTGCGTACGGTAGAAGAGCGAGCTAGCACCATCGTCAAATTCATCCATACTGCTGCCCACGCGAGACGGATCTGTAACTACGCAACGATGCTGCAGATTGCCATTGCTTTGTCTTCCACGGACTGTTCGCGACTGCAAAAAACTTGGGCTCTGGTGCCGCCATCGGAAACACGCCTGCTGAAAGACATGGAACTACTCATCCAACCTGTCCGCAACTTCCATGATCTTCGCATGGAAATGGAAACGGCCAATTTGCAGGAAGGCTGTATCCCGTTTGTTGGTCAGTGAGCTCTCGGCCGACGATATCTCATAGACATGCTGACTCAATTTTCCCAGGATTATACGTCCATGACCTCACCTACAACGCGCAGAAACCAGCGCAGGTCGCAAACCCCAACGGAGAACCGCTGGTCAACTTCGAGCGATATCGCACGGCAGCCAAGATCGTCAAGAGTCTTCTTCGACTGATTGACGCGAGCACCAAATACAAATTCGAGCCTGTGCCGGGCATCATCGAGCGTTGCCTCTGGATCGCATCGCTTTCCGAGGAGCAGATTCAAAAACGCAGTAGGATGCTGGAATGAGCTTTTGATACCCCAGTCGTTTTCTCTTCCTGCTTTGGTCTCTGAGAAATTTACTGATTTATTATTTGCATCTACCTTGGAGGAGTTTGGTCATTTTGTGCTTTTGCAATTGCCATGATTACACATATACCCTGCAGGGATGTCATCTTGTTCATGTTATTCTGCTGATCATGCGTAAGCAATTATCCCGTCAATTGATGTACATTATATACCTGCATTTATTTAGCGCTTGGAGGATGGGACTGGGAGTAATGATTGTTGAAGATATTTAGCGGTTGAAAGCAATAAGCAGTAACTTCATCCATGATTGTTGGACGTGCGGCGGGAGGTCCTGTAATGGGAATAACGGAAGCAATGATGAAATGCGGGCATGCTTGCCCAAATCCAAGCTGCAGAGGATGAAACGTGCCCTCTCAGTCGAGATGATTGAGAGTGGAGCTGGATCATGTCAATCACTCCCAGGTTTTGCCCACAAATGGAAGGGAAAGCACTGTTAATAAATGAAAATCCCCGATGCCGCATCGACGTAGACTGACGGACATCACTCATAATTCATCCCACTCTCTATTCTCCTGTTTCCGCCTTGCTTCCACCACCAGTACCACCACCACCTCCTCCTCCTCCTCTTCTGTCCACGAGTGATCATTTATTCCCGCATAATCAAAGAGGAGGTTTTCCTCTATAATCACTACCAGTTCCCTCCATGGAGCTACTACGTCCTAATCCATTCTGACCCGCTCCGATTGCTTTCCTACCGGTTAAAGGTTAACCAACCACGACATGGATTCTCCAGCATCCCCCCTCCAGGGTTCCGACGAGTTTAGTCCCAGTCACAGCAGCGAGATCGACCGAGATCATGACTTGGAGGAGGCGGATCTCCAGCCAAAGCAGAAACCCAGAGTTCTTCCGGATGATCTACCCACGTCATTAGACGATCGGCGCTCTGTGCCTATGCTCCAAGAGACGGAGATGTACGATGCCTGGCAAGGTGGGTGGTATACCTTTATCTTTTGCGCTGTTGTCGTCGCGGGGTCTATGAGGACATAGTCTCGACGACCTGTGGTCGGCTTGGTCTCAATTATGCAGAGAGTTCCTGGCAGCTAATGTATTCCCCATGCCCGCAGGCCAATCCCAATTCCTCACAACCCCCATCGCCGCAAAACCACTCAGCTTCAGTCTCGCGCTCGACGACCACTCCCACGACGACGAACATACTCTCCAAGCCCAGTATGGGCGCGGGCTCGGGGCCTCGCTGGACGATGATAACGCGTCCACCATCACCGCGCGTCTGGAGGACAGCGACGCCCGGTTAATGGAGATGCTGGCGGCACAGGCGGCGCACCGGGAACTCGAATCGCTGGACGCGGATGAGGACGCCATTGCGAGCGACGAGAAGCTTCCGGACGAGGAGAAACGAAAGATCCTGCAGCGGAGCCTGAATATGGCGGCGAGTAATGGCGATGTGGACCGCGTGCATAAGCTTGTGGGGGGCAAGGCGAAGGACTACGTTGATGTGAATATGCCGGATGAGGAGGGGACGGTTCCGCTGATCTATGCGAGCTGCTTTGTGCGTATTTGAATATTTTTCTTTCGTCGGAGTTGGGTGAGGTACTGACTGAGAACAGGGCCATCAGGATGTTGTGTCGGCGCTGCTCGATGCCGGAGCCAATGTCGACCAGCAGGATCGAAATCAGTGGAGCGCGCTGATGTGGGCGATGACGAACCGGCACAAGACCATTGCGAAGATTCTTCTCGATCATGGTGCCTCGCCGGATATCAAGTCTTCGTCTGGCGGGACCGCGTTTGACTTTGCTCAGCCGGGAAGCGAGATCTCCGAGTATCTACATGAGAATGGGTACAATTTCGGACCGAGCGCGATCGAGGATGATTTTTACGATTCCGGGTTCGCACATGGTCGCTTTGAGGAGGAGATTGCGGAGAATGAGATGAAGCGGCGTATGATGATGGAGGAGAGTGCTATCAACCTGGAGGTTGATTTATCGAGTCTGGGGCTCGACGAGAAGTTTGAAGTGGGTACACTATCCCCCAGAGATGTCAATGACGCTGACCGTACAGCCGCTCGATGAGGACGATCTGGAAGACGAGCAGCAAGAGTTTGTCTGGGACCGATGCTTAAATGATCAGATGTTCGTATTCCAAGAGCATGAACTAGAACGAATCCTGGACATCATCATCACCAACATGACCCCGCAACGTTCACCATCACAGAAACCGGTGCCGGCAAACCTCCTGTTCCTCAGCGCGCGATATGCCCATTATCATGCCAGCCCCGAACTGCTGGCCGATCTCCTCAATTCGGCGACGGAGAAGATCAATGACGTCGTTGAACGGCATCAGTGGGACATGACCATACTTGCGTTCTGGATGTCAAACGCTACTCTGCTGTTGCATTACTTGAAGAAGGACACAGGCTTGGTAGAGTCGACTGTCGAGTTTCAACTACACCTGGCAGAGCTCATCAATGAGATATTCATCTTGATCATCCGCGACGCTGAGCGCCGGATGAACAAGGTGCTCGACGCTGCAATGCTGGATCATGAGACCATACCAGGACTGGAAGATGTAGCCTTCCAGAATGAATGGAAGCTCTTCCGGCCCAAGAACAAGACAAAAGCCCCCGAACCTGCCGAGAAGCGATTTCGGCCACCGTCTCCAAGGCGGAGAGCGCAAGTGTCGCCGCGAAATATTACTTCTTTACTATCTTCGACCTTATTCGTCCTCGATCTCTACGACGTACATTCGGTCATCACAACACAGATCCTATCGCAGCTCCTTTACTGGCTTGGGGCTGAATTATTCAATCGAATCATGACAACCAAGAGATACCTCGCGCGAACCAAAGCCATGCAGATCCGAATGAACGTGTCCACCCTGGAGGATTGGGCACGTACCAACAATAGGCAGCCGGAGCACTATGAGAATGGGTCGACGACGTGCACCGGTGAAAGCACCATGGAAAGCGCGCGCAAGCACCTGGCCCCGGTCATTCAGCTCCTGCAGTGGCTACAATGTTTCTCGTCATTGGGAGAGGACCATGAGTCTCTCGTCACTACCTTGCTGCAATTGCAGCAGTTGACTCCCGCCCAGCTCCTCCATGCAGTGAAATCGTATCGACCGGAGGTGGGAGAAAAGGGCCTTACGAAGCAAGCGATGAAGTTTTTGCTTGATCTTCAACGCGATCCCGATCTCCTTACCCGAGAGCAGCTGAGACTGCAAGGTACCAAGGAGCAAGGGACGGCGGACGAGTCAGGGCCGAAAGACGGTCGTCCACGAACCCCTGGACAAGACCGGCCTTCGAACATCCCAGCTCCCGGCACCCCTGAGGCATCCACACGCAGCATCGCGTCGCCTGGTTCTGCCAGTGCGTCGCCTCGTCCTGGGCAACTGTCACGGCCCGATGAGCGCAACGGGACGAACTCGGTGTTTCTGGATCCATCGCTTACTCTACCTTTCTCCTTACCTACCAGCACCGACATGTTGATCAGCTACGGGGCAGGATGGGGAGGAACCAACCGAGAACGAGCGCGAAAGTACATTCCCACGGTTCCCCCCGAGGTTCTGACCCGGTTCGACCGCGATGGATGATGCAAGGAATCAGGTTGCGCTTTGGAATTGGGTTACAGCAGTAGCGAGCTAGCGATACCCCCGTGGAGTCTTGAACTGGATTCTCGTATATACTTTTGGGTCGTCCATTGTACCACCAATGCGGCGCGGGGCTGCAAGTCGGCATCTTGAAACGTATTCCGTGTACTTCGTATGGGCTTGATGATATTATGGGGGAGAAATCACGGTACTTGGTAGACATTCGGACTCGTATGGACAAACGGGCATGTGACTGGAAGGGAAATCCGAAGACTTCATTTGCATCAAATGAAATAGGATTGCGATCATCTTTGAGATTACTGGAAGCGGACGCGATGATTCCTGAGTCGTGTGAGGTTTTGTAGGCGAGTGAGTTTGAAGATTGAGTAAGGACGTCAGAGATTGTTTAGATGAAACCTCTGGCTGAATCCGAGTCTAGGCAATTTCAATCATCAAAGAAGAATGATCCACGGCCAGATTTACGGCTAGGCCGTTATGGAATACCAAAGGGGAGAAAAGAAGCGAGCCTCGGCCGAAATAGGGCGAGGGATTACCCGATATGGAAGGAGACCTCATCCTTCATCTCCTAAAAAGCTACTAACGACCAGAATATCCTTGCTTCCTTGAGAAGGCCGAGCCTTGGGGATTCGTGATTCCCTCGATTCTACAGGGGTCTCAAGCCTCCTTTCTGTCTCACTCGTCGATGCATGCAACAAACTAACCCGCCTTTGGCAGAGTGGGGTATGCGCTAAGCCGGCACTAATGCCCAGCTAAGGACTGGAGCTACTGCAATACTAACTATAAACTGTATGGTCCTAACCCTATATACTAAACTACCGATCCACGTCGGCTCCGATACTATCACCGAGAATCTCCAGAGCCCAGGCATCAACATTTTGCCCCGAGACATCGCGGAAACTCACACGAAACTTTGGTGAGAGTCAAGATATCAGGAAGCTCTTAAGAACAGAAAACAAGCATTGAGTTTGATTGCGATCGCCAAGTTGACTTGAGCATGTATCGTGGTTTTTGCTGCAGAATGTCACAGGACGGCCACCTAATTCTTGGGTAGCCCATTTATGCGATATCTCCTTGGTCAATTATTCGGTCGTCAATGATGTGAAGTAGGTTATCCGCCATTACGAAGAATACCTATTCTCACTTCATATGGGACTTATTTCAATCCCGAGTACTCATCTGTTCAAAAGGTGTATCTCACCTCGGACCGTCCCGCTTCAGCACTTTTCTCGCTCTTCACACTCCTTCTGTCGGAGAATTCAACGCCAATAAGTAAGACAATCGGCAAAGATGATTGGGTTCTTCTTTTTTGTCTACGTACTCCGTACTCCTGCAAGAAACGCCCCCAATCGATAGACGCTTGCCTAGCCCCGGCCTTTTCCCACATTCGTCGTCATCACAGAGCGCCAGAACTACGCAATGGGCGACTAGTCTCCACTCCGGGTGAACCATAAGCCTCCAGACTCGTGTATTTCCGTGGCTTTCGAGAGCGTAGATAAAGGACAGCTTGCATAAGATTCGACAATGACAATAATGAAGGGTTATTTGAGCAAGTTTTACCCACATCTTCCAGAACTCCTCGGGGCAGCAAAGTATTAATAATTGATACTACCTACATAAATAATATTTAATATTAATATCGAACTAAGGAAACAAACAAACTCCACTGATTTCCCGACCTGGCAGTTGCGGACGGGAACTTGGCCTGTTCGGGTAAGTTGAACTTTCCCTCTTTGGGTCCTTCCTCTTTTGTTGATCTGGGGCGTTGTCCTATTCGTATTTCCTTCTTTCTCGGACATCATATACAACCAATTCAATCCCTCATCCCTCGTCCGCAATTCTTCTGCTTTTCCCTCTCTCTGGCTTGGTTCTTCTCAGACATCGACCCCTAGTCCTTACCCAATCTGGGTCATATCCTGCTCCCGTCAGCGATGCATTGCTGTATCCGTGGTCGATCGTTTGCATTCCAGCTTATTTGATGCCACTGATTKATGTGGGACATCCTCTGATCTTTGTGCACTCCAGAGACTCTAGGTTGCTGACGTCGACAGATAGATAGGCCTAGTCGCAGCTTGTCCAAGCCATTTCTCCCAGCTTTACTGCCTTTGCCGATGCTGCCAGACCAGTGTTTGGACTAGCAAAGTTATTTGCGCTCATTTCTACTCAACTCCCCTCCCCCACCTCGCCAAGCTTCCGAGTGTCTCATCGTTCACGAGACATGCTGCTCACTCTGAAACCTTCCGCTCAGAATAGGATCAAAGGTCCTCATGAGTACGCAATCGTCCGCCAATCTGTTCCCACCCCGCGGTCTTCCCCGCCTACTGTTCCCGACGCCTCTGCTACCGCCACGTCTCCGAAGTCTTTGCGCAGAGGATTGCCTCCTCCGTCGTCAATTAATCTGCAACCGGACGTTGGCCGCTCCAACATGGCGCCTATGAGCCAATTACCCCCCGCGCCGCCGGGATGGAGCTCCCCGGAGGACTTACGCCAATGGCTTCAGGCTAAAGCAGAGGAAGATCGCAGATTACAAGAAGAGGAAAAGACACGCCAGGAGTCTCTCCGATTAGAGCAGCGGAAGATCGAACAAAGCATGCTTCGTGATTCGTTGCAGTCGGGAGTCCCGCCTCAGATGATTCCGCTCATCTTCGCTGGAATCACTGGCGGCAGCCTTCCCCAGTCTGCTATCGAATTGATACAGCAGCATGCATCCCAGAATCCTGGCACGCGCAGTAATGCAGCACCTCCCTCTTCACACCATTCAGCTCCTTCTCTGCACCAGCAACAGCCATCCACACTTGACTTACCGCCGCCACCCTCACTGTCCCAGCGGCATCCACCTTTGGCAATCCCTGCAGACATTCGGCGTGACTCGCGAGTCCTTCCACCAACCCCGTACGCGAGCCTTCCACCACAGCAGCAACCGATTCCTGGTCCCGTGCTGTCTCAGCCTCTCACTACCCATGGACGTTCTCCCAGCAGCCAGTCTTTCGGACGTCCTCCCTTATCAAGCGGCCCTGGAAAGGCAGCTGCCTCATCTTTGTCCCGGATCAACGGCGAAACACATTTGCAGCATGTCCCACTCACACTTGGTAACGCACAGTATGCAATTGGCTCTTCAGTTCCTCCGTCTCAGCCGGCGGAAATGAAACAAGAACATCCCCCGCGGCATTCTCCTCCGTCGTTATATTTTCACCATTGGGTCCCACCGGGTCAGCCACCTCCAGGAAAGAGCCAACATGACTCCCCCTTGATATCCATTGCTCATTCGCAACGCCGTTATGAATACCAGAGTCCCCCTGGTCGAAAAAGAAAGTCTCAGATTCCCCATCAGCCGGCTCCTCTTCCATCCTCACGTCCCTCGGACGCTCACTCCTCTTCGTTGCCGTCCTCGCGGCTTGGCTCCCCGATCGCCAGCAATCAACCGCCAGATTCTCAAGCCCATCACCGCCAGCGCAGTGATGCATCTAGCTCGCTTGATTCGCGAATGCAAGACCATCGTGACGCTAACCAAGGTAATGATTCGTTACATCAGAAGCCTGGCGCTTTGAGCTCGAATCAACCGTCGGGTGACTTCAGCCCTACAAAGGAATTAAATCGTGGAGATGTACCATCCGACAGCGCAGGCGTTCGGTATCGGGCTTCCCACATGTCTGACAATGTCAACGATTCCAGCAAAGGTGAAGATGCTGCTGGAACTTCTTCTCAGCCTTAATTCAACGACAGACCAGAGCCCGCTAGTGGCAGATATCCTCGAAAGTTACACTATTTGATCTTGGCCTTTCACCTAAAACTAGCGACCAGATAGATCGATGTGGGGCTCACGGACTAATTTATTCCTCCATAGACGACGTGATGAATTTCTTGACATTTTTATTGTGCTAAAAGTTGTTTCTGGCCACCTAGGTGATATCCTTTCATCAGGGCATTTCGTTTGTGTGTACCCGATTCTTTTTTGGGTTACGTTTCAACATTGTTGCAAACATGCACATCCGTTTTTGCAGGACTATGGTGATATGTATAACAGATAGTGCGTCTGGCGCCATTGGTGTCCTGTCAGTCTCATGACTGTTCCACACAGTAACCTCATGTTGGGAATTGTGGATTGTATAAAAGTATTCGGAGCACATAGAATGACATAAATGCCGTTACCACTAGATCAAGCGGCTGATCTATAGAAGAATTTGTTCAACCGTTTAATAAGTCGAAAAGAGTACGCGTACAACCTGGGTGATGGACAAGAATAGCTGTTGATTAAGTCTGTACGAGACAGGCATATATATAGCGACCTAACGATATGACAAGATGTGCCTTGCTTGGGGTATCAGGATTAGAATCAAAGCAGACTAGGACGTGCCCTTGCTTCAAGGGACGACTGTAAAAATCATATAGCGGTCTAGACCACGAGTTGATAAATGTCAGGACGGAAATGAAGGGGCAAGACAGAGCACGACAGGAAAGAAAAAGGAAGAGGTTGAGATACGCCCCAGAGAGAAAGTCAGGACAAAATGAATGTAGCCTGAAAGAGAAGATACCAGACAAAGGAATGAGGTTGTGAATGAAGTAGTGAGAGAGAAACCCTAGGGGGATGAGGATAGAAGCGAGTGATAGCGGTGGCATGATATTTATATTGAGGTGATGCACGTGACCGCTGTTGACTTATTATATCCGTTGGCGGAAAAGGGTATTAGGGTGATGGTAATGTAGTAGGATTGCATTGCAATGGCCGTGAGAATATATTATATATGAGAGAGACGGTTCGTCAAAACCCCATGTGTGGGGTGCCGGTCATCAAAGGAATCGTGTGGATGGATTATATGACTGTTGGTGCAGTGTGGACGTGTAGGGATGATTATAGATGCGATGTAAGCAATTGAATATGGACAGGACATGCGGTGGTCTGGTTGAGGGTAGATGAACGAGGGGTTTCACGCTTTCATCCCCCGGTCTTGCGTCGATGAACTTTCCATTCAGCCTTGGCGACTCGCATGAAAAGTTCCACATCTTGAATGGGGACCCAGCTAGTGAGGACCTTCATGGCGTTCTCAAAGTCCGACTCCAGGATGATCTCCCGCATCCCATCGATGAGCGCGGCCGACGTGGCATGGAGGACATCCAGGCCCCTGCCGAACGCGCTTGTGACTTGTGGCTCGGACTTGGTGGTTCCTTTGCCGGGCGGTTCCTCCGCATCGCCAAGGAGCATGAAGACGTCCCATACGCGAAGTTGCGCGGGGAAGGGGATGGAGTAATTGAACAGCGTGAGATACCAGCGGGTACCGTATGCGGTGGGCGGGATTCCCAATTCGTTCAGTTTCGCGGCGACTTCGCCAGCGTCAAGCCATTCTCGTTCAAAGTCACCAAGGGCTTCCATCAGACCAGAGAATCCAGATTGGTACAAGCGCTCCAGCCCTCGTAGCTGCCACAATCGGACAAGCATGATGAACGCATGCTCCTCATCGTAGTAGGCAAGGAGGGTCGCCGCAAGCGCCGCCATACCCTGTACGTAGCCAGTATCAGGAAAGTACAAGGACATTGCGTGCAGCACGCGGAACAACAGCCTCTGGCCACCACGATAACGGCGGCGGAACATAATGTGACTGGTTATCGTTCTCGGGACGTCAATGTCGATCTGAACATCGTCAGGGGACGAGACGAGCTGAAATTCATTGTAAGCCTCGACAAGCTCCTGCTCCGTCGGGCTGTCGCTGCGCCGCTTGGCGCTTGCCTCTAAGAATGCGTACCAGGCCGTTGCGCGCCATCGGTCGGGTATACCCTTCCAGGTCCGCTCGATCAGCTTGGTACTCTGCGTGTCGAATTCAAAAGTCATCCCGCCCCCAAGTGCGGTTCGCCGCGTCGGCTTGGCCATCTTTGTCCACTTGTCCTCACGCTCCCACTCTTTCTTGCGCATCGCGCGTGCAATTGCGGAGTCCCGTCCCGTTCCAGAGGCCGCCACGTCGCTCGGAAGTGTGAGCATGTCACGCGCCTCATCCTTAAACCGGCGATCGCGATTGTGCGGAAGATGGTTAGCCGCCTGGCGGAATCGAGACGTTGACCGTCGGAGAGTGGAACTGTACGTGCTTTGCGATGACGATGGGCGCATAGATGGCGCAGATATTTTACGTGTCGGTGATCGGCCCGAAAAAGATCGGTTGCCCGCTAGGGCTGACGGAGGTCGGATGGAATGCTTTCGTCGCGGTGTCTCTGATGCCAGAAGCAGGCTGGTAGAAACGCGCTGGATGGGGCTATGTTCCGTGCCGTCGGCCGAGTTGAAAGTAGTACTCCGAATGAAGCCGTACCGATCAACATCACCTGCCTTGATATTCTGCCAGTATTCAATACCACCGGCCAGCTCGTGGGGCTCCCTCTTCGGGCCAGAACCATTGCTGCTGTCAGGCCCAACCGATGACTCCCCACCACTCGCGCTGTGTCCAGAGACGGCGGAGGTCTCCGTTGGAGTGGGAGCAACTTCCTCCCACAGCACTCCATTCTCCATTGCAAGGGACTTGGCCACCTCCGAATCGGTCACATTTTCGTCGCCTTTCTCATACATCAACCTGACTCGGCGCGAAAGCATGTCCTCGTCGGCCGAAATCGCTCTGCTCGGAACGCTGCTGTGCCTCGCTCGCAAATACGACAATGGCTTCGTCCGGCGTCTTCGCGCCCCATAGAGTTCTGGCTCCGCACTATTCTCCTCCGCTGCAGTCGCTGGTGTACTTGTTTCACCCGTCCCGTTCTGCTCTGACTGTTCCATTGAAGATTCTGCCGCTGCCTGCGACTCGTCTGGCTGTGGCAATTCATGCTCCGAGATCTCGCGCTGGAGGCGCTGCCTATCCTCCTCCTTGATAAGACTACCACGTTTCGAAAATCGCATGGACTGCGGTCCGAGGCCGTCAAGTGAACCGTTCGGGATATCAAGCGAGATCTTATTGAACGGTCTCTCAATCTGAGGCGGAGGCGGCGGTGACTCCGGCCTCCTGTCAAACTCTCCAGACCGTTTCCCTCTCAAAGCGCTCCATTTGCGCTCAGACCACCGAGACCCTGGTCGAGAACCCGGCCGCGATCCGGGCCGAGACCCGGGGCGCGACCCAGCGTCATTGACAATGATACTGGGAATACTGCGCAACGACCGCCGGCTGAAAGTAGAATGGCTGTCCTCCGGCGGCGTCAGCCTCTTATCCTTTGCGACTGACACCGAGGAGGGCGCGTGGTCCAATCCCGCACTGCTGTTCTGATGCGACACCAATGCAACCGACTCGAACTTGTTCCCGTGGCTTTCTGACGATGATGCGCTCGTTGACGCGGATCGCTTCTCTGAACATATCGCGGAGTCGTGCGGAGTGGGAACCGAGGCGGATCGGATGGCCCCAGAGTCTGCGAGGGCGGCGGTGTCCTCGTAGCGCAGGGCTGAGATGGTCGAGTCCGGTTCCGTCATGACGACGGCAGGCACCGAAGAAGAGCGTTGGTCCACCATGATCATTATCGCCGCTCGATTTATCCTGGCATGACTTGCAGCATCTGGAGTGATTGGAATCGTAGCGACCGTAATTTTATGGATTCTTTTCCGTTCGTTTTGAATCGGGGAGTACAGACAAATTTGTTTTCAAAAGGAGAGGGCAGGCAGGCGGGGACGAGGACGACGGCGAGGGGGGCGCTTTGGAGAGGCGAGCGCAGTTAAGGCGATCTCACTGGATTCTGCAGGATGTTGGGCACGAAGAATACCAGATCGGGGTACTCAGGCGATAAAAGGAGCGAAAATGAATGACAATGGCCCAAGGGATTGAACATGACCGGCCTCCCCGTCAAGGAGGATGAACATGGAATAATAAGAGGTAAAGAGAAGAAACTGACGAGGCTAGCGAGCACTTAGTGTAGTGGTGAACCAAATAGTACCGCGGCTCCCTGGATGCTTGGCAAGGAGGAATAAGCTTCACTTCTGCTTTGAGTCGAATCTAGGGAGGAGTGGATAGTCGAAATGGAGAGGTAGAAAGGTATCTAGATGTGCTGAATGCTCTATGCAACTCAAAATGGATGCTTACTGTTCTGGTTTCGCATCATCGTTCTTCTTCTTAGCCCATGACGGCGTCGACCCTTATTATGTGGAACGAAATTCGGTCTGCCATTCCTCAGGCAGCAAGGCTACCTCTCCTCCAGAACTCGTGTCTTCTACAGGCTTTGACACTACTAAAAAAAAAAAAAAAAAAAAAAAAAAAAAAAGAAAAAAAAAAATTTGAAAAGGAAAGTTTGCTTAGCTGCTCCGTACGTACCAAGAGGAACTCAAAAATTAGACTAGACTAACAGTTGAAAATTCAACGCAGGGATCATCATAGGGGGGCTACAAAAAACGATTATTGTACACTTGAACTCCATACATGTCCCACTTGGGCGCTCCAGACTGCAAAAGCCGCGCGCTCTGGTGGGTCAATCGTGGAAATTCGTTGAAGCCGATATTATTGACGAAGTAGGTAATACCTTTAATTAATATTGTACTTGAAGAGGACAGAAGTAATCAGCTTCGATCCATAGAAGCAGAATTTTGTCACCTCTAGACACTTACTATGGTCTGAATCTCTCTGTGAAGTGGTGGTTCTTGAAGCCGTGCGATCTGAATCCACAGGATAGATTATTGTGATGTGCCTACAGTGGAGCTCACTGGTGCTCATGAACAGCAATAAACTCTAGAACATAATCATTATATTACCTTAAACGCGGTACTGCCACGAGGGAAGAGGTTACTCTCACTACAGGAAAGGTAGATATCCCTTGAATAACACTAAGCCAAATCCTTGGTTCTACAACCGAAGTCCTCTCAAATAAACTACTCCCTTACGACAGACTATCGCCAGTCTTTTCTCCCGCACCATTTTCTGGGATATTATTGAAGGGGTCAAGCCCTTGACAATCCTTCCTTAACGCAAGGACTGACACAGGCCTCTCTCTTTTGCTCTCTTCCTGTTCTTTTTGTTGTGGCTTTTCTGTTTACGGTAGTAATCCATGTCAAACGTCGTTTTATCCGAGTCCTAGATACAGAAACACACTCTATAACTCCGTGGAGGCCATATACCAGTAGGCCATCAATGCAACAAGGGGCGCTGGTCCAATACAAACAGTCCTGCTGTAGTGATAAAGGTGAACAAGAGGGGGCATTTCAAGAAGGCCATGCACTAGGCCGCAGCGGCGGTGTTGACTCGCGATCTGGATGGCTCCTGCCCTGACCGTGCTGGTTCAATGGGCTCTTGAGGTAGCAGCTCGATTTGACGGACTAAGAAACTCTTCTCGTCCGTGAACTGGTCGTCATCTGTGCGATCCATTAGGAATTTAGGCAAGAATTTCAACAAACGGTCCCGATTGTTGATGAGAATCCGTTGCACCGCGACCGATTTGTTAGGATTTGCGACGAATACCTAAGCCACATTCCTCATCAGCAATTCACGGATTCGCCGCCTATCGTTCGTGCCAGAGAAATAGGGGATCGTACCTTGAAAACGTGGAACCCCTCGTACTGAATCATTTTACGATCATCTTTCAGCAATTGCATGCAGAGTTTCAGATTTTCCCCGCTTTCAACATATGCCATCATCACGCTGTAATTTGCGCGGTCCAACAGAATCTCACCGAGAAGCTTTATGCTCTGGCGCTTGGTAACATAGGAGCTCGATTGGATGAGTGCATTGAAACGGGAAAAGAAGAGATCAAAGTTGGTAGTGAGGTAGGAGGTCACAAGACTCTTGTGACGAGTGAGAATGTCCTATTCCATGGTTACTCCATATGACTACTACAATCATAACAGGCGTTGCTTACCCTAAATGTTGTAAAAGAATCGGCGCTCACTTCGAAGCTGCTCTTGTCGATCCAATGGAAAAATCTCCAAAAGATGCCATTGCCTTTCTGGGGGATATCAGGGTTGACCTGCGTCAATCTGATCGCGGGTTGACCCTCGGTAGACTGATCATATAGGATGATGGCCGCACACACGTCGAATTTGAGTGCTTCTCTCAGGATGGCGCCGCAGGGCATTGTGCTCTCGGGTGATTCGTATCCCCGACAGAGCTCAACAATGATCTCGGGGCGATTGTGTACAATATAAGAAATGACTGGTGGGTCGCCATTGGTGGCCTGGGCGGGTCGAAAACGAAGGATCTGAGAGAATATGGTTTGCGTATCTTTTCTGGCTTGAAAGGGGAGATGACGGAGGCTGCGGGCAAGTTCGTATAGCAGATCTTCGTGGACGGTGGCTTGTACCAGGGCATGTACTTGCTCCGGAGTCGTCTCAGTTTCTAAAACAGACTGCAGTCAGCATAATGACCTTAATCTTTCATAGAATGCGCCCATGCGACAGGACAATGGTGCACGCTCATTACACTAACCTTGAGTGCCTTGGACGATCACTTTCATTTGCGCAAGTTGCTTCGCCAGGTCATCTTCGACCTGTATGGAGCTGTCAGCAAGCTGCAGATTCGTACAATGTATGGCAAAAACAAGCAGAGGGGACCTGTGAGACTGACCTTTGCAGCTGTCGGGGCTTCTCCTAGTCTTAACAATAGCTCCTTAATTGTTCGGACGACGTCAGAAGGCGGCCGTTGTCGATTCCGCCAGAGGAAAGCCATTTCCGTTGATATAAATAATGTAATATGTATTGGACAGGAAAGTTTGATGTAGAGTAAACAAAGAGAGGATGGGAGACAATGAGCTGTTCAATACATGTGAAAGATGCAGGGCAAGCAATTGGTCCCTAGCAGAAGAAGGGTAACATGCACACTTGCTCTGTCTCGACTGAAGGAAGCGCCGAGGCGGTGAGCTGTACAAGGAGAAAAGAGATGGAGATGGAGAAGGAGAAGGTGGTGGTTGATGACGATGATGCGGATGATAATGAGGTTCTTCTCAGCTCCGACTTGTTATCTGCCCTATCGGTCTGAGGGGGGATTGAGCTGTTGTCAGGCGGAGAGCCGATAAACAAAGTACCCAGCCAGCATTGGGCGGGGCAACCAGCGGGTTCTGTTGTGATAACTCAATTTTTTTCCTCTTTTTTCTTACCAATTTTAGTCCCCTCAATTGCTTGAACCCCTCCATCCTCATATTTGCATGGTCCATTAGTCGCCACAATTCTGTTCAAATACTCAAGAATTCTAAGAATTAGGAGTGCAGAAATTTGAATTGAGTCAATGTCTGCCACAGTTCCCTCAGACCGTCCCATAAGGGACCAAGATGCCCTCTCGACAACCTCTTCAGACGATTCGGACATCAGCAACGAAGAGGGATGGGAGGATGTTGAGCCTGATGACGAGACACAGCCGGTAATTGGCCTGTTTTCCGATAAGGTCTACTCCGATGTACACTCGATGCTCCAGGAGTCTAAAGATAAGCATGGCTTTGACTTGCGGAAGATTCGAAAGGATCTTGGTGTGTAATATCGATCGTTGGGCGCTTTGTTCTCGTTATTGTTCTGATGCTCCTAATATGGGCATAATCATGGTTTGCGAGAAATCCTAGCTAACTGTTACGTTCCACATCAGGCTTGGATTTCCTCGGTACTATCAAATTAGTCAATTATGTCCGGTCTCAAGTCAAAGCTGGGAACACGACCCCAGATGTCTCTTCGAAAGATAAGTTTGAGGACGAGGCTTACTTGAAGCCGGTCCTTGAAGACGATGCCCTTTTGTATAGCTTGGACGATATCGACGACGAAGAATCCGCGACAGTCGGTGCCACTGAGGCAGAGCGCCGCGTGATCGAGCTGCAGGAGGACCTTGAGCGCCTCCAGAGCCAGTTCACTGAATATAGAATGGCCGTGCAAAAGTCAATGGAAGAACAGTTGTCGAAGGAAGATGAGAAACTGGGACCGTCGTCCAGCGGCCCGTCCGGCAAGAAGATGAGCAAGATTGAGGAGGCAGACTCAGATTACTTCGTTTCTTACTCGTACAATGGTCAGTTCTCCACTGCCCTGTCGAGCTGAATATGCTTTTTGCCTAACTGTTATATTTTTGAAGCCATCCACGAGTCCATGCTCAAGGACACTGTCCGTACTGACTCGTATCGCGATTTCATTTACGACAACAAGCATCTCTTCAAGGACAAGGTCGTGTTAGATGTCGGATGTGGAACTGGCATTCTCTCCATGTTCTGCGCGAAAGCAGGTGCCAAGAAGGTCATCTCAGTCGACAATTCCAATATCATTGACAGAGCCAAGGAGATCATCTACTCCAACGGCTTCGGCGATGTGATCACGTACGTATTTCTGCTTTCCGTCAGATATCCAGGAATCTAACGTTAGATCAGATGCATCCGTGGCAAGATTGAAGAAGTCACTCTCCCTGTTCCCCAGGTCGACATCATCGTCTCCGAATGGATGGGCTACTGCCTTCTATTCGAGGCCATGTTCGATTCGGTCATTTACGCCAGAGACCGGTATCTCGCTCCAGGAGGACTGATGGTACCCTCGGACGCCACCTTACGTATTGCGCCGTTTGCCGATTCCGAGTTGATCTCGTCGCACATCTCATTCTGGGACGATGTGTACGGCTTCCAGATGGGCAGCATGCGCAAGAACATCTACGATGACGCGCTTGTTCGTAGCGTACAGCCTGCGACAATTCCTGGTGATTCCGATGTCTTCCTAGAACTGCCGTTGCACACCATCACCGTGGAGGAGCTCTCGTTCCTGAAGGAGTTCCAGGTTACACTGAAGGAAGATATCGAAGCCCTTGACGGTTTCGCTATCTGGTTTGATATTTTCTTCATGCCCTCTAGGGATTCTACTATCCCGAAGAACGCCGTTCCTTCAGAAATGCAGAAAAAGGGTTTCGTCGCCTTCACTACAGGCCCTGATGGACCGGAGACGCATTGGCAACAGGGTGTTCTCCTGATTGATCGTGAGAGAAAGAAGAGAGTCGCCCTAAAGAAGGGTCAGACCATCACCGGCAAGGTTGGTTATCAGAAGAGAGAAGAAGGGTCGCGCTCGCTGGACATCACCATCGAGTGGGACACGCAAGCGGGTGAGAAGGGGGCCCAAAAATGGGCGCTCCAATGAGTTATGACGCTTAATCAAAAGTTTTGTCTATTATTATAATTCATTTTCATACTTGATTGGTACCAACATACCGCTCAAAATAGGGAGACGCTCAATTTCGAAAACAAATGCAGAATCTCATGAACCAACCATAGTTGGCTCTGCCATCCGTAGCTATGGTAGGGGTCAAACGTCGTAAATAATTCACATCAAGATCAGGCTTCCATAAAGAGAGGTGTCACGCTTGGCGTTTGTGCGGCTGCGCCTCGCGAACGTCCCCTCGGTCGTGGTCATGGCGATTACGATGACGGCGCGAATGGGACTGGGAGTGGGAATGGGAGTGACCGTGTCGCTTGCGAGAACGATCGCGAGAAAGATCACGATTTCTTTCGCGGTGATGCGAGCGATGTCGGTGTGAGCTCCTCGATTTCTTGTCCTGACGTTTGTCAGGTGCGTCAAGGCTGAAGTTTTCAAGACTATCCCCAGAGTCCGACCCTTTTGATCTTGACGTTGATCTTCTTCTGCGATGACGTGACCCTCGTCTTTGTGCCTCTTTCAGTGCATCCAATTCTCTCTTTCTCTCCTGGTTCCACTTCTTCCGTCCAAGTTCGACTGACTTCAGCTGGCGAACTCCCCTCTTTATCGCCGCAAGTGGATCGCTGGCATCCAGCCGGGCTCTCTCCCTCTCCTGTCTCATCGGATCCTCATTGCCCCAAACATCCTTTTCAGGCATAGCATCAGGCGCTAAAACATCACGCCTGGAGGAAGAGTACCAAGGCATTTGGCCAGCGGACTGTCGATACCCCGCCGCATTTGAGAAGCGCATCGTGTATTGGTCCTCATAACTCCGGTTCTTGTCAGCTGCCTCCTTCTCCGCCTCTTGATTTTTTTCTGCTGGTTTTCGCGTTGTCTCGGAAGGAAATAGATTGATATGCCCTGTACTGTCTAAAAGCGGCGCATCGCTGGTCTTGGACACAGCAAGCTCCTCCCTTTTCGCCAGCATCAACTGAGCATCTTCCCTCGCGAGTCTGATATCGCGATCCGTATCATTTTCACCTGCCAGTCGCCTCCGTTTTCTATATCTTCCAGCATCCTCTCCATGGGTCTTGTCTCGTCGGGTATCTGATGGAGCAGACGGCGGGGGTGGTGGGGTAGAGGGCCGTTCGCCACGGAGAATCTGAATCCTGCGCTCAGCATCGACTTCTTGCATACGACGTTCCTCTTCCTCCTCCCGAGCCTTGGCCTCAGCCTCGTCACGCCGTACACGGGCAATGTTCTCGGGATTGTAGACGTTCCATGACTTCTTGCCGAGTAGGTGACTGCTCAATGCATCAGTATGAACAGTAGAATTGCATAAGAACAAATTCAATGCACTTACAGAGGCATGATGTATTGAAGTACTCTGTGAGCAGCTGGTCACGTAGCATCAACCCAAATCAAGTGCCTGGACACAACGGAAGAGTCGACGAGTTACCGGAGATCTCCCAAGGCGATAAGGGTGGATCATCACTACCTAGCTTAAGCCACATCAATCGGCCAAAACGGAGCTTCACGGGCCGATGTGGCTAATTATGGCAGTCCCAGCAAGTGATTAAGTATGCCTCAGGTATCCACTTAGGTACTCCAGACAGGTAGTTCTCCAACTTCCTAAGGTAGATACCCCCGCCACATTATACACACGTCTCCGAAGTAACCTCTTCTCCATAAATTGATCAAGTCTCACGCTTTTTTCCCCGACTAGTCTTTTCAATACACATATAACGTCCGCTTTCTAACAACACTCATACATTCTTTCTCACATAAACAGGCTATCTTGACGATCGCCGCAAGCTTCAGTCAGCTACTCCTGTTCCTATACCACACTTGCGTCTCATCGTCCACCGCGCCTCTCTACAACAGGCTCGCGACCATTGCCTAATCGAATCGTTCTCGAATGTCCCACCTTTAGTAGAACCAACATGTTCAATCGCAACAACTATCCATCTGTGCCGAATCCCTTTTCAGGTCGCCCCTCCTCCCGAGGCAATGCGAGTCCTGGTCAAGGTCCCCCACTTCCGCGAAGAGATGGGTATGACACTGGCCATTCGCCGATGAGTGGCGCAGGGTATGAACAATCGCCGCATCAGTTTGACCACGATGTCCATATGACTGATGCGTATAATCATTCAAGAGGTTATGGAACTCCGCCACCCAGGCCAGGTTACTCGCAGACACCTCCAAGAAACCCAGTAGGAGGCAGGGCGCCCGGTGCGTCAGCGCAGGTATGGACGCTACGACCTGCGAAGAGCCCTGACAACTCGTATACGTTTGGAAACCTGTAAGTTTTGTGCATGTGAAGTTGGGTTCTAGAATTACAAGCTAACAGCAAGCAGTGTTGCCGTCTCAACGCAGGACTTTCCGCCTTCGCGCGACGGACTTGACCTTTTACTCCTTGTGAACGATCTCTATGTCTTTTCTGCTCGTCCTCTCGATGGTTTCCCTCCTGGACATATCAGCATGTCGGATCCCCAGCGGACATGGGCGGGCGTTGCGTTCACGGATTCAGTCAAGGCCCAGATATACGATCCGTTTAGTCAGGGCGGACAAGCCTATCTCGGGTCAACAGATATTGAAGTTGGCTTTGCTGGAAAAAAGAGGGTCGAGACTCCGTACGATCAAGATGAGTTAGCGAACGCCATGATCAAGGTAGATACTAGTTTGGATCGACGAGTTTTGCACAGTTCTAACTCTCTTTAGAATTTTGAGAACMAGATATTCTCTCCGGGTCAGAAGATTTTGATGGATCATAAGAGCATACCGCTACTCCTGACTGTCAAGACCGTTCAGCGGGTCGATCTTACATCGGAGAAAGCTGGAACTGCTGCTGGAAGCACTGAGACGGACCCCACGGCGAGAGGAATCTTGACAAGGCACACCCAGATTACTTTCTTCAAGGATGCGCGCACAGGCATCAACTTGAAGCCATCGAATCGTCGCCCCGCAGCAAACTCTATTATCACACCCGACTTCAAGTTCGAAGATATGGGAATTGGAGGACTTGACGCAGAGTTCAGCACAATCTTCCGTCGTGCGTTTGCATCGCGTATCTTCCCTCCTGGGTTGGTCGAAAAGCTTGGTATCCAACACGTGAAGGGTATTCTGCTTTACGGCCCCCCCGGAACGGGTAAGACCTTGATCGCACGGCAGATTGGAAAGATGCTAAACGCGAGGGAGCCCAAGGTCATCAACGGTCCTGAAGTGTTGAACAAGTTTGTCGGTCAGTCGGAGGAGAACATTCGAAAGCTGTTTGCGGATGCAGAAAAGGAATATAAAGAAAAAGGCGAGGAGAGTGGGCTTCATATCATTATCTTCGACGAGCTGGATGCTGTGTGTAAGCAACGTGGCAGCGGAGCAGGTGGTGGCACAGGCGTTGGGGACAGTGTGGTCAACCAGCTGCTGTCGAAACTGGACGGTGTTGACCAGCTGAACAATATCCTCCTGATCGGTATGACTAACAGAAAGGACATGATCGACGAAGCTTTGTTGCGGCCGGGTCGTCTTGAAGTGCACATGGAGATTTCTCTTCCAGATGAGAATGGACGGGCTCAGATTCTGAAGATCCACACCCAGAAGATGAGGGAGAACAATGTCATGGATCCAGACGTTGATCTGGCTGAGCTCGCCCTCCTTACTAAAAACTTTTCCGGCGCTGAAATTGCTGGCCTTGTCAAGTCTGCATCTTCGTTTGCTTTTACCCGGCATGTCAAGGTCGGTACCATGGCCGGCATCAGTGAGGATGTCGTAAACATGAAGGTCAACAGAGCCGATTTCCACCATGCGCTGGAGGAAGTTCAACCTGCTTTTGGTGTGTCAGAGGAAGAGCTCTCGAGCCGTATCCAACACGGCATCATCCATTACTCCCCTACAATTAACGAAATCCTGAAAGAAGGAGAGCTTTTCGTGAAGCAAGTCAGCAATGCTGAATCCTCGCCCCTCTTTTCCGTTCTGTTGCATGGTCCCACCGCCAGCGGGAAGACTGCTCTAGCCGCTCGAATTGCGATTGATTCCGGTTTCCCCTTCATCAAGCTGATTAGCCCTGAGGATATGGTCGGCTTTAGTGAAATGGCCAGAGTCCAGTACATCACCAAGATTTTCGATGACGCTTACAAGAGTCGCACGAGTGTCGTTGTCGTTGACAATATCGAGAGAATCATCGACTGGGTCCCTATCGGTCCTCGTTTCAGCAACACTATCCTTCAGACCTTGATGGTTGTCCTGAGAAAACAGCCTACCAAAGGCCGACGGCTGCTGATCCTTGCCACCACAACGGAGCGCGCTGTGCTCAAACAGTTGGACATCTATAACTCGTTCAACTCGGATATCATGGTTCCCAACGTGATGACGTACGATGAGCTGCGTTATATCATGGAGCAGTCTGGAGCATTTGATGCCTCCGAGATCGAGCAGGTTTTGGCAGAAGTTGGTGGCATCACCGAAGATAGAACTATCGGCGTTGGCGTTAAGAAAGTGCTTTTGGGTATTGAAACGGCGAAGCAGGACCCTGACAAGGTGGGCCGTTTTGTCCGCGTCATCAACCGGGCGATTGAGGAAGAGCGAACTTTCCTATAGACCTTTGCTTTCTGATGCGTTGGCTGTTATATATCGAGCATAATCACTTCTATACATAGTAAAGATTGTCGTGGCCCTGGGAGGCGACCTGTACGGAATGATATATCTTTCAAGGAGCCTCACCTAATTGTGCAAATGGTGATGCTGACAACTAAGGTAAATATGCTGGACGACATAGTCAGTTCACTTCAGCCGGAAGATCAATGCACCTACTAAGGGAGATCCGGTCACTAAGGGTACTCCATAATTGAGGGCAGTAGCATCCCTGGCTTCTTCATCTCAACATTCACAGATGTTTCCCGTTTCTTCCATCCTTTCATCACGTAGAACGTCCACTGGTCGAGCTGAAACCCCAGAAGAAAGCCTTAATTGATGACCTGAGGATTAAAGTCTGCGCTCTTCAAGCGGCATAGCACTAACAAACTACAGTATTCTACTGTCTATAGTACATGAGCCATTGGGGCCCAATATTATAAAACGCTTTCCAGATCAGAATATAGATCCACATCAAATACTTCGGGAACAACAGCCTGAACTTGAGCTGCGAACATAGTACATGATATAATTAATTATTCAATCCGGGCACATGACGTTCAACAATATCTTCGAAGGATCTTCCATGTTCGTGACTATGTCGTAAGAGCCATAGTGGTCTTCCTGTTTCAGGTTTCTTGATTCAGGGGTAATCACATTATCACCATCCACATATATCGACTAGTCGCATCACATTCTACTAGTCCAGTTGACTATTGATTCCAGAAGTTAATTAAGGCTCTCATGCTCTCTCTTGCATGGTGTTCTCAATTCTTTCTGATTCTGGAGGTAAACTCCTCATATGTCTACTCCAGGTCAAGTGACACGCCCAGAGATCTGACCCGGTTTCCTCTGCTGGATACATCGCTCTTCCTTCGCGACTACAAGGTGATTCTCAGAGCTATGACTGACGCGTACAGGAAGCCATGGACTACGCTTCTACGTGGATGAAAACCGCGCGTTTCCCATCTAGACCCTAGGAAGACTGAGAACTTGACTGCGGGCGTCTCAAGAACAAGCTCTAGAACTTCATCGGGCACCAATCGCTGCCTACAACCAAGGAGCGAATCAATGATTACTGTCTCTACGCGTCCGATGAGCTCCTCCAAACGCGTCCGATGTGTAGTTTGATGCCCAAAGTGTCCTAGTGTGCCTTTGGGCTGCACCTTGCTCTCGGACTCGTCCTCCCGCAAAAGCGGCAAGGAGAACGATCCGAAAAAGGAGGGCGGAGCGGAGAAAAGGCGGTGCGAAGACGTCCGCTGGGCGGAAGTGAAAGTGGAGGCGGCGGAATAGAGGGTGTCGTTCGCCCCGGTGCATCCTCTGATCTTTATCCATGCGGAATGCCAGGAAGGAGACCTTGATTGATCTGTGGCTGTGGACAGTCATGTCTTCTGCCTTTTTGCCTGGATCTTAAAACCGCACGGCGTCTGGAATGTGGACCAGCGCGCAACAACCCTGTGGGCACCGAAAAGCCGGATCGTAAAGCCTGTCCCTTCCTTCCGGCGAGGTCTGTCATCTCTGGAGTGAAACGGCTGAAGCTTGCACCTGTCATCTTCTGTTGGCTATTGTGCTTTCGATTATTCGTCAATTCGGAACCTGAGCATTCCCAGTCACTGCGGTTGCCGTCAGAAATCTCCAGCATCCGCCGGCGGATCAAGGTATCAAGGGGCAGATGAAACTGTCAGCGCACAATGACAAGTTCGTTCATGTGATAAACCTTGAATGTACAACAGAGTGGTCAAGCCCACAAGAATATATACCTCCCAGAACGCATATTGACAACGAATTTCCCAGATTTGAAAAAAGAAAGCAATCGCGCCGATCCCATTCCTACCCTGTCGTCCAATTTTGAACCCAAAAGTCGTCACTGTCGTCAAAAGTCGATTTATCCAAGCACATAGGCCGCCGTATAGATTGCTAGTTCTCATCGTGGAAGGTGTATTTCTTCGCTGCTCGTCGGTACTCATCGGGATATGCCTTCTCCGCCTTGGATTTCAATGCACTAGGAGCGCCATTTCTGTCAGCATTCTCTACAAATCACCATAGACACTGATCTCGCGAAATGCATCTTGCTGCTGACAATGCAGCCAGTGCCAAGAATAGGCAAAACGGCGGAGCGCGGCGGGAATCGAAATCCGCTTCGGCGGAGCGGAAACCGACGACGATCATAACATATGGAAGAGCCAGCAGGGAGAAAAGGGTTGGGGACTCACTTCACACGTTTTTGAGTCCACTCAAGATCACTCTTGGTCTCTCGAGCAATCTTGATTCCCTCTGAAAAGTTGGCGCGGACGCCCTTGAGACGGCGTTGAGCGAGGGCTTGCAATTCGAGAAGCTCTCGCTGCTTTGCGTTGAGCTGGCCGGATCTGTTTCATAAACGACGTCAGCATCCTGATGCAAAGCTGACTCGCGATGTGTTGTACTTCCAGTCATACTCACGTTTGCGCCTGTTTTGCGAGTCCTCGATCCAATGGGGTCGGGTCGAAAACATCCTGCATACGGTCACTCAGGACTTCCACGACGTCGATTCCCGAATAAGATGCCGAGCTTGACTCATAGTCACCGCTGAGAGCACCGCTGCCGTAACTGAAACCAGAGACACGGCTTCCCGTGGTGGTGCTAGTGTCAGAAATGTCTGGGGGCGATCCAGAGATCCGACTGATAGGAAAGAGGCTCGCCGGAGCCGGTGCTTTTGATGGCACATTGATGGGAAGAGCAGCAGGCTGGTAACGCTGGGTAGCCATTCTGATATGATGAGTGTCTCCACAGGGAAGGGTAGACTGAAAGTTGTGCAGGACAGGACAGCGAGGAGTCGAGCACGGAGGCGAGCACAAAGGATACTTGATGCACAAGGAGAACTTTGACTTGTTCAGAGGGCGAAGATGTCTAGTGATGTGATATGACGGAGACCAGGAAGAAGTATAGTAAAGCTTGGGTTGAAGTTCCGGAGCTGGGAGGGAGGAATGGAAAGGGAAGGAGGAGGAAGATCCATGATGAAAGAAAAGATGAGGGTATTTATAGCCCTCGACGGAAGGTCATCCATCCGGTGGAAGATCCATTGAGGAAGTCCATACCCATGGACAAGGGGGAAAGGGGGTGTGGGGAGAGGTCGAGGATGATGTGATGGCGGATTGGAGATTTTAGGCATTTGTCCCTTTCCGGAATCTCTTCTCCTTGTCCCCCTCAACCTTCGACCTTCCAACTCTTCTTCTTCCCCCAATCCTAACCTCCCAATTCCGCCTGTTACTCAATCACTGGCCGCCAATTCGCTCCTGTTCCCGAGACGACCCCGCTTAGGGTGGAAAGACGAAACTCAAGAGAGGAGATTCCGATACACGGAGACTGGCCCAGCCCTCTTAATACTCATCCATACGGATCACCTTCCGCTTGTCTGTGGCAACGATACAATCGGGCATTGAATTTCTATGATAATCAATTTCCCGCCCTGTGTCTTGGGATGTATTGGAGGCAGTGGAGTGCAGGCCTTGGTGAAGAGTGACTTGAGGTTATAAAGATGCCAACTTCCGTGGCTCTCAGCGGAAGCTCTGACTAAATTTCTTCCTACCTTTCTCTTTACCCCTTCACCTTCCTGCCGCACCTTCTTACACCCATTCGATATCTCTTCCCCATTTTCTCTTCACTTTAATGGGGGGGAAAAAATTTAAAAAAAAATTGACTCGCTTAGTCCGTTTCCCATCATCTCGGTCATTGACTCTCATATTGCACCAAAATCAGGAGGCTGGGTGGCTGGAAGAACAACATGGATGTCGACTGACGAAGCCCTAGCATGATGAGGGTTGCATGACTACGAGACTGTGAGCTGCAGCAGAAACGAAATACTCAACCCTGATGCTACCACCGCGTTTGCAATATCTTGCTGCTCATTCGATTCCGAGTGGCAGTCATTGACAATATGTGGGAAATATATTGCCCACCCAAAGGATACAGTGCTGTCATTCATGACGGAGTGGTGTGCCTGTAGATGGTGGAAACTAACTCCAGTGTGCTTGGAGACGCTCAGCTATTTTTGCTCGGGAGTTTTGGTCGTCTCCATTCTTTTATGGATTCGCCCCTGCTGCTCAGTTAGTCTCATAAGTCATCCTCTTTTAACTTGAGGATAAAAGCGATGACCGGCTGACGGGGAAAACAGAAAATTTCGAAAAGAAAATAATGACGATAAGCGTTGGACACCATTGCATGAATTGACGAAAGGCCGACAATACTCGTGGAAATAATTTGTCAGGGATGCCTTATCGAAGCAACCAAGGTGGCCTTGCCTCGCTTTCAAACCGGAAATAGGGTGAATTCTGCTGCGGAGGTTTTCCATCAAAGATCGTGCTACCAAAAAGTTTAATTCGCCTGTTCTTAATTTGATGAAGGACCTGGAGGATTATTCGAAAAGCTGCGTCCTGTGATGATCCAGCGATCCGCCTATCCGCGGCTCTGTGCCATCAATACCTGTGAAAAGAGCGTCACATCATTGAAAGAGAAGAATTCAGGCAGTGACAAGCGCCCTAAACGCCATCAACATGACTACATATGGATGGAAGTGGATCTGATGAAAATAATAGTCATCTAAGTACATGCAGGTCGCAGACAGCAGCAGGGCGAGAAAGACCCAACCGATCGAACGCTCTCGAAGGCCTGGAAAGGTAAAGGTCCATCAAACAACAGCCATAATTCTTATACGATACAAGAGGACGAAATGCCACTTTACAAAATATCTTCGCTGCTGACATGACAACATGGATTGACTTGGCACACCAACCGAATTGATTGCATCGCTCCCATGTCGGACTGGACCGCTGGCTTGGACGAGGCGACAGCGTAGCCACTCGGGATTAACACCAAGTGAAGCCTGACCTTCATTCGCTCTGATAGTAATGTGCTCATCGTCATTACTCTACAAGTTTGGTGCCTTACTGCAAATGCCTGATGCCTCATGTCTTTGGCTAGGCTGATCTTCATCCTTTTGGGACAATAGCAAGTGTATGCCTAAAAAATAAAGGCAGCCCCATGCTGTTGCCCGGGTAGTCCACAGTTTGGCGACCGGATTGCAAGTGCACAGATGAGGCCCAACACATGACACACTTTTATCATTTGCAGTACCTAGTACCGGCTAGTTTTCCTGCTTCTTCCTTTATCGATTTCCTCCTGGTCCTACCTTTCTTATCCCAGGCGCTGATGGAGACGGTGCTCAAAGAAGGGGCTTCAACGTGCCTGAGGCCGGCCGCACTTTCGTTGGCTCTGGCGGACCATTTTCACTCAACTTGACCTATCTAGCTTTACCTGAGCTGTCGGTTTGACGCGGCCATTGGATCGTTTCCCGTCAATCTGGGAAAGTAACAATTCATTTACGGACTGTGTTCACATTGGTCCAATATTCTCGCCGAGGTCTGTGTCCTTGGATGGAGGCCGTCTGTTCTTACGGGCTGGAGCATGCAGGAAAGGTGCTTCGTTGCCGGCAAGACGGGTTCTTGTACCCTGCGAAGCAATTTCAGTTCCACTCAACGATCATAGACTTGCTCGCCCAATATGCAGCTGGGAAGTCGTGAATGTGGGGTTGGGTCGAACTCGCCTATCGTGCCTTCGCTTTCTCACCGCCACAAGCAGCCCCGATACAGCTTCAACCAATCGGCTCTCCAACGCGCTAGGTATCATGGATACAGAAGCCAATGCTAATACCTTTTCCTCCTGTCCTTTCTAGAATACACTCGATCGAGGCCATGTTTATTTATGTGAAATCAACAACGACTGTACCAAATCAGGCGGGGCTCTATACTTGGACTGGCTATCTAGAACATATACGTGACTCATTTGGGCTACTGTTCACATCGCGATTGTGTGGAAGCTCTCCCAGCCGCGAAGACCTGATTTCAACCTCCGCGATCTAGGGTCTAAAAATGGAACAGAACCTTCAATATGGCCTTCTGACCGGGATCAGTATTTTCGCTGAATGGCCAACAGATACGCGCCTGCAGTTCTAACCTTCTGTTAGCTACAGGTAATCAGAAACCACGAGTTTCGGCCAGTATTGGTACAGCTGTTAGAAATCGCGTACAGAACTGGTAGGACAAACGTCATTCCGAACTCAGCTGACAAGACAAGGTATCGGTCAGTCAGTCCGAACATCCTAGATCTGCATCTGCAGGGCACCGCTAAGTCCTGAAGAAGCAAGGAGGCAGAACGGAACGCACACAAGGAAGGACCATGACAACATCCTTCATTGCCCTATCCACTTCTGATTCCGCTTACACGCCTCCGGCTTCTAGGCAACACCCAGTTCCTCTTGCGCATCACCTGAGCCAGCAGTTACACAGACATTGTCAACTTCATCAATCGGAGTTTTCCTCTGCCGCCTGCCTTGACCACATGGTGAGATCCGGGGGAGGAGTATAGGGACATCTGACATATCGGCGGATTCGGACTCGGTCTTCGATTCGAGGACCTCTCGCTGAGTGAAACAGGAACTGAAACAGTCTGCGTTTACCTTCTTCGTGGGATCAGAACTCAAAATCCAAAAGGCAGAATGGGATGGACGGTTGGGTCCATCTGACAATCGAACATTGTCCGGTACCACAGGCTGAGCACGACTTGCAGGGGAGACGCAGTAAAGCCGGCATGAGAGTTTTCGGTTGGACTATTCAACGACAGTGCGAGTCACAAAGTGAGGCCCTGAGGTCATCCTGTCGTAGGAATATGCCTGTCATCTGACCCTAGTTTCCGAAGGAAAGGGAAAGCAACTTTATCAACTGATAATTCTGTCACAGATTGGATTCAGGTAGCGTATGCATCGGACGCAGAGTCTCTTCGAGTGAAACAGGTTCCTCGAACAGATATCCACCGATAGGCCATACTGCGAACTCATACGGCTTCTTCAAGGAAATGAAAAAAAGGGACAGGTGAGTGATGAGTAGCCAATTGGGTATATCACTATACAAATTTGTCTATTCAGCAAGTAGTATACTATAGAACAAGAGTGAAGGGATTTCAATTCTCAACCATTTGCACATACAATGAATCCCTGGAGGCAAAAACAAAAGCGCTTGTAAAGTGGTATCTAAAAGCAAACCGCGCAGAATGAAGTCCGAGCAACGGAAACATTAGAATTTTCGCCAGTACAAACTCGAGAAATGACGCCATGCACAAGCTCGAATGGTCTCAAGAACGATGAGCCTGATTCCTCGGCACCATGATGCTGAAAAGGTATCAAATTGGACTCGCAGCCGATGCAAATGCCAAATAGCAATCCACAGTTGCGGGGACGGGAGAGGAGACACGGATGAAATATTTGAAAACAAATTCTCCAAAGCGCCTTTCCGACCGATGGCTTTCTTGCCCTTGCATACCCTCAACCCAGACCAAAATAATACATAAAAGCAACTAAACCCAAAGTCGTACGGGCAATAGCATCCCGTTAAGTGAAGATTGAAAATTAGAATCGTAGTCTCGCAGGGAAACGAGCACGTCTCAGCATGACCTGAATTCCGGACGACAACTGCTCACTGAGAGTGCGATGCATCGGACAAATGACCGTCGTGATCAGGTTTTAGACGATCGCGAAGAAGAAGCAAAGGGCGATCAGGGGCGAGAAGTCCCATCATCATCTTTCCTAGTTCGTTGTGTTTGATAGGTTTCGTCACATAATCGTTGAAGCCAGCACGTGCAGCATTCTCGATTTGATCGGTCATCGCATTAGCGGAGAGAGCCATAATAGGAATCTGGGGATAGTGATTCTTCAATTCCCATTTGCGGATCTCACGACATGTTTCGTAGCCATTCTTGACCGGCATTTGGATATCACACTGGCAAGTACCGTGTCAGTTGCGGATCATATGACAGGCAAGTCAATGGATTTTTCTACTTACAATGATCAGAGAATAGTAACCCGGTTCCTTGGAGAACACTAGCTCTGTGCATTCTTGCCCGTTGGTTGCAGTCTCGGCCATGACCTTGATCTTATCAAGATACTTCAGCATGACCTACAATCTTGTCAGTCATTTTGTAGATGAGGAATAGGCAAGCCATGCATAGCAACATACCATGCGATTCGTTTCATCATCCTCAACCAGTAATATCCGATACCCTTTATTCCCGATGACCTCCTTCACCATCTTCGACATGGTCTTGAAATTATTGTTGATCTCTCGGGCCATGTCTTGATTCCTATCTTTGCTCAGATCGCGCTGGTTGTCGGGGTCAAATATAGCCGAGAATGCCGATGGCTTGACCGGTTTCGGAACGGTAAATACGCGCTTTCCGCTCGAGGACAGATCCTTCAACCTCGAATTGATCTGACGTTTCTGGACGAGGTCGGAAATGATGACAAGCGCGGGAGCAGTGGCCTGATCACAGTCCGCGACATACGAGATCATATCCAACACCTCCTCAACGCTTGGTAGGTTAAGGACCAAGTGAGTCGGCTGAGATACGGCACCATCATTCATTGAGTCCCTCCAGTCTTCAACGTCAGGCATGGATGCGATCGAGAATGGAATATCATGGGGAACCACCTGCTCGATGTGCTGTTTAATGGCTTTGCGGGCGTGGTTGAATGGGCACAGGATGACGATGGAGTAGAGGCTTCGAGGAGTATCGGAGACCTGGTATGTCCTAGCCGGGGGTTGCAATCCTGACGCCGAGGGCCGATACGGGGAGCGTGAAGCATCCTGGTCGGAGGAAGTCGGTGCTATCCCTTGTTTCTGGTTGTCATCTGACTGATTGGGATGACTAGCAGACTCAATTTTTGGCAGTGGGTCTGTGCCATGGATCTCTGGGGTCGGCATAGCCGACGACATCGACGAGCGCTCGGAAAAGTTGTTGAATGCAAAACGCACTGAGGGGTCGAAGCTACTGGATGGCTGAGAGAGGGGTGATTCGAGGGCGGGAGACAGATCAGCTGGATCTAATCCCCTGGAGTCAGCAGATTCTCTAGAGAAGAGCAGTCTCTGCAGCGACTCGGGTTTTGACTGCGTTCCGAGATCGGACGTGCTCGAAGACTGTCGAACTAGACGAGGGTCATCCGGTGAAGGAGGAGGCGGAGCATCGACCTTGACAAAGAACGAGAATGTGGCACCCTGTCCCTCTTTGCTACTGGGAGTTAACCGCCCCCCGTGCATTTCGACCAGCTGCTTGGATAAGAATAGCCCCAGTCCACTACCTGCGTTTTGCTGAGAGGCATTTTCTCCTAGTTGGCTGAACCGTTGCATCAAGCGCTCGGCGTCCCTGGCGCTGAATCCCTTCCCGGTGTCGACAACATCGAAACTCAATAACAACTCCGTCTCCTTCAAAGGCACCGAAGCATCCCGATAGATACTACAGCTGATGTGCACCTCTCCTTGAGCGGTAAATTTCACCGCGTTGCCAACGAGATTGATGAGGACCTGCCGGATGCGGAACCTATCGCCAATTACCATAGGTGGCACATCCACATCCATCAAGTAATTGAGCTCGAGTCCCTTGTCGAGAGCTCTAGAAGAAATGGTATCTATCACATCCTCAACCACAGACCGGACATGGAACCAGGAGTTGACCAAGGACATCTTTCCAGCCTCAACCCGAGAGACATCGAGGATATTGTCCACCAGCTCGCGCAAGTTAGTCGAACTGTTTTGGATGGTATCGAGCATTCGCCTTTGGTCAGTGTCAAGCTGCGTATCAAGGATGAATGGAATGGTGCCAAGAATCCCATTGAGCGGAGTTCGGATCTCATGTGACATATTGCTGAAGAATTTCGTTTTCGACTCCATCTGATTGTTCAGTTGTTGCATTGCCTTGTTGAGTTCCCTCTCCAGATTTTTGCGATCGTTGATATCGGTGCAAGTGCCATACCAGGAGGCTTCTCCACTGCCAAAACTGCTTGTCTCAACTCGAACCAGGCGTACAAGATGCCACCTGTAGTCGCCACCTTTGGAACGAAGGCGCATCTCTGTCGAATAGAACACTCGCCCATTCTCGTCCTTCTGCACCGAAGCGATCCCAAGCCTAACGAGCTCAGCCAATGCAGGCGTGACCCCCTGGCTGAACTGTCGCCCCGGGGATCCTGCTTTCTCTTTTCCAGCACAATCTTCCTTCCCAGTAGGGTCGGCGGGCGCTTTATTTCCCAAATCTGCAATGTAAACGGAGAGCGGGCCGCATTTCTCCAAATCGTCAGGATGCACATGCTTTGCGAAGCCGAAGTTAAGAGCCTCCTCAAGTTTCTGGCCCGTGTAGAGATGCCACTGCTCATTCACAAAGATAAGGCCCCGATGTTCAGTTGCTTCGAACACGACTTGTGGGATCGAGTTGGAGAATGCTCGATATTTAGCATCGATCGCGAACTTCTGCCGCTCTTGTGCGGCTTTCAGTTCTGCAACATGCTGCTCATGTATGTCAAGGAAAGACCCAATCCAATACAACACCTCGCCTGTAGACGACAGCAGGGGATTGGCTCGGAATATAAACCAACGGTACGCCGAATCATCATTGAATCGCTTGACGCGCACACGTTCTGTGAACTGTGAACCAGTGCGTAGAGCGTTTGACCATTCTTGCGAGATGTGATCGCGCTCGTCAGGATGTATATTTTGCCACGGTTCCCTCGACTTCTGTTCTTGGGGTTGACTTCTCCGGTAGGCATCGAACTTGGAATTAGTCCAAATGACCTCTCCGCTTTGAGGCTTAGCAAGGAAGAKGTGAAGAGGGACTGAATTCAGCATGAGTTGTGCTACTGTATCAGAAAACGGCCGCGGAATCTCCCTTTGCAACTGCGAATAGATAGAGTTCGTGGAAGGGTGACGGTTGGATCCCTGCGTCGGCGATATGATAGGTGGTACCTTAGAATCCTGTAATGGGGACGCTATCACGACGTTGGGGTCCTGCGCGGACAACTCTTCATCTACAGAGCGGTTTTCCCATATCCTGCCAGGGGAAGTGGGCGTGGATGCAGCGAGTTTCTTCGATTTGGAGACTTTATTCCGGTGTTGATTGATGGCACCTCGGAAGCTCTTGGACGGATGAACGTTGAAATAACTATCCACCGCTTCGCTGTTACCTCTCGCAGCAGGCCCGGGCGACTCGCCGGAATTGAGAGCCCCGGAATTTGTAAGGTCGAGTGCCGGAGTTCCAAGATTAGATATTGAAGGACTGAACTTTGTCGAGTTTGATGCTTCTCCAGGACTGGAAAGGCTAGCGCGGGCGGATAGAGAGACGTCATCCGCAAATGCGTAATTGACATGTCCACTGAGTCCCGCAACAAGCTCCAGCTCACTGCTTTCATCGGAAAATGTTCCACCTAGACCGAGGATATGACCGTAGCGAGGAATGTGCATGTGCGAAGTAAGTTGCCGCTCAAGTTGGCTATACTGTTGCGCGAGACCGAAAGAAGCCGTGAGGTGGGGCATAAGATATGCCAATGACTGCCTGAGATTCGAAGGATAGGGTATGATTGGCGACAGTATAGAGATGATTGCAACGGGGAACCGCAGAGTAGACGGCGATGTCTCCTTGGAGCGTCCGGCATGCAGAAGCGGAATATGAACCACCGACTTAGCCAGGTCCACCCCTATTGCTTCTAAGGGTTCTGTATTTGAGTAGTCATGAGGGGGAGGGTGCTGTGCAAATGCGMTTTCGTCGACGGTGTGGCTGGTAAAGAAAGGGTTTTGATCTGCGTGCATACGGGGTGCAGGAGAAGGCGCAGGGGATTGCGACCAAGGGGACGGCGGAACTTGTTCGTATTCGTCGTATACTTGCATCAACGGAATGGTTTGCGGATAAGGATCGGACCCACTGACGTTGGAAGCCGATCTGCCGCGAGCATAGTGCAACTTTGGCTGAGGCGGCCTAGGAGGTCCTGTTGTAGGAGTAACTTGGACCCGGTCTTCCGGAGTTTGAGCCAATTGATCATGAGGCGTTTTGGGTGCAGCGGCTGGGTTTTCTGAGTACTCTCGGGTTAGCACAACAGGTTTGGTGCGCCCAAAGAGTTTCACAACCCCTGTTCGCTTGATGAGAGGATCGGCTTCCACCTCCAAAGGCCTAGGTATAGGGAAAACAGCCTGCCGATAGTTACATTGAGCGGGATTCAAAGGGTCGCAAGAATGCACATCGGTTGCGACGTTTCCTCGCTCGGAAACAGATTCATGTTCGGCGACGGCCGGCATCTCAATTCGGCGCGGATGTTTGTTATCCAGAGCTGCAGCTTCCTTCGGTGTCTGAACATACTGAAGTCTACTACTTGGCTCGTATCCAGTAGAGACCGCCCTGTCCTTACCGAAGCCTGCAAACGAGTGTCTAGATAGGAGTGACGGTCGCTTGGGGAGAGTTGACGGAACAGTCGCGGGTGCAATTTTGCCGTTCCCGGAGGCTTCCTTCTTCTTTATGTTTGCAACGTCCCCAGGTTCTTTGTGAGAAGAGCTATGAGCCGGTGCTGTGTCCTCACTCTGCTCGAAGTCACATGTCGAATCACGATTGTAAACCGCCTTCTGGCCCCAAGGAACGTTTTCAAGATCTGTTGTGTCACCGGGTACAGCGAGCGACACTCGATCAGCGCCATAGTGAGTTTTCAAGATATCGACAACATTTGCCCACCAACCCTCAAGCCCAGGATCAGCATTGAGCTGCAATGTAATATCATAAAGGTTCGGGGCAGGGTATGACGGGTCGTCAGGTACAGGTTTATGGTCTGGCGGGAGGAATGCGCTCTGTGACACCACCGCTGCTTTGACCGTGGCCGACCTCCGCTCGTCTTTAGGTTCTGAGGGTGTCATGTGAATCTTCACCTTTTCAGCCGGCAGCGTCAACTTGAAGTGACCAGTAGGAGTTGTATGATTTTGCGGCTGTTTCGTCGTCTCCTGTGCATGTATCTTCGGGAAGGGATACGACGGTGTCTGACCAATGGGGTTTTCGGCATCATCCTCTAAATCGAAAGCTTTAACAGTGCCGCCAGATCCGGTCGAATCTGAATGGGAAGTAGAAGCTACTGCCCCGGTAGACGAAAGGGAGAATTTCGGGGGTGAAAGGTTTGATAGGCGCCGTTTCTTGCTTGATTCGTGCGGCGCAGAGGTTATGGAAGTCTGCTCCCTGTGATCTGTCGAATTGGAATTCTGCGATTGCTGCAACTGTTGGTAAACAAGCAATTCTTCCATTTGTCTCCGAAGTTCCTTGAGGGTCTGAGAGGTTCGACCATCTTCGTGAGAGCCCTTCTCCTGATTGACGTGAGCTTTTATAGCGGATGATAATATACTCTCTGCTTTTGCAGTCTCGTCATGCGACCCCGGAGGCGAGCGAGCGTGGGATTTGTGCGCGAAGCTATCTATCGCCGGGATTCCTTCCCCAGTAAAGCCATCTCTGCCATGAGCAAGACTCGAAACCGAATAAGAGGGATCAAGATGCGGTGCGGTAATAGGCGAAGGAGCCTCGGCCGGTGATGGAATCGGAGATGTCCTCATGCTTTGGACTTCCCCCATGCTAAACTCCCTCCACCGCCGGACAGATACTCAATTCTCCTGGGCGAATCCGACTCCACAGGAGGAAAATGTGGCACTCATCTCTCGGACGGACAGGTCCGCGATCGCAGGGTATAGGAAACGGTTGGCAGCTCGTAGTGCTGTTGCAAACGGGAAGGCAAACGCGCGAATGGAAGAGTTAAGTAGGGTAACTAGTTCTTTGAATGGAATCAGGTGATTCAAAGAATATATCGCGATGGGATAAATCCGGACAGGCCTGCTGTACCTGTAGGTGAGCTAAATAAAAAAGAAAGAACGAAAGAAAGGAAGAAAATAAATAACAAATGTCGATTATAGTCCGAGGACGTCAGAGAGGACAGGCGATGGGAGAAAAAGTGAGCGGAAAAAATAAGGGTAGGAAAGGCAAGTGCTCAGAGGGTGGGTTAAAGCGGTGTACAGTGTATAATCAGCATAGGTAGTAGGGTCGGTGGTGGTGAGGGTGATCCTCCAGTTCGCAGAAGGCAGGGGAAAAAATTATGACAGAATTAGATCAAGCAAAGTGGATAGGCAAGAGTACCCTAAGCATGGTGACAAAGGAAAATAAAAATAATCACGATCACAAGAGTTAAATGTAGGTACTGACCTGTAGAAGTGGAGGACTGCACAGTAGAGTACACTGAAGGCACTTGGCAGAGCTAGCAAAGTTCTGTCTTCTTATTATGATTATTATTAATAATATTTTTGACCCGGGGTACTGTCACTTCTGTATGGACAGTAGATAATATCATAGAACCATAGAGGTAGTAGTAAGGTAGACGGTAGAGATCGTCGATTTGAGTTAAGGCTGGGTGGAATTGATCCTTCTCCGGGGGGGTTTGAGGAAGAACCCGAGCCTATGACGTATGCGTCCCTTGGGGGGCTAAATCAGTGACCAGACCGCGGGAACCTGAAAAGTTTCCTGGGACCCAGAAGGGAAGAATGGAATGACACTTGTGACCGTCCAGATAAGAGACTTGTGACAAGAGACAAGAATAATAGTTTATGTGAGACTTAAAAAAAAAAAAAAAAAAAGAGCATGCAGAATTTAATAACAAGTTATGAGGCTGTTAGGTGAGAGAGAAGCACCCAGTCCAGGTAGGAGGAGGAAGGGAACGGAGGGAAGAGGAGAGAGAAGAGCAACAAAGAGGGTGGAGCAAAGGCCGGTGAACACAGAATAATGGCAGCCGGAAGGGAAGTAGGATTGTCCGCTGAGCTTGGTGGTGGTTGTGATGATGATGGTGATGATGCTAGTGCTATTACTGAGGATGGAACTGGGGCTAGTTCTGGTTCTGGTTCTGGTACCTAAATGGTAGGTAACCGGTAAGTGGTAAGGACAGGGCTTGGGTGGAGGTGGATACAGAGCTAGGATGCTGATGGGGCGACGGAGCACGACTAGAGTACTGTGAACTACTCCATACCCTGGATAACTCTGTGGCATTTAGACACTCATCTGTTACTTTTTAGTATAGAGTAGTGAGTGTTGAAAATAAGGGCAAGAAAAATGCGACAGGTATGAAAAATCTGAGTAAGTACTATTATCTGTGGATCATTTGTTCTTCTGAGACTGAAAGTGCTACCTATGTACTGGTGTACTGTACCTGTAGAAGGGTGGTTGGTACAGAGAACCATCAAGACTGTACCTAGAGTGGCCAGAACTATTTCGTCACAGAGAGTTTGCATTCATAAAGAAAAAGATGATCACTCATCAGTAGTAGCGTATGTCATCTGAACCACTCGACAAAAGGATGATGATAAGAACACATCTGCCACCTCACAAAGTAAACGTACCAAATAGATATTTCTCTCTTGTCACTGACATTCTCATATGTCGCGTCTAGAAACGACCCCATTCCCTAGACACGACGGGCTGGGCTTGAGGATGAGGTAAATAGGTATTAAGGTAGTCTATGGGGTGCGTCATACAATGGGCCAGTTCCTGGTTCCATGGATGTCTTCTTAGAGCGCCGATCCGTGGTGACTTGCCCTAAGTAGTAAGTGAGATAGTATTCTATCTGTCTAATTCTCCCTAACCCTGCGATATCGACACGGTGCGACCCCTGACTAGTTATTCATGAATTAGCTAGTTCTGTGCGCTAGTGTTGCCTTGGTCATACTCAACTTCAACCCTGCAAGTTGGATTATGTACGGGCGATTGGCGAAGTGGAGAACTAGACAGGACCAAATCCAGCAAGTGACATACTGCCTAGTTATCCACTTGTCCACTTAAGTAGGAACTCCAAGAAGCTGATGGCTCCAAAGTTGATCAACATTCCCCCTGATGCCAAAGATGACAATATCTACCCAGGTATAGAGAAGGGTATTCCGTCCACTCAGTAGTAGTATGCGTCGCGCGCGCTACGGCTCCAGGTAATCGGCTACCAATGACGCATGCATATGGATATATGGCCATTTCAAGACACGAAAGTCAACTCTCCACTTGCTTGCCTCACCGATTACCGTTATTGATACGACTAGCCGACTACTGCCTTTACCTTAGGTAAAGACATTGTCGCGTGGTCAGGCGGCGGCTGGTTTGCCACATCTGACTTCACCTTAAACTGATGGAACTGGAATAAACCCCAGCCTCGTTATTATCTGAAAGGTATCATTAATGGGCCACGATTTTTGAAGATGTATTTTATTCTCCACGGTTTCATCCAAAGCTGGCGAGGCTGCTTAAAGGGTAAGTGTGTATCAGATGTCAGCCTTGCTATAATCTGTGTCGTCATTTGGCATTAGTGCTGTATGTGCCGCGTTACGGAGCAATATGTCTAGACCGACCTCGTGCTGGACTCGAGTCAGTTGAGGTCTCCAAACGAATATCTGGCGTTATGCATATCCCTGACTGGACAGATTCAGCATGGCCGGTATCATGCATTGTTCCATATCTGCTTCGCTTCATTTCATTCGCTGTCGTTATGCTCAATGCTTTGGTACGTAAACTCTCCACTTTGTTATGTCCACCAACATTGGCACTCAGTGCCTGGCGGGAAATAAGTACAAGGTGGCTAGGATCGGCAATACGCCGTCATCATGGACCCGCGACTACAGCTTACGGCAATAGTCATGGTTGCGAGGACTAGTAATACTGGATGGGCAACCAGGCACAGTCGTCACCATGCATAATAGTTCATGCACATACGCCTTTCCACATTTCTGGAAATCTTCTACATATATTAAGTGACGGTGACTGGTTATGAGAATCATTATGGCCGACTTCGGCACAGTGGTCGAGACTTAATCATGGCTAAATGTGTTGATGTTACCATCTCATACTTTTCTTTGTTCAAGTCACTGTTTCTTACTTCGTATTAGAGAGGGACTTCGCTCGTTCGAGATTCGGCGTCATTTGCCCAGAGGGATTGGGGTCACTTTTGCTACTACTGCTTCAAGGCCATAAAACTCCAAAAAAAGGGGGTAAAAAGGATGAGGCTGACCCGTCTCGATCGGATAACCTTGAGATCTGGAGTCTCTATGGAATTTGTTAGAACAAATTGATCGAGTTGAGGAAGACTGTTGATGGAACGTACCACGCGCTACCAATTGCGCCACAGCCCCAATAGGTTGATTTCGGGCCGCTTTTTTGAAAGAATCAACAACTTCAAGTAACTAGTAAGAAGCCCCTAGTTTTGACCCACATAGCTGCAGCAGTATGCCAGTAACCGTATCTTGACACGGGCATGTTCCAACTATCTAGTCCATGGCGCAAACGAAAAGAAAGCCCAAGGACAATCAATAGTGCATATGCTCTTAGGATTCTCCAACCTTGACCCTAAGGTTTCTCTATTGAAATGTCCCAGAGTTTGCCTATATTCCCCGTCATCATGACATGTCCTTAGACTACACTAAGTGGGCTGTTGACTGACGGTAGTCTAGTCACATGTCCGGATGATGTCCCTAAGCATCATCCAGAATGCGATCTATCTGGGGTTTTATGGTTAAATGCTGATTCAGACGCTTTGTTCCTTGTTAATCTACGTATGGTAGAGAGGTAGCAGTCATGCACTGAGCATGAGCCCAAGTCTCGTGATGCCCCACTACGGCTGACTAAAGAGTTGCTGATTCGGGAAATTGTTGGCCTCAGGCCGTCAGACCCCAACCAAAGTTTCACCTGATAATCAAATGTTAGATTCATGCCCCCGTCCTGAACGCTCATATGGTTCCAGGGGAACGATAATAGCGGCATCGTGACGTCTGTTTCGACGTATATGCATCATCTAGTCTACGCCGCCGACTGTCGAAGCGAAGCGCACGATTGATATCGATGATCCTGCCCGACGTTCATTAGCCTCGATCGATTCGACAGAGCCGTTTCCGTCCCTATGCCTGCTCTTCAAACGCAGCGTCTTCTCTGAGCCGACATCAGCATCCGCCCTCTGGGACGAATACGTATGGCCATTGTCTGATAAAAGAAGAAAATTTCAGTTAAAAGGTATTCTTGGATAGTTGGTTGAGATGGAGGAGGATAACCACATTCTCGGGGAAGACCTGCCGCTCCCACCAGCACGACTGTTCGAGAGGCTTGCGCAGCTCCCCGGTTATATTTGGGATCAGTCCGTTGAGCCATTCCATTCGACTTACAACCATTGGCATGTCCTCGGTCTTCGTCATTGTGCAGAATCCGACGTCTCGACCCCCGCCGCTACCTCCTCAGGGCCATCTAGCCTAGCCCGTAACTCCCCGCGCGCCGAGTCCCGTCCGTTTTTCCGCCATCACTGGAGGAGTAGCCTGAGCGAATCGAGTAGCGAACTGTCATTGTCTCGTGCAGATCACGAACCAGTATGGGCGCCAGTAGTGGCTCGAGTCTCGTCTCACGTCGTGAGACTCGAGCGGGAGTTTCACATGTTGAGATCCATCGTGCAGACGTCAGATCCAGACTGCAATCACACTATTCGACCGATTGATCTTATCCGGCTGCCACCTGATCCAGGAGATATAGGACCGCTGTTGGTTGCCATATTCGAATCGCCAGGCCCGAACTTCTTGCGTGAGCTAGTCGCATTTGGACCTGCGTGGTTTGCAGCTGGCGTCAAGAGCGATAACATACCAACTCCGGACGAGCAAGTTTCTCTTCCTGTATTTCTCGATTTTGCCATCGGCGCATGTGATTGCTTGGAGCTACTGCACTATGGCCTCAAGACGGTGC
Organism: Aspergillus pseudoviridinutans; assembly: GCF_018340605.1. Taxonomy (NCBI): domain Eukaryota; kingdom Fungi; phylum Ascomycota; class Eurotiomycetes; order Eurotiales; family Aspergillaceae; genus Aspergillus; species Aspergillus pseudoviridinutans. The sequence goes on from NW_025091284.1 coordinate 3,892,762, forward strand.
ATGGTGAAATCAGGGGGGATGCCTTTCACTTCAACCGGGAGACCGGGTCAGTAAAGCTTCTTAGCACAGGAAATGGCGCAAGGTCCTTCGAAAATATACTGAGCGACGGCTGGTCCTCGCTCTCTCGAGAACTCGGCGTCAAGAACAAGCTGCAATTCGTTGCACCCGAACAGACAGGGAGGATGCCTACTGAACCGGACAGTCGCACAGACATATATGCGCTTGGTGTGCTCTTTTGGACCATGTTGATAGGGAAGCCAGCCTTCACGGGAGCTGATCCAGTCGAGGTTGTGCAGAACGTCTTCGGAAAGAAACTACCACCCGTCTCAGCCAAGCGGATGGATATTCCTGACGCGGTATCGGCTGTTATCCAGAAAATGACCCAGAAGGCCGTCAATGAGCGCTACCACACCATTTCGTCGGTGAAGAGGGATCTGACACAGATTTCTCAGCTTCTTGGTGACGGCGATAGCGAAGCGCTGAAAGACTTCCAGATTGCTCAGCGCGACGTGTCCTCTTTCTTCACGCTTCCGACCCGGATGTTTGGACGACGGGAGGAATATGACAAAGTGATTGCTGTGGTTGAGAAAGTTTACAGAAGGCAACAGTCTGCGCAAGCCCGGGCGGTAGCTCAGAGCTCCAGTGGAGTGGGGTCCAACTCCTCGGTGTCGGACGGCCGTGTTGACAGCTTCGAGATTGCGTCGGGCTCAAGCGACTCTGGCTCATTTCACTTGGCGCCGAGAACCAACTCAAATGGCGCCCAATACAATTTTGGGCGTGTCTCAACGCATGAATCTTTGCACAGCACAGAGTCGTCTCTTTCAACTACTAAACCCGGATATGTCTCCAACAAGGCCAAAAGTTCTGTCGAACCTCGTGCTTCCTTGGATAGCACAGATCGTGACAGCCATTCTCCGTCCGTTGCGAACGCACAGGCCTATACGGATCCTCTTGTCCCAGGCGCCAGGCAGAAGGCCGCAAACAAGCTTCGAAAGAACGGGAAATGTGAGGTAATTACGATCAGTGGTGCTGCTGGCATTGGAAAGACAGACCTTTTGAATCGCGTCCAGCCAACAATACGTAAGCTTGGATACATCGGAATCGCCCGCCTGGACCGTGCCAGGAGAATTCCTTTCGAGCCTTTTGCCAAAATTTTGGCGTCTCTCCTGCGTCAGATTTTCTCTGAGCGTGATGTGACAACGGATTACCACAATAGCGTTCGCATGGCCTTAAGACCAATGTGGCCCACTCTCCACAGGGTCTTGGAGCTTCCAGAGCAGCTGATGTCCGCGGGAGGCAAAGACGTCGAAATTTCACCGAAGCTCTCAGTAGCTCAGCACATTTTCCGGGATGTTTCTACCAGAGGCCCCGAGCCCTCGAAGCGCCTCGCTATGCCTCGTCTTGATCATGGACAAAGCTCCGTGGAGTTCTTCCTGTCGAACGCCGCGTCAAAGAACATGCGATTGATGGAGACATTCCTAGAGATTCTCAGGACTCTATCTCAGTTCAAAGTGATCTGTGTTTGTGTGGATGATTTGCACTACGCAGACGACGAGACCCTTGAGTTGATTCTGAATATACTCCGGGCCAAGATTCCTTGTGTGCTGATCGTCACAAGTCGGAAGGCTGAGCTGGAATCCGAGGCTATCAAATCACTCTTCGAGTCTGAGAACCCTAATGTGACCAGAATAGAGCTCAGCTCTCTTGGGGAGAATGAGATCATGCAATATATAGCGGCTACGATGCACCAAGATCCTAATCCCGGGTTGACTCCCCTTGCCGCTGTCATCCAGGAAAAGAGTTTAGGTAATCCTTTCTACGTCAGATTGATGCTTGAGACCTGCTACAGCAAAAACTGTATCTGGTATTCCTGGAAGAACTCAAGGTGGGAGTTTGATCTCGATCGTATCTTCACTGAGTTTGTCGCTCCAAGGTACGGCGAGGGACTTGGCCTGGGATTCATCGCAAAACGCCTCCAGGAAATCCCCGTAGCCGCCCGGTCCATCATGGTATGGGGAGCTCTGTTGGGTAGTCCCTTTCCATTTTCTCTTGTTCAGAAACTGCTTACCAGCGAGTTTCTGTATTCCAGCGAGGACGATGAGGCTGTCGACTTGACCTGCCCACAAAATGCTAGTATGATCCGACAGTCTGAGGCTGATATAGTAGTTGGACTTCAATACCTTGTCCAAGCGAACTTGATTGTCCCAGGAAAGACCGACGACGAGTTTAGGTGGGCTCTTTCCATTCTACTGTTCTTTTTGCTCTTCTTTCTTCCCTTCCTTTGCCTCGAGCTGTTCTTCCGCGAGCCAACCGATAGTTGCTAACATTGACCAGATTTGCCAATGATCGACTTGCACAAGCGGCGACCTCGTTGACTGAAGGTCGTAACGTCGACAAAATGCATTTCATTATATCGCAGGCGATGATGAAATATTACCACGACAGTCGCAGTCGCTATGCGATCGCTCGGCACATTGGCCTTGCTTCCCGAATCGTCAGATCTCGTGTCGTTCAAAGAGTCGACTACAGAAAGATCTTATGGGATGCCGCACAGACTGCTTCTCAATCCGGTGCTAGGCCAACCGCGCTATGGTACTTCCGCCACTGCATTGCTTTGCTTCAGGATAACCCTTGGGACGACAATAATCCCGATGTCTACTACGACGAGACGTTACGCCTGCATATCGCGACGGCGGAGATGCTTTGGTCTCAGGGTCATCATACTGAAGCTCTTCGACTTCTCGACGAGGTTTTTGCCCATGGCAAGAGCGCCGTGTGCAAAGCGAGGGCCTGGATTGTGAAAGCCAAGATATATGCTCAGATGGGCAATCATTACAAATCTATGAACTCGCTTCTCACATGCCTGGAGGAACTGGGTGTCCACCTTCGGGAGCCTACTACTTACGAAGCTTGCGATGCTGCATACGGCACTCTGAAGGCATACCTTGAGAACGCCGATCTGGAAGTCATCGTTCGCAGACCTAAGAGTAAGGATATCAACATKATTACCATTGGCGCTGTAATGGCGGAGGCAATGGCTGTGACATATTGGGATGATGCGTTGACATTCTACCGGATGGCTATCGAGATGATGAACCTCCATCTCTTCAAGGGCGGGTTCGTGCAAATTTCAATTGGCTGTTCCCACCTCTCCATGATCTCTTTCAGTCGTTTCAGAGACCTCGAGTTTGCCGCCAAACTCAATGACTGTGCATTGACCCTCTTGGAGTGTTGTCCGGAGCCATGGACTCAGCGTAGGGGCACAATCGTTCATAATCTCTACATCAGCCATTTGCGAGTGCCGATGCCCTCCACACTTCCAGTGCTCGAGACCTCTGTTGAAGTTTCCTTCACGATGGGCGACCCTTACATCACACTGATCAGTCTGTCGTCGATGGCGATGACCAGACTGTGGCTGGGACACGATATGGGTCAAGTTGAACAGTTCTGCGCCGAGAGTCCTGACGATATTCCGGATTGGTCCAAGGACACGCGGGGAGGCGCCAGTCTTCTTGCTGTCAGGTGAGTATTTTGCGCGTGTGGCTAGTTAGAGTGCAACACTGGGCTGACCAGATGACTACAGACAAGTCTCCCGCGCTCTTCAGGGAAAGACATTCTACCGTAACCCCAACACTATCATGGATGACGAGCACCATAGTACTGACGAATACATTGCCTTCTTAAACACGAATGCCAGTAACGCTGATCGTCCTCGGGATATCTATTGGGGCTTAGCTATGATACCCCTTTTCCTATATGGACATCACACGAAGGTGATAGAGGCGGGAATGTCGATGATGGACACGATTCCTAGGCTCTGGTCTGCTCGCGTTGGATATGTGGTCTACTTCTACGTAGCTCTATCTCTACTGACACTCCACAACGACTTTCCCTCGGGTGGATATATGGACGGTGACAATCTGAAGACCGTGTTGAAGTATAAGGCGGAGGTTGATTTTGCGCGAAGCGCCTGCGATGCCAATTACGGCATGTGGTCATTGATACTTGAAGCCCTAATCGCCGAAGTCCGAAACGATCATACATCCGCCATTCAAGCTTTCGAGGTGAGTTTGCAGAGCAATGACTGAAGTGAAGATGGGGTGAAAGCTGACTTGCAAAATAGGCGGCGATCGATCACTGCCAAATTCACGGTTGGCCGATGGAGGAGGCCTTGGCTCTTGAACTACATGGTGAGTGCACGTATTGCTGGATGTTTTTTTTTTTTTTTTTTTTTTTTTTTTTTTTTTTTTTTTTTTTTTTTTTTTTTTTTTTTTTTTTTTTTTTTTTTTTTTTTTTTTTTTTTTTTTTNTTTTTTTTTTTTTTTTTTTTTTTTTTTTTTTTTTTTTTTTTTTTTTTTTTTTTTTTTTTTTTTTTTTTTTTTTAATCTAGGCTTTCTTCTCTGTTTGACCTTGTTACTGTCTCCAATGGATGCTGACGTCAATTCTGTATGCAGGTGAATTTCTAATCAGGCGCGGCGCCAAAAGAGCAGCGCGTTCTGTGATGCAGGACGCAATAGCCGCGTGGGCCGCTATTAGTGCTGCTGGCAAAGCATCACAACTCACTGAGAAACACGAGTGGCTTCTGAAAACAGCAACATCCTCCAGATGTGCCGATGTTGGTGTTCAGACTGTTGACTCGCTTCTTGGTATCGATCGCAACACAGCCCAAGAAGACATGACCATTTCCCAAGACATGGATAGGGATGATAGAAAACATCGTTGGATTGAGCAGAATGGAGTCACTGCGGGGGAGCGTTCGCTCGATATCTCTAGTGTTGGGCTGGGTAAGTCCACTAGCCTACGTCAGCCGGAAGTCCTGTGTCACTAATGTCTCACTAGATATCATCGATCTGTCTAGCATACTTGAGTCAAGCCAAGTGATGTCCTCTGAACTTCAGATTGATAAACTCCTGACCAAGATGATCGAGATCGTCTTGGAATCTTGTAATGGATCCGATTTTGCCGTGATTGCAACGGATTTTGACGACAATGGCTTTGCAGTCGCCGCAACTGGCGACCTGGAGAAAGGGCAGAGGTCCTTTGTCGATGGTCTTCCACTGTCGGAATTCGACGATAAGATGGCACAGCAGATCTGTCACTACGTGATTCGCACGAAAGAAGAGGTTCTTGTCCACAATTTCCTCGAGGACGATCGATTTTCGAACGCCAGCGAGGCCTACCAGAGCAAATATCCCATGGGGAGGTCTGTCATTGCACTGCCTATTATGCAGGCAGACCACCTCCTGGGTGTCATTCATATTGAAGGCAAGCCGAACTCCTTCACTCAACGCAATGTTGTGGTGCTTCATCTGCTCTGCAACCAGATTGGCATCTCTTTGGCCAATGCGCTGCTCTTCCGTGAAGTCCGCAGAGTTAGCGCCACCAACGCAGCTATGATTGAAGCACAGAAGCGCGCCCTCGCGCAGGCTCGTGCGGCCGAGCATAAAGCCAAGGTGGCCGAAGCAGAAGCCAAGCACAACGTGAAACTGAAGGAGGATGCCGCCAGAGCCAAGTCAATCTTCCTAGCCAACATATCCCATGATCTCCGGACGCCAATGAACGGTGTTATTGGTTTGTCGGAACTCCTCAAGGGAACGAACTTGAACAAGGAACAGGACGAATATGTTGAGTCTATACGAGTCTGTGCTGATACACTGCTCACCCTCATCAACGACATTTTAGACTTCTCGAAGTTGGAGGCAGGGAAAATGAAGATATCGACCGTTCCTCTCAATGTAAAAGAGACCATTTCCGAAGTCGTGCGCGCCTTGCGCTACACGCACCGGGACCGGGGCCTCGCGACTATCGAAGACCTGGACAAAGTTCCACCAGACCTCGTGGTTCTGGGGGATCCTGTCCGTTTGCACCAAATCTTCATGAATCTCTTGAGCAACAGCTATAAGTTCACACCAAAGGGATCTATTACCGTCCGAGCCAAGGTCTCACGCGAGGGCAAGAATCGTGTGCGTCTGGAGTGTGCGGTGTCTGACACTGGAATCGGTATTCCTGAGGAGCAAAAGTCGCGCCTTTTCAAGCCCTTTTCGCAGGCCGACAGTTCCACGGCGAGGTCGTACGGTGGTAGTGGACTGGGACTAAGCATTTGCAAGGCCATTATCGAGGATGTCCTCGGCGGAGCGATCTGGCTCGATTCGACTCCCGGCGTCGGCACCACAGTGACTTTCCACTTGTCATTCAACAAAGCCAAGGACTCTGTGACAAAAGCGCCGTGGTCAAAGGGTTCTGCCATAGAGGAGAACCAGGTGGCACCACGACCAATGGCGCGTGATTTAACCATGATCCCTCGCGATCAGATCCGTGTTTGTATTGCTGAAGACAATCCCATCAACCAAAAGATCGCCGTGAAATTTGTTACCGGTCTTAACTTGCAATGCGAAGCGTACAGTGATGGACGCCAGGCAGTCGAAGCTCTGCGGGCGCGCTCTCTGGAGGGCAATCCGTTCCACGTGGTGCTGATGGACGTGCAGATGCCTACACTGGATGGTTACAATGCGACTCGTGAAATCCGCAAGGACCCAGATCCCAACGTGAACGAGGTTCTCGTGATCGCAATGACCGCCAGTGCCATCGAAGGGGATCGCGAGAAGTGCCTTGAGGCCGGAATGAACAATTACCTGCCCAAGCCGGTCCGCTCTACGGTTCTTAGCGAGATGCTTGACAACTATCTTGCGCCTGCGCCAACGTACACCAAGACTCGCCTGGCAATGCGTGCGAGAGGGAGTATCAGCTCCGAAGCTGGCACTCCGAATAGCACTTCGTCATCCGGTTCGGAGCCGGTGATTGCACTGACCCCCGATGAAGAGAAGATCAGCGGCAGGTCTAATCTGGCATGAACTAGTCCAGTGTCTCATCAGGTTCTACCCTACTAGTTTCTTTCGAGTCTATCTTGGTATGCCTGGATGAAATGCCTGTTCGCTCCCGTCATTACTGTCATCCACAATGTGCCTTCATGGGAGTCTTCGATTCGTTAGACCAGCGCTTGCCTTATGTGTGCACAAAGAGCATCATGGCTGCATTTCCTACTTTTTACCCTTTCATTTCCCTTTTTATCTGTTCCATGCGATGATCACGAACGCTACGACTCACGATATTCGCATTATGGGGTGCAATTGCCTGCCACGCGGGCGATTATCAGAATTATCTGGCCACCCATCTTGCTTGCTTTCTTCTGCCTTCCTCTTTTCGATTGTTTGTCATGCCTTTAGCTCCTATGTCCGAAAAGAGTCCTGTCACCCGAGACTGAGCCATTCTCAATTGCAGCATCGCCCTTTTCTTTTATTCAATTTCGTGTTCGGGGTGCCTTTATTTCTTCTTCGCGTTATCGCGCAATATTCCCCGAGATTTGAATTGCAATTCTGAAAACGGATACACGGTTGTCAATAGGTGTTATTGTTTTAGGTCTTCAGTTACCATTCAGGCAGGGTTGTTCCTATTGCCGGTTTCTCATTTCATACTTTTGTACCAGGATAGAATAGAGCGTAAGGAAGAGGGTCGCCCAACGAGACCTTTCCAGTATTACTCCTACTGGAAGACTTGCCTGCGAAATCATTTTTTATCCAAGAATATGTACAATGAAGGCAAGATATTTGGAGAAAACTATTGGCAGTATCCACCCCTAAAGCGGGACCACTCAGCATGGAGTCGATGCGATCATAGCTTAAGCGCGGTGGGCTCTCCGGCCGAAGATACGGAACCGCTTCACACCACCGTCAGGGATCAGGGTCAATTTGACATGTGTGAAGGTGCGGGTGTCCTCGCCACCAGCAGCGAGTTCAGCACCCTCGTAAACATGCTCGGTATCGGCTTTGCAGAACTTGTCGCCGCTGAGCAGGGGGATCCAATCCGGATGATCATGCGCAGGCACCTCGCCGGCCGCTACGCTGCCCTGGAGCAGACCGTGCACCCGCACGGCGCGCGGGAAGTTACCGCGGAAGTCCTTGGTATCGACGACGATCTTGGCAACCGAGCCAGGGAGGCCCAGCTGGAAGATGGCCCAATCGGTGTAGCCTGGGATGCGCGACCGCGCGGTCTCCCAGCCATCGCCCATATCCTTGCCCCGGCCGGGAAGTATCAGGTTGGAGATGGGCGTGAAGTGTTGGTTGGATGCTGTCAGGGCCAGACCGCCCAGCAGAGCAGAGGAGAGTTCCTCGATGGGGGCTTCTGCGGAGTCGGCGCTCCCGGGGGCTGGGGGAGGGATCGCGTGGCCGTAGAGACGGAGACGGCCGAATCCGCCATCGGGGTACATCAGTAGGCGGACGTGAGTGTAGGGCTTGGGGTTGGCGGGGTCGTAGTCGTTGAGTTTCCAGGCGCGACGCTGAGACGGTCCGCAGGGCTGAGGGGGCAGAATGGTGGTCCAGCCGTTGAAGCTGGGGTCGGCGATCTGCTCGTCCGTGATACCGCTGTCGGCGGGCGCGTAGGTCCCCTGCACCTCGGCCTTCTCGCCATAGTTGCCCACGAAGAAACCTGTGTCCACTTCTACGCCCTGGATGGCGCCGCTGGCAACACCCAGCTTGATCACGACCCAGTCGTAGGGCTCAGGGTTGTGTCGGCGTGTCTCCCAGCCATCGTACCATGCGCCGGTGTGCACGAAAACACCGGGACGGTTGATGGGAGGAGTCGGGGTGAGCAGGTTCGAGGCTGCGGCGAAGAACTCGTCAGAACAGGCGAGGACTTTGGTATTCAAGCCCGCCGAGGCCAGGTTCGTGGTATGCGCGAAGACCTTGTCGATCTCCTCAGCGGGGACATAGGTCACCTTATCGGACGTCATAGCGCTGCTGGTGGGATAGCTGGGTTGAGGTTCTCGGTGGTATTGCTGGATTGAGTAGAGGAATTGAATGCGCGATTAAACTCTGCGACTCAGTTTTTTCTTGTAACTCCGCTCTGGTCTGATCATCCTCTTTTATCGCAGCAGGAAACGCCCTTTATATAAGTCTGGCAGTGGATGAGGGGGGAAGAAGAAGTTGCCCGATAACTGGCGATAAGCCCCGCAGGCCACCTATACACCGTGTTTGCCTCAGGTAATCATTACTCGATCCCATCCAGTGATCTTCTCCTTCTTCTTCTTCCTTCTTCTGTCTTGCATTCCTCTAGTCTCATTTTGAGTCTCTGCTTTCCTATTCCATCCGCCTAGCCACCTTAAGGCGCCATTTCCCATTACCAAATCGCAATCACCTGCAGTTTTGTCGCTATTCCCAACGTTCCCGCTCATCCCCAATCGAGTTATACTGGTTCGTGCCCCACTGCCCCGGAATTGAACCCTTCGGAGGTCTCCGATGATCGCAGCCTTCCGCAGGAAATGGATTTTCACTTTACGGATTGCATAATTGCTTTGATGGCTGACATGGGAAGATGCAAGACGCCATGAGTCACCATGTTGGTGTCATTTCGAAGAACCCCAGAGCATGGTGACAGCGCTCAAAAATCCAAGACTTTTGCTGCAGGTTCGGGAAACTGGCACAGATGATACCCGAGTTTCACACAATGCGTTGAGGAGTTTGTGCTTCCGCCGGTGACACTTTCAAATAGCTTGAGTTGAGGCTCCTTTGAGCACAGAGGTGACGTGAGCAGTTGAGCCTGCAACTGCGCTGCACATGTTACTGTTGCAGAAGGAAGCTGCTACAATGGCACATGTACGACATCTACGCCATGGACTTGGATAATTTGTTGTAGAGCTAGGGACGACGATGTTCCCCTGCCATCCTTAGAGGCTTCACAGTTGCCCGACTCTTCCGAGCCATTTGAAACAAGTGGGAGAGATCATTGCCAATCAAGTGTCATATTGTCTTTCTAAGCTGATCAGGTAGGACGCCAAACGAGCTATGCGCAATGCTCCAACTCTAGAATGAACGCCGGTAATGCATGGTCACCCTCCCATAACTCCCTGTGATAATGCTTGATGCATGCCAATTTGACCAGCATGGACCCTCGGCTTCCATATCACCCTCCGTGACATCTCAACCTCCTGTCGTCTTGGTAGCCAGTTCCTCGAGGCGCTTGTATCGCCATTCATATTGTGCCAACTGCTTCTTCTCCGCCGGCGACAGACTTTTCCCTTTATCCGCCATCTCCTTCTCCACCTGCTTGAGCATCTCCCAGCGCTTGAGAATCCGGGCCTGATGCTCAGATATGGACGCCAGGTTGGTGTCTTTCGAAGCCATTCGTTCCTCGATGGTGGAGTGGTAGGACAATTTGGCGTGGAACAGTGCCATGTCCGACTCGTCGTACTTGAGGCCTCGTGCTTCGGGTAGAGAGTTGGAATGACTCCCTTTGGACGGCATTATGGACGCTTGCAATTGTCAGACACGTTCAAATGCTCTCGGCGAGATCTGCGAGGTGTATACCGGGGGCTTGTAAGGCTTGTATTGTTTTGGAGATCAGCCAGTCAATTCAATGCGGGCTACTGCGCGAAACCCGCTAGTGAGGTAAGGATGAGAGAAATAGTGGGTTGAGAAGAAGCTTGTCTTGGGATGGGAGGTGGCGGTTTCTTTAATCTCACTGCTGCCCTGCGAGAGTGCCAACCTTTTATTGTTGAAGGGATCTAATATCCCTTCTATGTTTGGGCGGATACAGGCGACCTTTATAGATCCCGGTCGCTCAGGCATGTCTTTCAAGGTGATACTAGGATGCCACCGAACGCACATTTGCCAATAACGCGGCGCAATGGAACAGCGGAGAAAAGATAAAATGGTTCCATGTCTGAAACTGCCTTCGTCTCTGCCAAAGGCAGTACCCACTTCGTTTGTCCCGTCATCTTGTGATTATCGCGGGAGCCCAATGCCACCGCTCCATCAGGAAGGCGTTTGTTCCTCATTTGATCGGACTGTGACACCTTGAGGATACCACCGGCGCAACCATGAGCGGTCTGCAGAATTGAGCGTGTCAAATCGCAGTCTTCTGTCGTCTTCTCTGCGAGACGAGGTACTGAGTCGGTGAAGAAGCTCGCAGCCCTGACGAACGGACCACATCTGGTGTGGCGACCAAATATAAACATCTCATAGCTGCTTCGATGACTGTTGCTTGCATATGTGGTGAGCTGCAAACACATACTAACATTGGTCAGCCGAATAAAGCCAGCCGACTCGGTTGTTAGCCATGCGATCCGGTTGTTACACACAGACCAGGGCTACCTTCTAAGAACCACAATAGAATTTCTCTTCTCGCCCCTGTCAGTCTTAGCGCTCTCAGGAAGGAGGCAATATGGCGATCTTAACCGTAGGTGGCCGTGTTACTAGTCCTAGACGGAAACCCAATCGATCATGATCATAGCTTCCATGATCCCCGTCGCGGGGCAAACGCGCAGGGATATCGACCCAGAACACTCCTTTGCGCTGCTTTCAGGGACGTTTGATTTGCTCTCGAGCCCGTTTAACTTCCCATTAAGCGTGGCTTAACACTCTATTCCGGACTTGGTCTGCACGTAGCCGTTGGATGCGTTGTTGTTCACATTCGAGTCATGGTCGTATGGACAAGTAGTACTCTTTAAACCTCCTCATCAATAGGGGATACTCAACGTGCCTTCACGTCGGATCCGAATTCGGGAATATTGGCAGTATGATTTTACAGTAGAACTGCCGCACTCTTTTCGCTTTAGGGGAAATCAGACCAAGACTGTCTGAGTTTGATCAGGTACACTAACAACGCCCATAAATTCGAAAATTGGGACATTCCTGTTCACTACACCGCAAAATCCACGTCCTCAACTGTCAGACGCAATATATACCGCCCGAAATGCTACACCCGGCAACGGGCTCCTTGCGTATGCTGTGCAATCGAACATCCAGGTTCAAGCTTCTGAAGAGTATATGGACATGGTCTAGTGCGGTGGCGCTCTTGCCCTTGTAGGGTCGGTATTGGAATATGTCGGTAGATGCAGAGCTATCTTGGATGTACGTCGGTGTGGCAGCGGTCGTGGATGATGTTTGCTTCCAGGTGCGTACGTGGTGTTTTTTGTAGCACAAGGGGTATACCTATCCTTATCGAGGCGGTCAATGTTGGATTTCAAGATTATCTTGAACATGAGTATCTATACATAGATCCAGACGTCGGCCCGAAGTCTCATATACTGTGCAAGTTGAGTGTCACATGCAAGTACGTAGTTTACTGGCACAGAGTTGGTTATCTATCCGATCATATAGTGAGACTCGTAAAATCCAAATGCATGGATCGAGATAGATACAGCCATAACATGTACCTAGTATAATGATTTTCAGTGTCGTACCTCCTCATCCCGATTGGCTTCCGCCATCTCCTTCTTCGCCTTCTGGATGTCCAGGGACATCTTGACGGGCGACACGCCTGGCGTCTCGAACACGGCGTCAATTTCTTCGAGAGACAGACCAGACGTCTCTGGGAACACGAAGTACGACAGAACGAGTTGGATACAGTTGTAGACGATATAGACCACCCAAATCTTGTAACCGATCTTCTGGATTCCAATACTAATGCCGTATGTTTGGACGGCTCCCGCACCGCCCTGGATCAACGAGTAGACACCCATTCCCTTGGCACGGAGCGGCAGAGACAGGATCTCAACCGGGTACAGGTTGTGCATGGTGGCAATCAGCATAGCGGAGAAGGTCTGGTAGAGGTAGATCCAAAGGATAGTCAACGCAGCGGCCGCGGTGTTCCCCGTGACATCAAACTGCCAGGAGGTGATTGTAGCGGCAAACTGGAAGAGGATCATGCTTGCGAGTCCCGAGAAGATCAACGTCCGTCTGCGGAATTTGTCAACGATGAGCGCTCCTACAGCGGTAAACACAAAGTAGACAGCTGTGGTGCCAAGCTGGATACCGAGCTGCTGCATCGAACCCTTGATTCCGATCGTTTCCAGAGCGGGGACCATCTGCAGTAGCACAATGTCAATTGAGAAGCAAGACCTCACGGCCCCAGTCCAGAGGCCTTAGGGGTGACTTACGTAGTATGTAATGATACCTCCACCATTCCACTGCTGGAAGATGGAGTAGAGGAAGAGAACAAGAAGTCGGAAGCGGGCCATCTTCGTGAAAAAGACCCGGTAATCCCAGAACTGATTGAAGCCTGTCCGGTCATGCTCAAGCGACGCCTCAATCTGCGATACGACGATCTCGACAATGGGCTCATTGATATCGCCGCTGGTCGTGTGGTACTTTGCAACCATTCGCTTGGCAGCGTCTCTCCTCCCTCGCATGATGTAGTAACGGGGCGATTCGGGGGTGATGAGGTAGATGGTAGCACAGACTATAGCGGGAAATACGGCTTCCAGAAGCAGTGGGACTCGCCAGCTCCAGTCCCCTTCTATCTTGGTCAGGCCAATCAAGGCCCCGGTCATGCCCAGACTGCCTATCTGGAAACATGCACCAAAAATGCCGACGATTAAGCCACGGAGATGGGTCGGGGCGACCTCGCCCACATATTGAGAGCTGGACAGGAGCGCGGATCCGAATCCCAGGAGGAACCGGGCCGCCATGAACATTCGCATGTTCACAGCGCAGCCCTGGAGAACCGCGCCCACGATCACAATGAAGTTGCCGAGAAAGTTGATTCCCCGTCGACCGATTACGTCTGCTAACGACATAAACGGGGCTCCACAGACGGAGCCAATGTTCATCAAGGCATTGAGCAAGCCGTATGTGCCTCCGCTAGTTCCAAATCCAAAATAGGAGTGCCATGCTGGCAAGGCATTGATGCCACTGATAACGGCCCAGTCAATACCATAGCCAGCTTGATTGCATCCCTGAACGAAAAGGATCAAGAATAAGCGGAAACCTGCCCAAGACCGAAGATCTAGTGCTTCCCGGGAGATCCTAAAAACGTCCTCCTCGGTCAGACTGGCAAGCACGACTTCTTCAATATGAGCTTCATCCTTCTTCACATCCAATTCGCTCTCTTTTGTGGCCGTGACATCGATCGGGTTACTCATTATGAAGGGCTCAAGCACTCACTACACCAAAGGCCTTGTGAGACAAACGAAACTCCCTTGAAATGGATAACTAAACAGCAAAGAGACGAAGAATAAGGCGCTGACGAGGATACGGCCTCCTTGACTGGCCTACTGGGGTCACACCACTATATGAGATTGTCGCCGATCATGTCGGACGGACGCTGCTTGTGCGACAAACACATGTCGACCCGATTAGGCCCTTGCTCCTCCTTCGCCACGGAGTTGGTATGGTCGAAAGAATGGTTTGAATGGCACCAGTAGAAAGTCCATGGATAAAGCTCGTGAATTTAGCCGCAGAATGTCAATAACGTGGCTGAGATAGGCTGTCCCTAGGGTGCCAATCATGACCTATTTGCGAGATTGGCCTTGATGGTTTTCTTATTGTGGCTGGTATTTTTCCGCCATTGAGGTGCCTCCCTTACTTCGATGGAAGGCTAATGGACAACACAAGGCGAGTCCAGCCGCGTCTCTACCAGCCTAGATGGATAGTGCCGTACTCCGCGAAGCTAAGTGGCATTGGTAGCTCAGATTAGCTACAAACAAGCACTTGGGCTGTGACAGTTCATGGTCTGGGGGATTCCTAACCTGGGGTAGAACAACGGTCTTGGACGGTCAGAGCAGACCATGGCCGTCCTGTGTACAGTGTATATCTTCTCAGAGCGGGTATTTGGAATCTAGTCGCTCAACTCGTATAGAATATAGCAAAGACCGTCGATAAACGGGGGACTTGGTCGGATGCTGGAGGACTGGAGGCACATGACCTGTTCCTGTTGCATCGTCTGTTGGGAACTTGGGCTTCTTTGCCTTTGAATCCTGCTTTGTTGACGCTGATAGGTCCCCGCTCGGATTCACACCAGTTCGGGTTAGGATAAATAATGCTTCTTATTCGTTTCCTTCTCCACGGACAAATCTCCGCATTTTCACTAAAGTCTTTAGCGTCGATAGCTTCTTGTCCTGTGGTTTTAGCCATGGTTTATCTGATCCTTCCACCAAACAGACACGGTTCACGGCCCGACACGACCGACATGGGTCAGTCACTAGGGATAAATCCACGACCACGATCAAGGTCAATACTCGTTGATCAAACGAGATGACTGGCCCTTTGGTTGGATATTGCACGCCATAATGTCGGAGCTCTGGTACCAGCAGCCTGCTGGCCACTGGGAGGAAGCATTGCCAGTGGGCAATGGCCGTCTGGGCGCCATGGTCTATGGGCGAACCGATACAGAAATGCTACAGCTCAATGAGGACTCAGTTTGGTTTGGAGGACCCCAAGATCGTGTTCCTCGTGATGCATTTGAGTATCTCCCACGTCTCAGGTCTCTGATCCGAGAGGGAAACCATGCAGAGGCGGAGAAGCTGGTTCGTCTGGCCTTCTTCTCTTATCCCATTAGTCAACGGCATTACGAACCCTTGGGGACTCTGTTTCTGGATTTTGGTCATGCCCCTGAGTATATTCGGAACTACCGACGGTCGTTGGATATTGAGCGTGCTATCAGTCGTGTGGAATATGAGCACAAAGGCGTAAAGCTTCAACGGGAAGTCATCGCCAGCAACCCCGACGGTGTCATTGCCATTCGAGTCCAGGCATCCCAGAGAACGGAGTTTTCCTTGCGGCTCACGCGAATGAGTGAGTTGGAATACGAAACAAATGAATATCTTGACGACGTCACAGCACAAGACCGGACAATTACCATGCATATCACCCCTGGCGGACACAAGAGCAACAGGGCTTGTTGCATGGTCAAAGTTCGCACAGCGGATAATCAAGGTTCTGTCACTCAAGTCGGAAACAAACTGCTGGTCAATGCTGAAGATGCGCTGGTGCTAATCTCGGCGCAAACCACTTACCGTTGCGACGACATAGACAAGGAGGCTTCCTCTGATTTGAACACAGCTTTGCTGCACTCTACTGACGAGATCTGGGAGCGACATGTGAACGACTACCGATCACTCTATGGTCGCATGGAAATGCACCTGGGTCCCAACAACTGTGACATGCCGACTGACAAGAGAATCAAGGATTCGCATGACCCTGGTCTGATAGCACTCTACCATAATTACTGTCGCTACCTATTGATATCGTGCAGTAGGGATGAGGACAAAGCTTTACCAGCGACACTACAGGGTATATGGAATCCATCCTTCCATCCAGCTTGGGGATGTAAATACACGATAAATATTAATCTGCAAATGAATTACTGGCCGGCAAATGTCTGCAATCTCTCCGATTGTGAGATGCCTTTATTCTCTCTACTAGAGCGCGTTGCGAAGTCAGGAGAGGAGACAGCACAGAAGATGTACGGCTGCCGTGGCTGGGTCGCTCATCACTGCACCGATATTTGGGCTGATACATCTCCTGTAGACACGTGGATGCCAGCAACACTTTGGCCTCTAGGAGGCGCCTGGCTCTGCGTTCATATCTGGGATCATTTCCGTTTCACCTGCGACAAAGAATTCCTCCAGAGAATGTTTCCAATTCTGCAAGGATGTGTGCAATTTCTTCTTGATTTCTTGGTTGAAGACTCATCCGGAGAGTATTTGGTCACGAATCCGTCACTGTCGCCTGAAAACACGTTCTATGATCAAAATGGAGAGCGCGGTGTCCTGTGCGAAGGCTCCACCATTGATATTCAGATTGTGAATGCTGTCCTGAGCGCTTACCTGAAAAGTGTCAAGGAGTTAGAAATTGACGCTGAGCTTGCACCGGCAGCATTAGACGCCCTGCGCCGACTTCCACCCCTGCGCATCGGGTCTTTCGGGCAACTACAAGAATGGGCTGCGGACTATGCGGAAGTAGAGCCCGGTCATCGGCATGTTTCTCACCTGTGGGCCTTGCATCCTGGAGACACCATCAGCCCGGAAACAACACCCAAAATAGCCGAGGCCTGCTCGGTCGTGCTGCACAGACGTCAGGCCCATGGAGGAGGTCATACGGGCTGGAGTCGAGCATGGTTAATCAATCTGCATGCACGATTGCTGGCAGCTGAGGAGTGCGCGAAGCACCTTGATCTCTTACTGGCGCAGTCAACCCTGCCCAACTTATTGGACACGCACCCACCGTTCCAGATCGACGGTAACTTTGGCGCCGGCGCGGGTATCCTGGAGATGCTCCTTCAATCCCATGAGGAGGGAATTATTAGACTCCTTCCCGCTTGCCCGAGAGCCTGGAGTTCTGGGTGTCTACGGAACATCTGCGCTCGTGGAGGGTTCAAATTAGATTTCAGCTGGGAAAACGGTCAAATAAAGGATGCTGTGACTGTCTACTCGGAATTCGGCCGTAAAACAGTCCTTTGCTTTCCTGACAATGGACCTCGGATCGAGATCCAGGGCAGGGGATCTCATAGGATTCAGCCTTGACTTCCGCACTGTGCGTGTAGCTATATAACTGTCAAGAAGCTCGACTGTCTCTTTAATCGTAGTAAGGACATACAGTCAGAAACGTAGGCAATGACAACTGGCACATCTTACTCGCATGCCTTCGCAGGGACTCCCCAGGGGCCAGGATGGTTTCCCAGGTGGGATGGAGCGCCCACGGCCATGATTTGACCCCTCCCAATCCTTCTACCATCAAAGACAGCGTAGCGTAGTTTAGATTCCAGTCGGGGAATCAGGCACATCGTCCTCTTTTCGACTGACTTGTAAGATTTCAATGAGTGATCTGATGTATGATACATCACTTATTTCCCCCTCTTTGGGTACCCCACCCCACTTGGTCAATGCCCAGATGGAATTATCCAGCAATGAAGAGACAGGATGGTGGAGTAAACCGGCCAATTGACGAGCTAAATGTTCAATTTTAGCCGGATATCTTAATGACAGCAAGCAAGCCTGATCGAATAAACCTGCCAAATTGCACGAGAACCGTGAACGGAATCTGGTGTTCAATTATTGCTGGATTAAGCCTTTCATTTACGAGTTTCTCTGACTCCTGCACGAGTCTCTACTTGGCTTAGACTATCCAGAAACAGACCGCCAAACGGCCTGGAGAGACGAGACATGGACCTGCAATCCGTCCAAGATCTCAAAGGTGTCTTGAGGAGCGACTTCTTTCATGGTTACGCCACCGCGGCGGCCCAGGTGGAAGGGGCCTGGAATAAAGACGGTAAAGGCCAATCGATCTGGGATACTTTTGCGCACACACCTGGTAAGGTAAAGGACGGAAGCACTGCCGACGACGCGGTGCGCTCGTACGATCTGTACAAGGAAGATGTGGCGCTCATGAAGTCGTATGGGGTCAATGCATACCGCTTTTCCCTCTCTTGGTCTCGCATCATTCCTCACGGAGGGTGCGACGACCCCGTCAACGAGAAAGGGATAGAATACTATTCGAATCTCGTTGACGAGCTGCTCCGTAATGGCATCACACCGTTTGTCACGCTCTTCCACTGGGACACGCCGCAAGCCCTGGAGGATCGCTACGGCGGCATGCTGAACCAGGACAAGTTCGTGCCGGACTTTGTCAATTACGCTCGAGTTTGTTTTGAGAGACTCGGCGACCGCGTCAAGCATTGGATCACATTCAACGAGCCTGGTGTCTATACGCTGGCTGGATATGCGGCCGGCGTTCACGCACCGGGTCGCTCCTCTTTCCGGGACCGCAACGAGGGGGGTGACTCGTCCACCGAGCCATTCATCGTAGCGCACACGGAGCTGGTCGCCCACGGACACGTGTCCCGGCTCTACAAGCAGGAATTTCAGCCCCATCAGCAGGGGACCATCGGCATCACGCTTCACGGGAACTGGTCCGAGCCATGGGATGAAGCCAACCCGCTGGATCAAGAAGCCGCTGAGCGCGCGCGCGAGTTCGAGATTGCCTGGTTCGCGGACCCGCTCTACAAGACGGGTGATTATCCGGCCTCTATGAGGGCGCAGCTGGGTGACCGTCTGCCCAAGTTCACGCCGGAGGAGTCGAAGCTGGTGCTTGGGAGTTCCGAGTTCTACGGCATGAACACGTACACGTCGTTCTTCGTCAAACATAAGACCACGCCTGCGGACATTAACGACCACAAGGGGAACGTGGAGATCCATGATTCCAACAAACAGGGTGTCCCTCGAGGCGAAGAGAGCGACACGGAGTGGCTGCGAGCTGCCCCCTGGGGCTTCCGAAAACTTCTGAATTGGATCTGGTCACGGTACCAGATGCCCATCTACGTGACGGAGAACGGGACGACAGCCAAGGGCGAGACAACGGCTACACCTGGAGTTCTCAACGATCAGTTCCGCATCAAGTTCTTCGAGGGATATGTTGGGTGGGCACTAGCTCGTGCGGTCAAGGAGGACGGCGTTGATATCCGCTCCTACTTTGCCTGGACATTCACCGATAACTGGGGTAGGTTTTCTTGTCTCGTGCGAAATTGCAATGCTGATGATAACGCAGAATGGGCTGCGGGCTATACCGATCGGTTCGGGTGTACCTTTATCGACTTTGATTCACCAGATAAGACTCGGTACCCTAAGCAATCTGCGTATTACCTTGACAAGCTGTTTAAGCATCTGATCAAGGATTCTTAAGTGTTTCCACATGCCGATGGAGGAATAGACCTTTGCACACTGAATAGAGTTGAATGATGTATGACAGATATTGGAAGACAGAACTCAGAATACATACAGTCATAGAATGGATGCATTTACATCGCACAAGCAAGCGACTATTGTACAGAACCAACATTGCCATGACCATGCCATTCCAAACGCACAACGCTGAGATTTGCCCAGCGCATATCCGTACCAAGCCAGCCAGCCATCCCGCTATAGCACAAACAACGCCAGCAGATCGAACTTGATTGCAATTTGACAAAACGCTTGCAAACAGTGTCAGCTTCCGCCCACCATCCAGACAAAAAGAACTCACAATCGCACAAGACCTCAAGGAACGATAGAACCAAGCCTCAGCCTGCCCTCAGTTCAAGTAACGCGGAATACGGCCCAAGTTGCGCCGATTCTCATCCGAGCGACGCAGCAAGGGCACCTCGAAACGCACATGAGGCTGGCCGTCCTGACTCGCACCGGCAGTCGCTGTCACAGTCGCAGTCGCATTCCCCACCGAAGACCGCAAAATCGAGCTGGGAAAGTACGCATTTGAGGGCTGTCGTTGACCAGCGGGGCGTTTCGTGAGCGGCGCAAACTCGCGCAGAAACATCTCCCATGGATCCTCAGGGACCTTGTCGCCGTCGCGGACCTTGCCTTGGAGAACGCAGAGGCGGTACATGTTTCTTTCGAGGTTGATCCAGTCCACGCCATAGGGCTTGTGGGTGACGCCGGTGGAGACGTCGGTGTTGGACCAGAAGATGTTCGAGAGGGTAGATAGGATCTTCTGGCGTTCTTGCTCTGTGTTGGCCATTTTAGGATTGTCGCTTTATGAGATTTGGCTCGAAGAGACGCGGTCTGGAGGGTAGCAAGGGCAGGCTGAGGTGAGGAGATGGAGCTGGTAAAGAAAGTGTTACAGGGTTTCTGCAGGCATGGTGTTGATTATCGAGGTTTGTATCCTGTGGTTGTTAGGAGGTAGGGGGATGGAGTGGTAGGGTGGTATATAAACGCGACATTGGACGCGAGGTGCATGCAGGATATCAACAAACATGAGGTAGTGAATGTTGTAGGCTTGGATAGGGCATGACGATATCTGTTGTTATGTGCGATGCCAGTGAATGATAGTGATGGAGGCCATATCTTGCCTGCCTTGAGTATACTAGACATAGCGTGGCCTATCATAGGTGACATAAGTTGGCACAGAGGCAGAATTCCCAGAAATTCCAGTTCCAGAATTAGTCATATAGGTATTAAAACTCTTTGCAAATTAAAAAGTCTAATGATGAAGCTATAATGCTATCAGGTAAGTATGCATAGCTCCACACTGCAGTACGACCAACTATCTCCGAACCCAACCCGATCAGCAAATGGCCAGGATCTCGGAAAACAGCCGACCAAATGAGGGGACAGCCTACCCCAAATTCTTATAAATCATTGAGTTTCCATCTTTTTCCATCCTGAACTGCAGATACCAGACGTTGAAGCTCTCGTGGTATACTCATAGAGTCACCTTTCCTCACAATGCAGCTTCAGATCGAAGAACCGCCCAGATTGGAGCTGAAGGGCTCTCCAAGAGAAGTAAATTCTTCCAGACAATTGTTCTCATTACGTCTGCTTGTTTTGTTCTGCGAAGTATGAGCTGACTTTGGTGACTGATAGATCGGACTTGAACATGGCCGGATCCTATCGCAGCAGATCCGGGACCAAATCAAAGTCTACGGAGACATGTTCCTGGAGACTTCCAAGATGTCCTGGAATGATGTCAAAAATCTCGCTGAGGAGTTCCGTGAATCACTGGAGAAGAAAGTGCCCGACATCTACGCAGAGATACAGGGTATAGCAGATGGAGTGGGGGTAGATCTTCTCGACATTGTGGCGCTGAACTGTCGCAGTGAAATTGCCATGGGCAGTTTCTCCGATGGCTGCACAAGTCTATCTTGGAAGAAACATGACGATGGACGAGTCCTGGCTCAGAACTGGGACTGGGCTCACGCTGCGGGGAAGAATATCGCTATCATGTCAATCGAACAGCCCGGCAAGCCAAAAGTCTATATGGTTACCGAGGTTGGTCTACCCTCGGCAGTTTCATTTGTCAATACAGACTAACACTGACATTAAAACAGGCCGGTATTGTTGGAAAGATTGGGTTTAACAGCGCAGGTGTAGGCGTTTGCCTCAACGCCATTCGGGCGAAACCGTGCATCAGCTCAAAAATCCCTATCCATGTGGCGCTCCGCCTCTGTCTTGAGAGCCCATCTGCCCAGACGGCGGCCGAAAGGATCTCCGGCCTGGGAGGTATAGCTTGCAGTGTGCACATCCTAGTTGCAGACAGCACGACCGCACTGGGACTTGAACTCTCGCCAGTGGGAGATGTGTATCTTGAGGAAGATGAGTTGGGAACTATCACTCACACTAACCACTTCATCGAGAATCGGAACGTGTACGAGCCTCCGTGGCTCTCCGGCTCTCCAATTCGACTGGATCGAGTCCGCCAGCTCCTTCGGGAGCTGATCGGGGGCGGAATCGCAGGCTCTCAGATCACTCCGAGTCTCCTGCGGGACAAGATCTTTTCGGATACTTTCAATGCGCCACAGGCTATCTGCTGCTCAGAGGATCCTAGCCGCGGTCCTGCGGTGCGATCTAAGACCATTTTCAATATCATTATGAATCTGGAGAAGGACAATCTCAGCGCGGAACTTGTCGTTGGTCGACCAGGTTCTGGGGAGGAGACTGCCGTGATACGGATGCCTTGGGCATAACAATGTTGAATTGCGGTTTCAAGATCATAGATGTCTTCTCAATGTCTCTAGCTACATTTCATTCCCATATGGATTTACTCAGTGATGCGCCCAATCTTGCGTTGTCTCTTCCAAAACGGGTCTGGATGTTGTAAGACATATAGAAGTAGGCAACGCATTGTGCAAGACAACAATGGCATTCTCAACTGATCCACTGCGTATAAATTTTTGAGACACTCTCACTCGGACTGCTATTAATCAACACCCCGAATGAGACAGATGCTCTCTGTCCCAGATGAAGACTAGATGTTTGTCCTCGTCGGTCTATATAATGGCCTTGACAAGCATTTGAATGGCTTAATTATCATCTCCATCCTGATTTTCATCAGCGATATCCAATCTTCTTCGAATACTTCTTATTGATATAATTCAACCTGGTTCCTCTCTCGGAATGACAATGTCTACCTATCAAGCCCCGTCCAACGAGCGCGACGCCCTCCTGGCCGCCCTCCAGGAACAGACAGACCTACTGAACGCGCATCCTGAAGAAGCAGATATCATAAGCAAAGTCATGGATGATCTCGAAGTGCAGCTTGCAGCCTTGGGGGAGGAGGAAGCCCAGGACGACCAGGCCGCTCTATCTCCGATTTTCGAGATGTTTACTAGCCCCCAGCTGCAGACGGACGGATTCTCGTGCCCCTCGAGCCCTGTCGGAGAGGCTGGCGACAGCGACGCTGACACTGACATGGATTATAGAGACAGTGACGAGGATGAGCTAAACGACCATCTTCGTGAGAGATTCTGCAGCCATGAGTGCGACCATGAGTCCTGCAGAGTTGCCAACGAACATTGGTATGGTTGCAAGTCCCAACTCCAGGATGATTGTGATTGCAAAAATGCTTCAGACCGATACTAATCTTGTCTGTTAATTATCTTCTAGGACATCTTTTCCAATTTTCTACTTGTAAGGTTGTTTTCATGTCCTGCTAACTTTGCAGCAGATCGAGGAAGATGAAGTGGTGATTTTGGGTTCGGTTTTCTTGATTTCATGGTTCTGTTATGGGTCGCCTGTGATTCGTTTGGTGCTACAAAATTCAGTCTGCTTTGAATCTGATATAAATTATTGATATTGAATTTCTTGTCCTATAGATCGGCTGGGCTGCGTAGTGGCTTGTAGAAGACTTCAGGGCGGTTGATTTTCCGTAGTTGGGCTTCTCCGCATGGATTGGCAATCGACGCCCTTGAATTCGTCATCGACTTGCGCCCAGCCTCTTATTATAATCTGCAAGCATCTAACCCTCAGACTACTGGTTGAACCTCTTATCTTTCTTCAATAACAAATATCTCGGTACCTCGAAGACCATCTGGAAGACGACGACTGGCCTCTGTAGTAATATCATGGCCTCTGCCACAGGAGTCCCTCAAGAACATCCCCAGACCATCGAGGCCAGAGAAGATGAGCCACTATTGGGTGGACCAGGTGCAGTAACCCAAAGAGAAAACGAATCTATTTACCGCAACTTGATCAAAGGTTTGTGCTGCTGAATGTGAGGTTGTCTGGCTTGATACTAATTCATCGGCTGCAGGGACTGCCGCTGTTGCTCAGTGCGGCATATTGATTGTAAGATAACATGGCTGTCTTCTGGTGTTTCCTGTGATTGACGCGTTTTCCTAGCTTGCGGCCCTCATCTGGGCTGGCATCTTCTCCCATCCTTTGATCTTCTTTTCTGCTCATCCGGTACGTTGATCGTAATATCGAGTTATAGATGATACTATGGGGAGATGCCTAATTTCTATAGCTGCTCAACTCCTCCGCTATACTTCTCCAAGTACAAGCCGCTCTTATTTTACAGCCAACCGCGACGCCGCAGCAGAAGCTCCTGGGCACTCGAATTCACTATTCGCTGCAAGCAATCAGCCTGGCTGCTTTCGTCACCGCATTTATTATTATCGAGATCAACAAAGGCGATCATCCGCGGCTGACATCGCCGCATGCTATCTTCGGACTAATCACCTACATCTGCATCATTCTTCAAGCACTGCTGGGACTTGTTCAGTATTTCTTCCCTGTCACGATCCTTGGCAGCGTTGATGCGGGCAAGAGACTGTACAAGTACCACCGCCATTTTGGATACTCGCTGCTTGTCCTGGAACTAGCAACCGTGGCAGCGGCAACGCAGACGACGTATAATGTGGATGTTCTGCACATTCCGCTTTGGGGAGTTCTTGTCGCAGCAGTGTTAATCGTCGCAGGAGTCGGTGCCAGAATCAAGAAGCATAAATTAGGCTTCTAGAGCGATTTGCCTTCCGATGATTTGCTAGTCCGAATGAAGGCAGATAGGAAACCCGACGCAGCTCGTCAATGCTTGCGCATTGCCGGGCCTGGATATCAATGGGAGAGATTCTGTGCAGGATATACTTCTCGCACCTGACACATATAATCTCCTTCTAATGGAAATACAGAGGAAATACATGACGGAATGCATCATATATGTAGTAGAAACGTTGGTAACTTGGTATCAAGACCATAAAAATTAGAATGCAGATTACCAAATTAGGAAAGGCGGCGACAGCTCAGCTCTTACCTTTTTCCTCCATCGGCCCATATCTCCCGCGCATTTATAACTTCCACGTCCCTCGGCCTGCCATGGCGTCGATTAAATCACCGTACATCTGCCTCAATTGCAGATTGACAAGCAGGCTCACCCGACGCAACTTCACTGCGTCTGCTCGAAACTCGGAATTGCTGCGTCCCGCAACCGCCCCGAAACCCTCCCCCGACATCAAACATATCCGCCAGAACGCAGAGCTCTACTCAAAAAACAGCGTGGATCGAAATTACCCGGCGCACGCTAATTATCCCTACAGAATCCAAGAACTGTCCGAAGAAGCAAGGCGTCTGGATCATGATCTCAAAACGCCGCGGTCCCGCATTAAACAATTGGAGAAGACCATAGCGAATCTTGCGGCATCCGCTCGACAAGATGGCGCATCCAGTGCCATTGAGGAAGAATTGGCATCTCTCCGGTCAGAGGCACAACAATTGAAGGATGAATCGCATGCAATGAATACCCGGAGAGCAACCTGCACCGAAGAAATCCAACGGCTCGCCCTATCCCTGCCGAACCTTTCCTCCCCCGAGACCCCCGTCGGAGACGACCCAAAGCTCGTCACATACATCAATTTCGATCCTCAGTCTCCCCCTGAATGGGTCAGCCGTCCAGACCCGTCTCGATCTCATGTCGCTATCGGCACCGCGCTCGAGCTAATCGATTTTACAAGCTCTGCGACCACCACAGGCTGGGGCTGGTACTTCTTGATAAACGAAGGGGCGCTGCTGGAACAAGCGCTGATCCAGTACGCCCTCAGCGTGGCCCGCAACCGCGGCTGGAGAGTGGTGTCGCCACCGTCGATTGTCTACTCCTACATCGCTGAAGCGTGCGGCTTCCAGCCCCGCGACCAGCACAACGAGCAGCAGATCTGGGCCATCGAGCAGAGCGACAAGGACAAGAGTAAGCCGCAGCGCTCCCTGACCGGCACAGCCGAGATCCCTCTGGCAGCCATGTACGCCGGCCGCGACCTCGACGCCTCCAACCTCCCGCTCAAACTCGTCGGTGCCAGCCGCTGCTACCGCGCCGAGGCAGGCTCCCGCGGCGTCGACACCAAGGGCTTGTACCGCGTGCACGAATTCACCAAGGTAGAACTCTTCGGCTGGGCCGATACCCTCCCCGCAACCAGCTCCTCGGACGACCTCTTCGCCGAGCTCCTGGACATCCAGACCGAGATCCTCACCGCCCTGAACCTCCCCTGCCGCGTCCTGGAAATGCCTACCACAGACCTCGGCGCCAGCGCCAGCCGCAAACGCGACATCGAGGCTCTCTTCCCGTCGCGGCTGCGCGCCCCTGCGGCCGGCAGCAACAGCTCCTCGCCTGACCTCGAGTCCGGCTGGGGAGAAGTCACCTCCGCCTCGATCTGCACAGATTACCAGAGTCGACGGCTGGGTACGCGTGTGCGCGGAGGCTCGGCGAAGGAATCTCGGTTCCCACACACTGTCAATGGGACCGCGATGGCCGTTCCGCGTGTACTGGCCGCTATCTTGGAGAATGGATGGGATGAGAAACGGAAGGTTGTTGTGATTCCGGAGGTGCTGCGGAAGTGGATGGGGGGGCTGGAGGTTATTGGAGAGAAGTTGTAGGTTTCATCGAGCGTCTCTGTATGAGTTATTCTCTCTCCTCCGGTGTATTATGCTGTACAATATGTAGAATACGTTGATCTGGCGCTCGTAAATATAACGACGGTCGCTGCTTTTGTTTACTGCAGGTGGATGACCTGCACAGGAGAAAAGCCGTTTAATATCTCGGATGTATTACAGCCTAACTAAGCTAATGAGCGGCTTTATCACACCACATTTGGACATCGAACATCACGGAAATAAAAGCAATTGCCCTTAGATAGGCAAATCAACGAAGGGAATGAACTAGAATCAGATGGCATAATATAGCAGGGGGTATCGTGATCATATCGGCATGACGAGAAACAACAATAAACAAAAAAGCTCCGCCATTTTCGCATACATCAGTGTCTGTGTCATTATTCATAATCAAATCATATGGGAAGTAAAAGCGTGGATAGGCATCATTAGTCGTTATTGTCTCCCTCAATCCCAGGGGATATCTTCATCCTCGACTTTCGTGCAGGTGAGATATGGCAACACGCCGAGCGCCGAGTCGCCCAGCTCGGTACCCTTCAGCTCCAACTCGAGGAAATTCCTCAGGAGCGGCTTAACGATTTCCCGGGCCAGCCGCTTGATTTCGTCCATTTTGCGCTCGAAACGTTTGAGGACGTCCCGGGTGTAGAGCGACTCTGCGGACGGGGTGGGGTGGACTTTGAGGAATTTCTTGAGTTCGTCATGCGAGAGGTAGGCTTGTGTCGAGGGCGAGCCTATGAGTCGGTAGACCTGTGCTGGGGAGAGAGGGGCCGAGGGAGGGGAGGCCCGTGAGATGATTTCCTGCGTGCGATGACTGCTTTGTGGACGGCGGCTGGTATTGTTGCTGGTGCTGGGGCTGGTGCTGGTGTTGATGTTTGCGCTTGTGACGGGCAGACGGTTCGTCGAGGGGTTTTTGAGGATCGGAGCCGGCGGCGGGGTGGTGTTGTCCACGAGCCACTGGCGGAAGAGGGAAACGGCGAGCCAGTCGAGGTATGCATTGGTAGGGGTGACGCGCTCGCCGCGCGAAGTGGTGAGCGTCAATCGCAGAAGCTTCGAGTCGACGCGCGCCCTTAGGTCTTCTAGATCCTCGACTTTGTCCTCGATGATGTCGAGAACCGAGTTCGGGAGGGGTGAGTATGAGCCGTTGCGAAGGTGCGGTAGTGCCGCGGGCCACTGGCCCACAACGTGAATCAGCGCCTCGGAGAAGATGACCCGGCTGCGCGCGAGGTACCCCAACTTGAGGTAGCTCGGGGGATATTTGGCAATCTGCTTGAAGAGTCGAGATCCAAATCCGAGGAGATGATGGTCTACTCGAGGTCCAGTAACCGCCAAGGCATCGTACATGTCGGCAAGCGCAAGCAGAGATCGGCACTCGGCATAAGCAGTCGCGATGTTGACGCTATTGAGAAGAGGAGGGTAGTTGTAGAACAGGCGAAACAGATTGTCATAGTCACGGATGATCGGATCCATCTCCACAGTTGCTGTATTTGCCGTATGAGGCAGGTTGACAACGGATTGCATCCCTGCTAGATTTGCCATTGATCGGATGAAGCCAGTTTGTGCGCTCGAAGGTTTGGTCATCGACGGGGGAAAGTGGACGGCATCGCTCCCTATGACGTTGGAAAACGTTGGCTGCTGTATTCTCATATCGTCGTCAGTTGTTGGACTTGCATTAATATGGTTCAGACTGACCTTTTGGACAAGTATAGGCTCTTCGTCTTCCGCCCTATTTTCCCAATCCAGCTCGTATCTCCACCTCCTCTTTTCTGGCGGAACCCCACATGCGCCGCTCTCTGATTGCGCAAGGGTTGATCCGTTGGATAGCGACGAGTTATCCTCGCTGATCCGGGACATTATCCCCGTATCGATGTGCTGAGGCCTCGCTGTGCCCTGTTGCGACCATCCCTCGCTTGTGCTGGCCTCGAAGAACCCGGAGCATTGCGCCAATATCAATCGATGCAGAAGATAGCGTCGTTCCTGTCCACTGGCGCGTATCACGATCTCAACATCACCGGTGTGGGTGAAGATTGGAAAATCATTCTGGGATTGATAAGAAGGACCACCATGATGGGACCGACTCGAGCGATGGCGGCGACCGCTATGCGAATGACGCGACACAGAAGAAGGTGCGCTTTGCATCGGCGCAGAGCGATCAAGAACTTGGGCTTGAGAGACCATTTCAACTGCGGAAGTGGAAAAAGGCTTGATGATCATGGCCTCCGTTTCGAGCTCAGCTTTCATGCGCTTGGGAGACCACTAGGTGACAGACACCAGAGAGAGCAGCGTGCAGCATTCATTTAATATCGACAAACTCAACAGAAGTCAAGCGATCTGGCTGAAAACAGGGAACAAAGGGATTGACTGCTTGATAAGATCGTACTAAAGAAAGTTAACCGCGTTTGTTGTGATTTTTAGTGGATTCCCCGCTGCGATATGTTGCGCCCCTCGTGGAATGGATAAGCCGAGTGATTTCCGTGGGGAGACTAAGGCGAGACTAGAAAGTATCTAGATAGACGATGCGAGATGAAGGCCCGGGACAAAGAGACCATTAGCAAACTTCAGAAGCTGAAACAAGAGACGGGCGCGGTACTCCGTAGCAGTCAAGCAAATATCCACACAAAGGCACAACATCTAGAAGTACATACAGAGTACGTCTACCTAAGTAGGTACCTGCTTGGTAGACTATGTACGGGGCTTCCGTACCATGGAAGATCGATTCCACAACACAGTGGGGTAAATTACATCCCTTGTTTTCTTCTACAAAATAAACTACCTTTCAAGCATAATCTAGGAAATTAAGAATCTTTCAATATTACCATTAGGTTGATGGTGATACAATATCCTTGCGGGACTACACAGTACATGTGTAGACCTTCTATAAAAAGGAATCTGATACCTGATTTATGTACTGAGGCGTATGAAACAAGGCCAGTGTTTTGATCTAACCCACTTCAGCGTAACTAAGATAGCTTATGATGATTGATGACTCATCCGATAGCCTCCAGCAGTCAGTTAACTATCGATATGGAAATATTAATCGTCATCGTCGAACTTCTCCTTTCATGTCTCCGTCCAGGCGTCGGATACCCGTCATCTCAAAGAAGTATCCTGCGGAGCATTCATTCTTTACTTGAATTGACAGTCTCATCCACGTCAAGAAATGGTTTGGTGGTTTGAGAAAACGTCCACGGCCTTCGACTTTTCCTGACACCCTGCTCAATGATGGCGAGTGTCATGCTTGGATATTCTCGTCTCGGTTGTACAGGATAGCAGTCCGTCCAACATAGCATAAGGTAGCGCTACCAGCCGCTAATCTATGACATCTCTCAAGTCATGACCAAAGGTTGTTACACCTGCCGTCGCCGCCGCATTATCTGCGACAATGGCCTCCCCACTTGTCGGAAATGTCGGGATGCGGGGAAGGAGTGCCTGGGATATCGTAAACCTCTTGTCTGGGTCAAGGGTGGTGTTGCTAGTCGAGGAAAGATGATGGGACGCAGTTTTGACGATGTCATGGGTACTGCAACTGCTCAAAAGACTGATATCCACGATGCGAATACCACAATCGCCGACGGTGCGATGCCACCGCCCACCACGGAAGCTCATGCTCCAATTGAATCGGACAGACTTGCGGCATGTAGGGCGGATGAAACGTCAAGTGCGTCAGATATTGAGCCTATCAGTGAGGCTGTAATAAGCACCGCTGGCGGCTTGGTCTCCACACAATGTACTACTCCTGCTGCTATCTATATCCCGGCGCCTTGGGGACTGGTGGACCCTGTGTTGAAAGACCTCAGCCCGCTGTCAAGGTTCTACATCCTTCACTGTACGTCATTAATTCCTCCTGCCTTCCTGCCTTCAGTAAAAGATGTGGAACTGTCTAACAATTTACCGCCTTTTTCAGTCAACCAGCATCTAGTGAGCTATCTTGCGTTGTATTCCGATGTCCGAAATCCGTACCGTGATTTGACCTTCTTGGTTGGCGATTCCCCTGTCCTCGCCCATTCTCTCGCTGCCACAGGGGCACTACATCACGCAATCTTGACAAACCGTGAGTTCTCGTTGCCCTGGTCCTCAGACACTGCGGGAGATGGCGGCGCGGCACTCTCTTCAGAAGAGGTGGAGCGAGCTGTGATCAGCTCCATGGCCAGGCGTCCATCTTCCAAGGACTATGAGCACTTTCTTGGCTTCAAGCAACGCGCTCTTCGTCAGCTTTCGCTTGACATTTGTGATCCAGTCATGCGTAACGACAATCGGATCTTGGCAGCAATTATGGTTCTCGCTCTCATGGACGCCATTGAATCAGGAGACGGTGCTTGGAAGTATCATTTGGAAGGGGCGAAGAAATTACTCAAGAGCCGGCAACAATCAAAGTCTCCGATTCCGGCGCAGGGCATGATGAACTGGCTGGACACCTTTGCCATTGATGGTTGTCTCCTGTAGGTCTTCCCGCTTCGTCAATCCATCTACTTAGACTAGGGCTGATCAATAGTTGCCAGAATTCAGCTAATGGGATCCACCCTTGCGCGTCCCGGCTCTCTCACGCAGCCTTTCTATTCCTCCACTATGGGCCCAGCGGTTCTAAAGCGTTTAGAAGAGACCTCCTGGGTTGGTTGCCCAGCCTATCTGCTCGAAGTCATCTTCTTCGTCGAGGCTGGGCATTTTGTGGCGCCTGACAAGGATCCTATCTCGCAACACACAATGTCGTTTTCCTCGGTCTTCCTGCCCGACGACTCCAAGCCGCTCCAATCTCCTGAGGCCCTCCTCGGACACATCCAAGCCTTTGACCCAGTTGCGTGGGCCGAATCAATGCAGTCTTGTCTTTACCTCGAGGATCTATCGATGCGCATCGCCCTCGCCACCATCTACAAGGCCGCCGTCTATCTTTACGCCAGCCGCGTCCTCTCCCGCCCACGGTCAGAACGTAATTCGACAATTACCGCCTCGTTCAGCCTTCCTCCAGATCACGGCGCAGTAACCAACCTCCTCATCCACCAGATTGCACTCATCCCGGTCGCCGATCCACACTTCAAATGCCTTATCTGGCCCACGTTCATCGCGGGCGCGGAATGCCGCGACCCCGCGCACCGCCCCTTCCTTCTCGAGAAACTCCGCGCGCTTTACTACGACATCACGAGCGTTAACGTCCGCAACGCAGCGTGGGTGCTCAGCCTGATGTGGCGCAAACGCGATCAACGGCGCGAGGAGCGTAACAGGCGACGTGCAGAACAGGACGAGCTCTTCGACAAGTCGCCCCGCTCGCCCTTGACGACTGACTATGACGACGATGATTTTGATTGGATACAGGAACTGGATGATTCAAGAATTGATTGGCTGTTTATATAATACTTTTTCTCCTTGCTTGCTTAAGTAGCGTCCCTTTCGTCATGCTCATGAGTACATATTTGCATATCACGTGACTATGCCTAGTATATAGACAAATTTAAATCTAAGAGGGTTGTAAGTGATCAATTTGCAGACCTGGTGATATTTATCTTTTAAGTGTCTATCGTGTCACTCTTTGAATCAGTAAGATACAATTGTTTGATTTGTCCAACTCCCAGCAGTGGCAACTGTGAAAGCAACCCCTGTAATAGACCAAAAAAGTAGAGCAACTATTCAGACAATAGGGGCCAAACATCATGCTCGACTATATGATCGCATTGACAAAAGCTATGTAACAGGAACAGCAATGTGTATGCATGGGAAGAGACAGGATCTGAAGGAAATGAGGAAAGGAGAGATGTCACCATTTGGATAAAGGAGGATGAATTACCATAGAAGAGAAGGGGAAGAGATGAAGGGGGAAAGAAAAGAAAGATCTCGAGAACCAAAAAGCCCGCTCAGTGTAACAAACCGAATGGTATAATAACAGAAAAGCAACCCGAGGCAGCAAAAGAGCAAAGGTAGGAGCCAATAGTCAGAGAGAAGTCGTCCACTTGCACGGACTTATGCTGCTCCATGATTAAGCAGAACTTCTGCTCGACCAGGCTTTAGAGTCCTTTTCCCGTATATAGCTCGGGAGGTCGGCGGAGTAGAGTAGGTACGGCGGAGAAGAGAAGTCAAGAAAAAGAGGCAGATGAGAAGAGAAGACAGCAAACATCAAACAGTACGATCGAGCGACAGATGCATACGCCTGCCAATCTAGATGCAGCAATATCAATTCGAAAAACACGCTCATCATTGCAGAAATGCAATATCAAAGTAGATCTTTCAACCAGACAAAGGGAATTCTTACAATTGTGCACAAAAGAGAAGCGATGAAATGATCAGAGGAGAATATACGGCTGGAGAAGGCCACATGTGAATCTCGGAAACCCACAAGTCAAAACGAAACATGCCAAGCAAGAAGAACATGTATAGCGTCTACCGACATCGTTTCGGGGGGCGCAAATATCGCCGTCGTCATAGGGTTGGGTCGAGGGAAAAGAGGCGACGGAGGTTTGGGGGCTAATAGCTAGGAAACCGGCTCGAAGAGTAATGGGACCGACACCAGAGAAACCCAATCAGCGGAGGGTAGACCCTTCGAGAATGAATTGATAATTTGTCATCATCAACGATAGGAAGAGCTGCTCAGAAGACTGCCGCCAGTCCGTTCTTAGAATGGCGTCTGCTGAATCTTTTCCGCCCTTTGACTGAATCAGAGTCGTTAGGCTGATGTTTGACCAAAGTTGCGCGCCCAGACGGGCCGCCCTCGGATTGAAGCTCCGAGCTTCGGTCCAGTGTGTTAGCGTGGCTGGATAATCCAGAAGACAAATCTCTGAATGCCTCATCAGAGTACGACCCATTGCTCTGTTGAGCGAGAGCCATCTCTTTCGCACGGTCTAGCGTATCCACCCATTCTTGGACAGATAACGCCGTCGCACCCATGGTACTCGATGACGGCTTGGGGTCTTCAAAGACGAGATGTTTGTCGCGCTGCACGCATGAAACTTAGCAAGAGAAAGCTTGAATGGAAGTAACGATCAACATACCGTATCTACAACCCAACATGAAAACCCTTTCGAATCCGTGGCACTACGATACGACGTCCCTGGCGCGAGCAGAGAAAGCTCCATCTTGGCTTTCTTGTCGTCCCCTCCGGCTGCAGCCATGATGATCCGCCCTGAGGAAGTGATCATAACCAAACGCTGCCGCTTCTTTGTCGTACTACCGCCGAAGAACCGCGAAAACTTTTTCGGAGCCTCGATCTCACCGCCCCCATTCTTCGAGACAGGACTATGGCTGGCGGGAGAGCTAAGGACCAACCAGTTTCCTAATTTGAGTATTCTTTCGTTGGTCTTGGTCAGGACGGGGGACCACTCAATATCAAGTTGACTCGGAGGAGGTAGTTCTGTTACCAATCTCGGCACTAATCGGGCGTTGGAATTGGGAGCGTTCGAAGGTGCCGTCGAGATAACGGGGGGGAAACTGTCATTGTCACCACCCCCATTGAGCTTGATGGGCTCGCGAGGTGGAGGCACGTACGCCTTGAGACGGGGTGCTTTCCGGGTCCATAAATCCGAGCCCCAGTTCACGCCTTGGAAAAACTCATGATTTTTAATATGTTCAATCGGGAGACGCCTAGCCGGGTCAAGGACCAAAAGGCGCTCGACGAGGTCTCGAGCAACCGTAGGGAAGCCCACAGGAAATTCGTACTCAAGCGCGACGATTTTTTGAAAAGTCAGGTACTCGTTCGCAGCTTTGAACGGAGGACGGCCGGCCAGGAGTTGGTAGATGATGCAGCCAAACGCCCACAGATCACTAGCCTTGCAGGCATTCTTGTCCGTCAAAAGCTCTGGACTGACATACTCTGCCGTACCGACGAACGAGCTTGCCCGTTCATCTTCCGGGATCTCAGAGGAGTCGAGTGGTGGCATTCCGCTTGAGTTCTGGTCGGTCGTCCTTTGATTATTAAGGATTTTTGCCGTGCCAAAGTCAGTGATTTTGATGTACATTTGGCTGTCCAGAAGAACGTTCTCTGGTTTCAAGTCGCGATGAATTACGCCGCGTCTGTGCATGTAGTCGATCGTGTCGAGAATCTGAGCACCGTAAAACCTTGTGCACTCTTCATCAAAGGTAGACATCCGCTTCAACACTCCTAGCAATTCGCCCCCCTTGCAGAGATCTAGCACGAAATATAACGAGCGCTCATCCTGAAAGGTGTAGTAGAGTCGGACAATGCCGGGGTGGTCTGTGAGCCGATTCAGTGTATCCTTCTCAATGTTGACGTATTTCACCTTCTTCTCCTTAATGATGTGACGTTTGTCGAGAATCTTGATCGCATATTCCTTCAACGTCTGACGATCCGTCGCTAATACAACAGTACTGTAAGAACCCTCTCCCAGTGTCTGTCCGAAGGAGAAATCACGGACCCCCTTTTTGATATACCGCGCGACCGGCTTGCCATTAGCGTCAATTTCTTGCCTCACGGAGACAGCTGCACCGCGCTCTTGCCAGTCTTCACTGCTCGTTGGCGGTCCATTTTCCATGCCGTAAGGGGACCCGGACAGTTGTGAGGCTCCTCCGCCACGTGCGTGAGCCCGTGAGGACTGACGCATTATTGGCCCGTTCCCAGGGGCACGATGCGCGGACCGGTAAGAGCGGTCACTGTGACTGTTATCGCGCACTGGAACTCCAGCTTGATAGGCAGCAGAACCACCTCGGGACTCCGCACGTGCTAGACTTTCCGAGGCGGAGGAGGCAGCAGAATCCGTACGAATACGATAGGAGCCTTCGCGGGCTAATGTCGAGGAGGAACCGTTCGGATAGAAAGCGGATAGAGGGCGCGAGGAGGAGTTCTGAGGAGGTTGTTGTTGCTGCTGCTGTTGATGTTGCGGCGTATAGGGGAGGTACTGCGGAGTTTGGTGCTGTGGTAGATCTGAAGGAGAGAGAAGGGCAGAATTACAGTCGTCGGAAGATTTGGAGTAGTTTTCAGGAAATGGGGGGTTAGAAGACTCTTGGTCGTGCTCGTTCGAGGTTTGTATTGACGTCGATCGCATCGTCGACTCGCGCTCTAGGTCTGGAGCCGGAGCTGGAGCTGGTTCTGCCGCCGTGGTTAAGGTACCGGCACCCGGAGTTGGAGTCGCTGTATCCTCCGATGAATGCAAAGAGGAATCATCTGGATTTGCAATCCGTAAGCCCCCCAAGGACTGGGAGAGACTCAAATCCCCGTCCATGATGGGCACGGATGGCGGATGGCCCGTTACGGACCCAGGTTGCAATGGAGAAATTGAGGTAATGCGAATCGGGACTCGAAGGGGAAAGCTTCGATCTAGGCGGAGGTAGCAAAGAAGAGAGTGATTTAAGGTGGAGTTGCAGAAGCCACGGACACCGTAGTGGCCTCAAGGAGGAAGAAGGGGTTGTGGATGGATGCAATACGGGTAGAATGTCGAGAGAAGGGAAATATTAGTCGCCCGTTTCGTTAGTGAATGGACTTGGAGAGGGGTGGCCGACGGACTATGGCGGCGGTCGGGGGAGTAGTGGGTGATGCATGATACAGCCAAAGCAACCACGAAAGATAAAAAGGGGGAGCAGCAGGTCGACGTTGAGGAAGACAAAAGCGAGAGAAGGAAACAGAGAGAGTAGCAATCAAGAAGATGGGAAAAGGAAGGTCATAAGCCAGAGAAATGAGAAAAGTAGTCAGAGGAGGGGACCAAAAAGATAATAATAACAAGAACTCAGTAGCGACGGAGCGGAAGAGGCTGAGTCGGGTTGGGGCCCAAATGAGCGAGATTGGCGGAGGACTGCGACGACAAGACAAAAGAGAAAAGAATGCTGGAGACTGAAAATTCCTTGTAAGGTAATGATCTTATTTTTGACCTCGAGATGAACTTGACTAGATTATTTGCTACCGTAATTGCACTGGTATAGATAGACTACCTACCTACTGACAATTTGGCTGTGCCTGATGTATATTGATGCCTGGGGTATCAGGCAGAAAGCATCTCACGGAAGGAAGTGATGCCACATTCGGCCTTGACGTATGCGTATGCAGTGGATAGCTATCTCATGATGTGCACTACATCCATCCTCTCACAGCGAAGTATTAGACCCCATTCTAGAGTGGTTCTATCGGGCTATGTCATTGACAAGCATGTTATCGACTACGAAGTTGCCCTATTCTCCGTAGACGCAGGGTAACTCAAACTACATAATAGACTCGCGGCTCCTTCCCAGCTTATCTCTAGATCGCGAATGGACTTCCTGCATTTGTTCAAATGGCGTCGGGTAAACAAGTATCACGGACAGATTCAGTGCACTCTGACGGCTAGTCATCGTCTGCGTCAATATTTCTCCCTTGTATGCCTTGACCCTCCTCCGTTTTAGCGAAATCCACCACGAACCGTCATGATTCGGTTCGGACAGACATCCATAGTTCTCTCCGAGAAAGACATTCAATATCACCTTGAAAGAACCATTCTCCGCCAGAAAACTCGAGTCTCCCAGCTGCCCCAACCGCACGTATATCACCGTGCCGTGGACTGTGCTGGCGCAGCTTTCATAGACTCGAAAGTTCCCTTCATTGCCTCTATCTCAGATTGCGAGGAGCAAGAGTCGTTTTCAAATTCAATATCCGATGCAATTAATGACACTAGGTGGTTACAGGAGGATATTCAGGACATCCATGGCTCGTCTGCATTGCCATCAAATGACAAAGAAACCCAATGTGGATTACAGGCATCTCAGATGAAAAGAACTGCCCTGGCGCAGGGTCTGAGTGAGACGGAGAAACTAACAKGTAGACTTCATTGCAATTGCAATCAGAATTCCTTAGTTGACGGCAATCTCCATTTGACAGACGGGATTGCCAGGTCTCATCAACATACCGACTGTTTCTGTGGAACTAGCCTGCTAAATGAGCCTGTTAGTTTACAAGCTTCGTCTTCAAAAGCTATAGACAAGTCAAGTCTTCCATACCAGCAATCGATCTCACCAGTATTGCCAAGGGCTCCTTGTGATTTGACTCAAGAAAGAGGACCTAGAGCGTTCCGGAGTTCACAGGACTTCACCAGCTCAAGCTTTCGCCACGCAAAAACATGTTTACTTGAACTTGACCCTCGAGAAATATTTTCATATTCACTTCGACTCTTTGGTCAACGCTCACTTACTGCCCCAAGGCATTCCCGTTATTCTGAATCTCTAGACTCTTCTGACGATCCTCAACCCACCAATTCTTCTCAAATTGGGATTCCAAGTAACACAGTTGACCTGAGACTGCAACCATCGCACTCAGTCAGCTTCCCTGCGGCTCATTACGTTAAAAAAGAGTTGACTGTTCCGAGAAGCTTGATGGAAGACTACTCGAGAAAACCGAGCGAAGTCAACGGACATCGTCGGGTCCAAACCCTCCCAAACGTGAGTGTGACTATTCCCAAACCAAGACATTTTGAATTGCGATGTCTCATCAGAAACAGGTTCAAAATAACAACACCGACGATACCCTGCGTGTAGCCGACGCTCCGACTGCCCCAGTGGCCTCGAACGAGCATAAGATATCCGAACATGTTGAGCAAGGACCAAAACCTGGACTAGCTTCAGCGCAGGGTGAGAGCGTTGGGGATATTTTTAGACGCCGCATGAAGGACCATCGTCGCTTGAGGCGCTGGAAGGCTTGGTTTGAGGCACAGCAGATCTTCATAAATACTACTGGGAAGCAGTTCGCCGCAGAGAATCAAGGACAGGGGCCCGTCCTCGTGCCAGAACCCGCTTGGTTGCATCGGCAAGCGGCTCTCATGGGACAAGAGGCGGTTCGCATAGCACAGCAGGTGCCTTATATGGAACAGCAGCCGGCCTTTGAAGAACAGACTGCCTTGAACTCTGATACGCCTCAGCATGGCAATCGAGTGGCAGTCACCGATGAAAATCGCATGCCTGCTCCAGAGGAAGCCCTACTTGATGGTACAGATCCGCCACCACTCGCAAGCTCCAAGCAGTCTCTTGCAGAGTACCTGATCTTCAAGAAAAGACCATGTGCGAGGCGCAGAAACTCCGAGCCAACGGATATTGTACGTATCCTTTCTATGCAATCTCAGAAGTCCGTGTTGCTGACCTGTGGCTGTTTAAAGAAGAATATTCTTCATCTCACGGCATTTGAAAATTCAGCTGCCTTTCGCGACTACATCGACGCTACCACTGCCGAATTGGACGATCCATTTGCTCAGGATGACGCGACCGATTTTGGACTCCTTGCATTGAGAGACAGGCCGGTTGCCGAATGGGGCCGTGACTGAAAGAGTATGCATCAAACCAACATTTGGTTTATGGAGAAGCCTTCAAAAAGTTGATATGGACTATGCGAGTACCCAACTGCGGTCTTAACTGTAACGAAGTCAAATACCGAAGTTTGCAGAAGCAGTACATGTGTTTAGTAGATTGGCGGTATTATTGGTAGCCCCAGTCCCATCTTTAACATTGTAGCTCCTGCTAGCTCTATATACTTCATACATCTTCCTTCAGAACATCAATTTGTGGATCTGTACTACGTAGAGAGATACATCCATAGGTTTCACGCCATCATGACTAGACAACAATCCTAAGCGCGAATCCTACATGCTCTACTGTAAACCTTAGCTTCAGAATCTCACATAAAAAGAGGAACACCAGGTAGAGACTTGATACGTGTTTCGATCTATTTTTGTATAATTTTGAGACACTGCCTCTGGTTCTAACTGTTGCCTACATATTTAAAGTACCTCTCTAGATGGCTAAGAATTATTTGGAGACTTAGCCATCAAACCCGTCTCCATACCTACGCGTCCCGTGCCCATGACTCCAACAAATCATGGCAAATCTCAAAGTGGCCATTTGCCACAGACTGACGGAGACTTGAAAGTGAGACCGTAGATCTACCCAAAGCAAGCTTGCATTCTGGAGATCACTCTGATTCCCTTTAAGGATTAGACTATTTTCAGATTAACCACCGTCATGTTTCATCTTTTGTGACAGGTTGATAGGCTGACAACTGATTATATCATTGCCCCCTGGACGCGTGTTGCTCGCAGTCACGGATCCATGGGTGACGCCGTCGGGGCGGCGCATTCTAACGTTATTTTGGTCCAATCGGGGGCTTATGCAGATTACGGAGTACATCATCCGCTACCTTACAGGGCGCACGTTGCAGGATGCAGTCAGTCTTGTGGCTTGCGAGTTTGTGATGACTACCTTACCTAACTAATGTTTATGTGGCGAGCACTGTCATTATCATTTATGCAGTATTGCTGTCGTATCTTAGTCTGTGGCGTCAGGATGGAACTAAAAAAGCTCTTAAGTACTGCACAGCACCTAAAGTAGAGAGACTACCTTAGATGGCCATACTGATCCTGATTGGCCATTGCGTACTCCCTGAAGCATTGTGACTCTGTGATAGCTGGAAAAAATGAATATATGGTTGAAGACCACTGGAAGATGTACTGTTTATCCTGTCTTTCGTAAAGTAGGTTGCTTCAAACTGAGGGATTATATTCAGTTGATTAGTGATATATCGTAGTAGGGTAAGAAGTCTGGTAGGAGCAGCTTTATATCGTAGAATAATCCCATGCCAAACAAGCCAGTCAAAGAAGGATCAGAATGATCGAATTCATCAGAATAAAGGTATATAATAGATGCGAGGCAAGTCTAACAACATGATTTATATCTGGTATAACGAGAATGGTAAAGGGGCAAAGGTGGTCGGAAGAAGAAAGTAAGGTGATGGCAAAGAAGTTCTCGGACGTCTCGAAGTAAAAGCAAAATGCTCCGTTGTTCCCAGTCTTGCCTCTAGATTTTTCCCGTTGAAAACATAATTCAGTATTAAGATTGACATAGTTTGATCAAAACCATCATGGTACATGAGAAAGGAACATTTTACTGGGCCTTGCTCTTGGCGAACGCCTGAGCACCGTCCACCAGACGTCTTTCAGTGTTTTGACGGCCGTTGACGAAGTCAGGGTAGTTAAGAGTGAGCTCAACAGCACCGTTGACAATGTTGTCGACGGCTTCGACACCCAGCATGAAGGAGTGGTCCTGGTTGCCAACCTCGTAGCGCCAGCTACCGAAGCGGCCACGAGACCAGATCTCCTTGTCTTGCAGCTTGGGCAGGATCTGAGTGAGAGCACCCTCACGCTCCAGTGTGGGGGTGGGGTAGCCGTGGTCGAAGCGACGGTGGTAGGTGGAGACAATCTCGTCAGTGGGCTGCAGCATCTCGGTATTGACGAGACCCTGGATGCAGTCGGCCAGGAGAGTCTCCTGGTTGACGGGCTTCATAGAGGACTCGGAGACCTCCAACATGATGGACCAGTAAGGGCCCTCCTTGGCCTCAGTGCTCTTGGGCTTGGAGCCATCGGCAAGTTGCATGGTGGGCAGCTTCTTCGAGGCCTCAGGCTGGTTGTAAGGGGAGTAGTTGGAGAAGATGGTGGCACGGTAGAAGGGGCAGTTGTCCTCAGGGAAGTAGAGCTGGAACAGGCCATACGTTAGCACGAAAAGCAGAGGTTGAAGGACGATTAGGCCGATAGTATCAACTTACCCAGCACTTGTCACCGATTCTCTCGGGGCGTGAGCCACGAATACCAACACCAATGACGTGGGTGGAAGAGTAGAAGAGCTGCTTGGTGAGACCGACGAGCTCCTGGTCGTTCATGGCCTCGGCCAGGAAGTCCACAGACATGGTGGAGACAAGCTTCTTGTAGCCGATGGTGGTACCGTCCTGCAGTGTCACCGTCTTGTTGTTGGCATTGACCTTGGTAACCTTGCCCTTCTCACCGAAGCGGGTCTTCTCCTTAGGGAGAGTGTCGGCCACGGCAATCCAGATACCACCAGTACCGCCACGAGCGGGGAAGCGGAAGGTAGCGTTGGGACCCCAGTTACCAGCGGTCTTGCCGAGGATAACGTTGGTCGTCACGGCCTTGAGGTTGGGAGCAGCAACACGCTCACCGAGCCAGGCGCATTGCATCTAGAACAGAAGCCATCAGCCCATTTGTTCTCAAATCATGACAACCTGATGTCCGATTTTCAAACGTACCTTTGTAGTGGGCACAGCCCAGACCTTGAAGTTGTAGGGTCTCATGAAAAGGTCGGCGATACCGGTGCCCATCATGCGAACAATCCACTCGTCAAAGGTCTTGGGCTTGGTGCTGGCGACACGAGCCTCAAGAGCGGCATCGATCATGCCATCGATGCACTTGACCTGCTCCTCTTTGGGAAGCATGGAAATGTTGTTCTGGAAAGGATAGGGGACCCATTGGCCCTGGCAGCGAACGTAGGAGATACGCTGGTGGCTGTACCAATCATCCTCCTTGGGAAGAGCCTCATCCAGGCAGTCGTCGAAATACTTGTAGTGGGAGAAGATGACGTGACCACCGACATCGTAAAGCTAAGAATTTATTAGACCGTACATCTCGAATCCGGGAACGATTGTCTTGTCAAGGGTAAACGTACGAATCCCTCGGGGGTAACATCGGTGGAAGCAAGACCACCAGGAGTCTCGTTGCTGTCAACGATCAACCATGAGGGGCCATCCTATTGTTGACATCAGTTGTGCGATCAATTGCGTTGCGACACCGAGACTGAAGGACGTACGATCTGGTTCAGACGTTTGGCAGCACCCAGACCAGTAGGGCCGGCACCAATGACGAGGACGTCGACGGAGCTGAAGAAAACAATGTAAGTTTCACCGCAAGAAAACACCATACCCCTGAAGAGCTTCGGGAGGGCAAAGTCCTTACATATCGGGGTGGGTCATCCTGCCTTGTAGGATATCCTGGAAGCTGGGAACGCGATTCAAAGTTCTGCGAGCGAGACTAAGCATAGAAAATGCCAAACTGCAGGAGACTGCAGAATATAAAGGAAAGTGAGCGAGAGAGTTTGGGATGAAGACAGGAAGACGGTGAAGGAGGAGGAGGACAGGAAAGATAGGTGTATCGCAGAGCGGTCGGAACGAAACGTGACAAACAAGCTGTGGGGAACGGCTGTTTCAAATTAAAGCCCTGAGGCCAATCAATATCCAAATGCCCCAGCAGTGGCAGGTTGTACCTTAGTTGAGCCCTGAAAGGGGGAGGGGGAAAAAAAGGGGAAATTGGCCACCATCCAAAAAATAATAATAATAATAAAAATGATAATATGCAATTAAAAAAAAAAGGAAAAGGAAAAAAAATATATTGAAGAATGATTTTAGAAATGGACCGGAAACAACTGGGTAGGTTGAAGGATCTGTTATCAGCAATTTATTGTTGCTCTAATTTTCTGGGCCTACCTAAAGTGCCCTCACTGCCCTGAACCCTACTACTACCAACCACAACTGTCTCTTTATGCCATCTGGGAATTTACTATCATCTTGTTGGATAATTTCACTACAGTATCTGGTGAAGGCCTGTACCTTATTATTGACGTACCTAATATTCAACCCTCAGCAGGGCTCTATACTGTAGTTAGTTCTGTAAATGGCCACAGAGACCGCTTGGTTGTACCTCCATATCTAACCCCATTAGTATGACTACCTTAAGTCTACGTTTCCTAAATAAAGACATTGGTCTTCTCCCGGCAGCTACACAGATGTGACTAAACCCTTTGCAGGTCACAATAATGATGATAGACAGATAGTAGTCCAGCTGCTTGCGACGTTGAAATTATTCGCTTATCGCCCAATCCCAGAGCAACACAGGCACATCATCTTTATCTCAATGTCCAACCCAAGATCTATCTGCGCTCCGCAGCTTAGTGATGCTTATTTCGGTGGCAGGTTCCTCCGTAACTCCGTAGATGCTGGGGGCTGGAAGCTGGAGACCTCAAGAATGTCACTTGCGGCTCCATATCAGACCTGGTGACCGCTTCAAGATCTGATCGTTTATGGCAACAGGAGCAAGGAGGGCGAACAGCCCTTCTTAATTCGTTACAGATAGGGAGAAGTTACCTTCTATATTGGGCTTGTTCTTCTCCGTGTTAGCAACGGTCGTTGATCGAATAAACCCATTTTTATGTTTTCATGACCAGCCTCATGAGAGGGCTGTCAGTTCTAGCAATCGCTTCCATCCGGAAGACGTAGATTGTATAAAGCCCTACAGCCGCGATTTGCTTCAATCATTTCAAGGAGTAAGTCGAGGATGTCAGTCCTAGAACTCCGTATCAATAATGAGAGATATTCCCCTGTCCACTTCAAAGGAGCCAAAAGGAAAGAGAATCAGAGATGATCATCCTCTACTCCGTATTCCGGTAGACTAGATAGGCACTGAACAAATCCTCATCGACTATCCATGATTCTTTGGATGGACCAGCATTCGAGACATCCTGGTCCTAGCTCGATGCTCGGAAACTGATAGCTTGGCAGATCCAACATAGAGGCTGGTTGAGAGAGAAAGGGTCCC
This sequence comes from Aspergillus pseudoviridinutans, assembly GCF_018340605.1. Classification (NCBI taxonomy): domain Eukaryota; kingdom Fungi; phylum Ascomycota; class Eurotiomycetes; order Eurotiales; family Aspergillaceae; genus Aspergillus; species Aspergillus pseudoviridinutans. The sequence goes on from NW_025091284.1 coordinate 3,936,486, forward strand.
ACCGATTAACTTCTCTGGGAAGGGAAACACTAATTATTATTGTAGATCTTCTTCCAGAAACTGTGCCAACCGTTGATCAACTTGATTATGTCCGTGTTTCATTGGTATTGACTGATGACGAGGCGTCAGGGACCTACTCCGTAGTACTAATACTAGTACTAGGCACATGTATCTCAGAGATGCCACCTCCGTACTATCCTACCCATCGGCTATCAGGGCCACTGCTGTTTTTGTTTCCTGCATTGGATGACGCAGTGGTGGCAGTGGCTTTATAGATCCATTGAAATCCTTTGCTTGCCTGATTTTCGAGCAACCGCGGAGACTTGGGAACTAATATACGTCGCGATGCTTACATGGCATGATCAAGTATTCGGGGTCGTTGGTAGAGTATATGCTCTCTGTAGACACTCCATAGCCTGTGCACAAGAAGACAAGCACTGCAGGCACTCGGACACTCAGAAATCAGATCCTCGTGGGTCCGTGACTGATCGTTTCCAATTTCATTACCCATGTCCTTGTTCTCAGCTGGGTCCCTGATAGACTACTTTAGGTAGGTGAAGGTTAGTGCAAGCCACAAGAAGTCGGGTACTTGCGACACCAGGGAACCAAGGCGTGATAGCGTCAGGCATTCAAAGCTCATTGGACTGAGATCGCCGCATTCTCCACAGGTAAGGGACCTGGCGGCGACGCTATGGATAAGTGGCGGGTATTGGATTGCTTGGCTCTCAGACTGCTTGCGTAATGCAGGTCGTGTCAAGCTGGTCACTGTTAATTTCGATCAACGCTCGATGTTGCAAGATATTGCCGGTTTGTTGTCTTGTCCTTCAATCAGAGTCCATGGATTGATTATGGAGAGTACGTATAACGAAGATCAGTAGGTTGGCAGGAAATGATCATCCTTGGATGCTTACTGGCGGTCAAAAGAAATTTGATCCTTTTCTCACATTGATGAATTGACTATGGAGAGAACAAATCATGTTAATGATGTCTCCATAACTTTACTTCAATACAGCACACAGCTTTTCTTTCAAGGAACTTGCTGGAAGTACCAACGAATAATGTACCAAATGATAAGGTCTGGAAACCATGAAGTTGGAAAAGGGGCAAGGATAATTAAGAATTTACGGAATTAGGATAGAGAAGTGGATACCTGGTGTTTAACAGCAAACCAAAAAGCTCACCAGCAGCCAGGTGCTCGACACGAGTGACCATAGTTAGGACTCTGGAAGCATTTCTTCTTGAGCAATAAGATATCTCTCCTGGGTCTTCTGGGTCTTCTGGCTCTTCTGGGTACCTCCAAACACCAGGTACAAGAGAGTCCAAGCATCAGACCCTTCAATTTCAGGCTGACCACATCTTATCATTTGCAGTTACTCCGTAGCTTGTACTCTGTAGCACAGAGAAATAGACGCACACTGCAGGTTGCTCTATTCCATGCCACTCTAAGGTACCATCATACCAGAGAGACACAGTGTACGAAGTAAGTACCTCTACCACAGTCAATTTGTTCTCGGTCTCGCCTCTTCCACTCCCCTGGCCTCAGAAGTCTGAACTCGCTGCTGGCCAGAACGCAAAAAGGTTGAAACTGGGCGCTCAAAGGTCGGAACCACTTGCGGGTGTTTCAACTTCCGATTTAGTACTAGCCGATACTTCATCCAGTAGTTCTGGCTGGGACTTGCCTGCTTTTGAACTTAGCCCCATCTGCCCCACCACCACTATTCTTGTCACATCTTCCAAGTGGGCCAGGTCCCAAGGCTCTACTCCGTATTTTATCAGAGGGGATGCTTTCAGCAGGAATATGCATACCCCCTAAAGGTAAACTAAGTTTTCGGCTGCGTCTGGCACTGTACGTAGACCATCTAGAGGACAGCGCCTGCTAAGGCCAGGTTCAGTGTCCACTTCCACCGACGAACGACATACCTCATCCCAGCCCACGATCTCGTTATCATTTTAATTCCATTATATTATTTTGTCCAGCCAGCTCCTCTATCGTAGGGACTGTTTACGACTACGTATGACCACGACTTTGCTCACTTGAGCCATAATTTTTAGCCCCTAATCCAACCCGACCCGTGTTTGATCCCCGACCCTGGGAGATTTACGCAATACAATTTCTTTTTTATTATTTCCCGTGTTAGAGTATCCGCTGCTTTTTCTTTTCCGTCTCCCCTCTCCTCTTCCGTCACATACCTCAACTTCATCCATCTCCCTTCGATCGAAGCATCGATTGTTCTCTGTTTCGTTTTCCATTTTGGTTCCTCTTTTTCTTTCATCATTTTCGACCAACTCTAGTCTCGCTCGTTAGACAATTGTTTCTCTTTCTCTTTCTTCGTCTTTCAGCTTCACCCCTGGCCTCTGCGCGCTTTGGTCAGAGCAGCCTTCTACGGCCGCGCCCTTTTGATTTCAAGCAATTCTTATCCGACCAGAGTCAACTTTTCACAATGAGTAACGAAGGAGAAAAAGCCAGAGTCTCCGGCGAGGTCTCTCGCCCAGAGCCTACCCTGCCCACCGTCAATCCCGCCGTTGAGAAGTCGGAGCCCCCCAAGCCTACCTTCCACCCTGCCGTCTATGTGAGGTGAGCACAACTATTAAGTTCTTGGTACAATAACGATGAATGGGTTATGCTGAGGCTGTATTAGTGTCTGGATTGCTCTGAGTTCCAGCGTCATCCTGTTCAACAAGCACATCCTGGATTATGCCCAATTCCGTAAGTGAAATCTGGCCGATTTGCTTAGCTGGTCAAGTTTCCTCATTCATCCTACTAACGATTTATTTGTTCAGGCTTCCGTAGGTCTTTCTCTGTCGTTACATCTCGTCAAGCGAAATCTAATTGTTCCCAGCTATCATCCTGACAACATGGCACTTGGCATTCGCGACTTTCATGACTCAAGTTCTCGCCCGCACAACAACTCTGCTGGATGGCCGCAAGACTGTGAAGATGACCGGACGGGTCTACCTGCGCGCTATTGTACCTATTGGTCTTTTCTTCTCCCTGAGTTTGATCTGCGGTAACGTGACATACCTGTACCTGAGTGTTGCCTTTATCCAGATGCTGAAGGTGTGTTTCTGCTCCGATCAACTTACCATATCGCTGGGCGATAATTGCTGATCACCGTACATAGGCAACGACTCCGGTCGCTGTTTTGATCGCTACCTGGGCTATGGGAATGGCCCCTGTCAACCTGAAAGTCCTCTTCAACGTTGCTATTATTGTCGTCGGTGTCGTCATTGCCTCGTTTGGCGAGATCAAGTTCGTCTTCATCGGTTTCCTGTTCCAGATCGGTGGTATTGTCTTCGAAGCCACCCGTTTGGTCATGGTTCAGCGCCTTCTCAGCTCTGCCGAATTCAAGATGGACCCTCTGGTTTCTCTGTACTACTTCGCTCCTGTGTGCGCTGTGATGAACGGTGTCACTGCCTTGTTCGTTGAAGTACCTAACCTGACTATGGGCCACATCTACAACGTTGGTGTCTGGACTTTGCTGGCCAACGCCGTTGTTGCCTTCCTGCTCAACGTTTCTGTCGTCTTCCTGGTAAGTAGTGTCCGCCAACCTCGCATTCCCCATTTTGGTCGTTAACCCTTGAACGCAGATCGGAAAGACATCCTCCCTTGTCATGACCCTCTGTGGTGTACTGAAAGATATCCTTCTTGTCGCTGCATCCATGATGATTTGGCAGACTCCTGTTACCGGTCTCCAGTTCTTCGGTTACTCGATTGCTCTGATCGGCCTGGTCTACTACAAGCTTGGTGGCGACAAGCTTAAGGAGTATGCTGGTCAGGCCAACCGGTCCTGGGCCGAGTACGGTGCCAACCACCCCGCTCAGCGCAAATCCATCATCATCGGTGCCGTCGTTCTCATCTTCTTCCTGCTGATCGGCTCCATGGCGCCCAGCTACGCCCCCGAGTCTGTGGGTAAAGTCAAGGGCATGCTTGGCGGTGCAACTGTTGGAAATGCCTAAAGGAGCGGATGAATGTGCATACATGAAGAGCATGCGAGAATGCTCCTTGAGATGCGGCAACGCAGATACTGCGGGGTGCGTGCTACCCGTCACCTTGCTGGCGGTAGCAAAATAGAATGCAAGATTCCATACGGCAGGAGTCTGGCTTAATACTTTTCATTCACTTTCCATATTAAGGCCGTTTGAAGACATTTCAATGGCCATATATTTTCTTTACCTCACCCTCTCCTGAATTAATGCGCCTCCGTTGAGATCGTCCACATGCTTGACCACTGGCGGCCTGACTTGGCGACATGCAGGGAATGCAGCCGGTCTCGCCTTCCTAAATGCGTTGACATCCAGATGATATGTTTTGACCTTCGGAGGTGTTCCCTTCTTTTCCGCATTTTGCATCACGGATATCATCCGTACGGGGACTGCAGAGGTTTATTGTTTTTCATCTTTTTCTATGAACATTGACTGTCATGTTAGATTAGCACGAGGTTCCGGTGTCGGATGTGTGTTGTCTTCTGTTTCTTCATCTTCCTTCTCGCCGACGTTTTCTTTCTCCCTTTTTACTTTCCCCCTGTGAATATAGGATACTTCTCATCTGCTACCAAAATAGAGTTTGCTTTTTTCTTGGATTGACGAGAAATGCAATAGATTACATTGTGTTCATCATGACGGTCGAGGTCCTTGGTTGTCTTGCTCTCTCCCCGAGAAAACCCCCAGCCACGCCAATGTTATCCTGAGGCATTTGGCCATTTGCAAGGCTCCCAATCACATTTCGTTGCGCGAGCTGCCAAAGCGGGCCACAGTTACGAACCAATCATGACCCAGCTGAAACCTCAGGCCAGCAACAGGCGGATTGGCCAATAATTGTGCGGAGTGGCGCACAGAAGGGGCCGAGGCGCGGACAGGGCATGCCTATTCTGTCCAGTCAAATTGGCTCTACGAAGACACTGACCCACATTGCACTGGCCAGCGTTGTTATCCATCAACCAATAATGCGGCAATCCTTACAGGCCGATCTGGATCTTGTGGGGTTTGCAAATCATTACGGTATTGTATGGTATGCGGCTGCCGGGCACCGCCCTGCTTGCATAGCAACGCTGCAAGTGCTGCATGGCTTGGCACTGTACCATACAGTATCAAGGCAGATTCTCTCCGCATCCTCCAAAGAAGCTCTAAGCGACGCAAAAAAGATCCGCATCCGTCAGCGCCTTTTCACGCGTTCTTCCAAATCTCTCTCTCTCTCTCTCCGCTGATCCCGTGGATCTAAGTTCTCACACTTCTTGTCATCACGTCTTCTCCCATCACCTTTCTTGTGCTGCTTTTCCTTCCTCTTCTTCGTCCCAATTCCTCTCCTTCTCCTCGCCTTCCATTACTCACTCATCTCTCAAAGTCTGTCCAACAACATTCGACAGTCGTCTGATATACCTCATTACTTCTCTTCTCCGGGCTTTTTGACAGCCATCGCCTTCTCCGCATCTCACTTCTTCTCATCGGCGTCATTCAATCATCTTGCTTTCCTCTGCAGGTTACTCTAGCTCGTTTTTTTTTAATTAGCTCACTTAACAGGACAGAACGCAACAGTTCGGATTCTCCATTGTAACCACCTTCCCAAGTCTTTCGCCATGTGCCCAATGCTCCTCAGCGGTCTTGCGGATGGACCCGCCATGGTCCTATCCCCTCGCCAGGAACACGCTTTTGTTCAGTTCCCTCGCCAGTCGCAGCCCGACTCGGCCTCTGCCGCCTCTCATAATTCATTCTTCAAGACCTCGTCGTTCTCCAACAATATCTTCGGTGCGCAGAAGCTGGCCAACAACGCAGCCAGTTCTTCCAGAATTTCGCGCAAGAGATCGCGAGATGAAGCCGAGTTTGAAGAAGCCCTCAATCCTTCGAGCGCGCCTGCAGTGGCTGCGCCAGCGCCAGCACCAAAGGAGGAGCCTATCTACGGGGAGGGTATGACACTTATCAATCCTCGCACCGGCATGTCGCTTTCTGCAGAGAGCCAGACAGGTACCTGGTACGAAGAACATCTCGAAACCGCCGCTGCCACGGCGGCTCCTCTCTCGTTGCGGTCCCAAGCCAGCTCGTCCGAACTCCACAGCCGCAAGTCGCAGCGTCTCGACCCATCCGCCTCCCGTGTCGACGATATCACTCTCGCCCACATTCAACGAAGACTTCACGAGACAACCGACGATGACAACCGCCGCCTCCTCAACGCCGGAGCCCTCACCAGCTCCTTAACCCCGAACGAACCCCAGGTTGACGACGCAACCCATCTCCTCGGAATCAGCTGGCAACGAATCACTACCGACGACGTCGACATGGCGGCCGCCGTGCGTGGCTGGAAAAAGTACATCGACAAGCAATTCGCACCGTACCTCCTGGACTCGCAGATCCTCATGAAGAACCGCGCGCTCAACGCGTACCTGGTCACAGCGCGACCAATTACTCCTGCCGGACCTGCTATCGCCCCGGCCTTCTATCTCTTCAGCGAAGACCTCACCCAGGCTCAGCTTGTGGCCTCCTCCTGGGAACAATGCGTGCACAATCTTCGCTCGGCTCCCGTAATCTTTGAGCAAAATCAAGTTCTCAATGCTGCAGACAGACCATTCAATAACAACAGCAGCGGCTCAAGTGTTCTAGGCCTCCACACCACCGAGCCGGGCCTCCCGCTCCTGCAAACGATGTGTGCCCAACCAGTCAGCAGCGACATGTGTGCGGGATTGAACAATAGCGTAGGAATGGCGATGGGGATGGAAATTGATACTTAAAAGCAAGCAGTTCATCAACGACACAACCGTTAACGACATCTCGACGACGACGACCCAGAGCCGCTTTCCTTCTCGCTTGCGCGTTCGCATTTTGCACCGCGAATTTCGACAGAACGCCTAACCTTTTCTGGTAGTTTAACATCTTCGGCCCGTTGTCGTGGTTATTTATCGTAATTTTTCGTCTCATTTTCTCGGAGTTGCATTTGTGGGTTCTTTTCTTTCTTCTTTTTTATGTGTTATTTCTTTTATTTTTCTATCTCTTCCAACATCGAATATGAATTGTTGCAAATCTGAAACGAAGTGAGAGAAGAAACAGAAGGGGTTGTAGTGGACGGACGTCATGCTTTCGTATCTTACCATTCCACCTGTTTGTGCTTTTATTATTGTGCTTATGCCAATCAGTGAGGCCTGTCTAGCAAAGAATAATAGGAAAACAAACCAATGAAAGAAAAAACAATTCTTCACGAGCATCGAATGCTATTTGAACGCGAAAATTCTCATTAACTACGTATATCGTATTGTAATTAGACTCACATGATCACTAGCTAAGTATATATCGCAGAGGCAGGTTGGACTACCGGCTACCAGAACTGATCTGGCATCGCTTGATAGCTGTACAGGGTATGTAGACAATCTATTTTCCATCCTTCCGTCGGTAAACGTAACCGTCATCTCGTCTCGAATTGAATCGTAACAATTTTCATTGCGTCGATCTGATTCCCTTCCCTGTCTTGCGGCTCCTCAGCTCCGAGGCCAGGGCCGCGACGCATGTGCTGACCACTGCACTGGCCTTGCGCTGAAGCCGCAAGTTTATTGCTAATGGTCTAGCCGATCTTCTCGACGATAACCTCGGAATGGCCCTTGGTCTGGCTTTCCTCGTCGGTGTGGTGGACCTTGAGCGAATCCCTGAGGAACAGGCCGTCGATCTCTTCAAGGGTTAGATTGGCGGTCTMAGGGTAGAAGAAGTAGATGAGCTAGGGGCCCGGGATTAGTAAATGATGGCAGTTGATGGTGACAGTGGTTTTCACTCACGGGTATGAAGGAGAAATTAAGGCACATGAAGATGAGATAGGTCTTCCAGCGCAGCTTTTCAAGCAGGATGGGAGTGATCATGGCCACGAAGAAGTTCCATAGCCAGTTCGCGGAGACCCCGATGGATTGTCTATTTATTTGAGGTTAGAAGATCATACAGCACTCCAAGGGTCACTTGGCATATGGACTTACCCTTTGGTCCGCGCATGCAGAGGGAGGAGTTCAGGTCCGTATGGCCATGGGATGCAATTGGTGGATGCTCCGAAGATGAGCATGAACAGGAAGAAGAACGCAACGGCCGCTGTCGCCGTGGGCTTTGCCTGGGATGTTCCTGATCAAATGTTAAGGCGCTGAAGTGCTGTAAAGGAGAGACTTAGAGATACCTTCAAACGAAAACAGGATGGCAAGCATCAACATGCAGAAGCCTAGGCCGAATGATCCCCACATCATGGGGTTTCGACGTCCAAGGCGATCTGCATACAGAGTAGGGTACAAAGAACCTAGAGCAATATGATTAGTGTGTTGCGTCCTGTGCGTGAATATGTCAAATGAATCCTACCGATGACAAACATAATCTGAATCACGCCACCAACGAGCGAGCTCATCTTTGCTGTGAGGCCAACGTTGTCCTGCAAGACTAAATAATGGGTCAGAAAAACTCTAGCCCTTATTTGGAGACAGCAGTCTGATTCTCACCCGTTGTAACGTAGAACTGGCTTCTTGTCAGCTTGCACAGTCTGCAAACATGTATCTGTGGTCACTTACAACTATGATATTGGTACCGCCCATTTGGTTTATGAACTGGAGCCCATAAGCCATAAGAACCCGTCGACCAGTCTGCAAGTCATCTCTCTTGAGAAATATTTGGGACCATCTGTATTCTCCACGCGCGCTTTCCAACTCGAGTGCTTGTAGAATTCCTTCGGACTCAGCAAGCACCTTCGGGTGATCAGGTGTCCGGTCATACACCTCACACAGAACCTGCAGTGCTTCTTCGTTACGACCTTTCCTGTATAGCCACCGAGGACTTTCTGGGAGCCTATTCCACCCGTTAGACCTGACTGACATTCTTTGTTCAAGTGCAGTTGTACGAGGAAACGGCCGACTTACCCAGCAACCAGAATAACTACAAGGACGGCGAATATCTCCTGACAAGCGATAGGCAATCGCCAACTGATTGACCCTGTAACAAAGGTCATACCATAGTCAAACCAATAGGCAAGGACAATCCCAAATCCGACGGCAAGCGGGAGGCTGCACACAAATTTTCCCCGTTTCCGTGCCTCACATAGCTCCGCTTGGTAGACAGGCACTAATGTCGACATAATACCAGTGCCGATGCCGTTGACGAAGCGGGATATGAGTAACTGTGTTAGGGAGTAAGAGCATGTTTGGACCGTACCACCGACCTATAGAGCCAGGCAGGTTAGTTGCTGTCCATCTCATTCATGCACGGGCGGCACTCACCACTACATAGACCATCGAAAACCACATAGACTTTTGAAACCCAAGCCTGTCTGTAGTCATAAACGCAATGAAGGTACCGAAGAAGCAGCCAAGGTTGTAGATAGACACTAGGAATCCGAGCATGCCCGCGCGGGGGTGGTTGACGATGCTCAGAAAGTCTTCATTGTTGATGATTCCAGAGAAAACACCCTGATTGTAACCTGGATAAAGAATACAGAGTTAGTTACCAACCGTCAATCTGTAACGCTTCATGGTATCCCACCGAATAGGACAAATGCAATCTGGCAGGTGATCAGAATCGCCATCCGAAGGCCTAGCCCTCGGCTATACATCTTGATCTTAGCCATGCTACAAGTGGAAAGACGATGAGACGTCAGGAAGGAGAATCGATTCAGAAGATGCTTCAATGGATAGTCAATTAAGAAGTATTTATGTACGCCACACGATGCAATATAGGGGGGCGCACGAGTGGATGATGCAAGCCATGCAGATCTACGACATACCTGCTACAACTCGGGAGCTCTGGCGCGCACAGCGCGGAGCTTCATTGCCCTCCTAACAGGTTTACTCATCCCAAGAGTTCATTGAGCCATTCGAGACGGTCACAGGCGCAATGCTCCATACCAGATTCCGCGGAAATCGGGGAAACTCTCACGGCTATGCTAAAGATGGAATCAAGGAGGAACTGGTGATCGAGAACTCCAAGGAAAAGGTCGCATCAGGCGGGCCCGGAGATTTTGTCCTATCATTATAGTCCGTGAGAGGCTTTTTCCTTACGCATTCCTGAAGTTCAACGGGGACTCGGAGCAGAGTCCGAGCTTTGAGGAGGAAAAATCTTCCCAGCAAGTCTCGAGCAGTCCAAGAATAAGACGTGCATCATGCTGAATCTTATTTGCATACTTCAAGCTTCAGTTTGACATCACCCTGTGTCATGATCACTGATGAAAAGCAGGTTGTGGACTGAACAGAAAATGGTTGCCTTTGAGCTTGGACACGGTACCATCACTCGACGCACTTTAGGATATCATACGACTCCTCATCTCTGTTATCTTTCTTTCCCAAACTTCCGGCAGGGGTGACCCCTTGTTCTGATGAGAGTTCCGCATCAGCTAGGTCTGTCCTAGCCGTTAGACAAAGTCCCGTTATAGAAGCTCGAGCCAGAAGGCGATGATCACAAGCATATAGTTCAGTCCTTTTTGCTGCGGAATGGCAAAGAAAGCTTGTGTGGGGCAGTCGAACTTGAATGCATGATGACGCCGAGTCAAATGAGCGAGCTTCTGATGACAGTACTTTCGTGACGGTGCTGGATGATGGGAGAGGAAGCCGGTGGAGAGTGGTTGTTGACAAGAGGAATCTCACCATGTACTCTTTGCACATCCATACAACCACGTGACGAAGGCAGCACAATCGCGGTTCCCACAAAACTACAAAAAAGTACATCAGATGAAGCGGAAGTGTCTATGAATTCAGTAAACTGTACACGTACAAAGTGCGGCGGACTTTTGCCTGCCTATCGTGGAATTGGGATAGAAGGGCAGCCTTTTGGAGTAGCGACAATTCCCCATTGGGTAGTAGCCTTATTGCGCATGGAATGTCGACGACCAAAAATAGCTAGACTCCATATTTCATGGTGAGCTGTTCATGGTAGACGATCTTCTGCCACTCTAAATAATGACTGAAACTGAAAACTGACTGATGGCTGGTTAGCTACAGGGAGGCGCTCATTCCTACTGACGATCGATTTCCTGGTCAAGTAACTCGATACTCCGAACGGGGCAAAAGGTGATCGCTGATCAAGAGACTCAAGGAAAAACCTCCGCCACTCAAGCAGCAAGTCTATTCGAGAGGCTTTTTATTTTAATCTCAATGGACCATCAACGGTTCTGCATCTCATCATCTAGCTCTAGACTTTGTGTTGAGAGGAGGGGTGCATAAGATGAGATAGATGCTTTCAAAGCTTGAGCGCTTATCTCGGTTCAGTCTAATCGCTACCGTAATCACTTTCATCGTCGTAGTAGTCGCCGTACTGCCCTGCAAACGCAGCATCCACCCCATCGGGATCCTCCTCATAATCATCCTCTTCGTCCTCATAGTCGTCCGCTTCTTCGTCTGGAATCTTGCTTTCTGACTCAGGCGCTGGTCCGTGCACCTCCTCGTTGGTATGTGCGCGGTCAATTTTGCCAACTTGCACTCCCGGCTGAAGGGGTTTCTCGCCCGGAAGTTGCGCGGGCCTCGTAGGGGGAGCGGGAGAGGCGACAGGCTTGGCAGTTGCCAGAGAAATCGCCCGCGGTTCCACACTGGCGCTGCGTCGTGAAGCCACACTCTGGCTTCGACTCCGGCTCCTGCTCATACTCTCCGCCTTGGCCTTGGCAGCCTCGTCGGCTCCTTCATCGCCGAACAATGACTCCAGAAGGCGATAGTTGATCTTCTTACTAAACCCTCTGCGTTCGAGCATGCGACGAGTTGCTTCGGCGGGGGTAGATGCCCGGGTGCTTCTGCCATCCGCATCCTCCCCGTCCCCTTCTAGGTAGGTGACGTCTCCTAGCCTACCCCTTCGGCGTTTACGAGGCTTACGCATTCCTGGCTGGGAGTCTGCCTCCGCCAGGGCTCGTTTCAAGGCCTTGGCTTGTTGTGTCCGCAAGTAGTCCTTGTTCTCGTGCACCCAAATTCGTTCTTTGATTTCGACTTCGGCTGGAGATAGAAGACAGTTGGCGACCTCAGGATCATCTTCGAATTCGGAGGCGTCAATTTCTGCTCGGTCAGAAACTTTGTTCTCTTCCTCCCGGCCCGAAGCCACACTCTCAATCATGTTAGAGCCTTTCGATAGGAGGGCCGTCATCTCATTTTCAAGAGCTTCCTCCGATGCAATCTGATCAGGGGTCGGCGACGGCAGCTTTGTTCGTTTGGGCGCCGCGGGGTGTGCGGATTTTGTTATTGCCGCTTCTTCCCCAACTTCCAATAAAACCTCGTTGAGCACAGAGGTTACGGACGCTCGCCGTCGGCCACTGTCCGCCGTGGTCAGCGCGGGGTCAACCGGGAGGCTAGGAATAGCGAAGCCATCCGCATCAAGACGCCTCGGCTCAGCAGGAGTCGCGTCCTGCATGTCTCCCTCGATCTCAGCCGCGGTGTCCGAGGCCTTTCTTTTTATGCTTCGTGATGGCTTTCTTCCCTCCCTGGCTCTGGTAAAGGAAGGGGGATCATGTGCATTCTCCAGTTGTACGGAGCGAAACTGATCGACAGTAAGCTCAGCGCTCTCCGTTGAGCTAAATTCATTCAAACGCTGGTTAATGGTGATCTCGGTGACTTTCACCACATAAACGACCTCACGAACGGTTCGACGAAAATTGTTCATTCGAGCTGCAAGGATCAAAGCAGCGCCACAAATACCGGCCGGACGTCGACCGGTAGTCATCCAATCACGGTTCATTCGCTGAACAATGCGGACTGCCTCGCTGGCAACTTGCATCGTCGCGGTTCCAAATTCGAGTTGCTTGGCGAACCGATAGATCAAACTCTCCGGATCAATTGGGTTCATCAAAAAGACATTACCGCCAAGACGTAGTTCATCTAGTAGGGCCTTGTAGGTTCGACCGAGTTTGAATACATTGACCTGAACAAAATTAGCGATGCACGGACACAGTGTTTAATTGCAGTAGATCACTTACCATCAGTACATCAGCAAAATCAATAAGCATGACAGTGTTGCCATCTTGGCGTCGACACGCGATATACAGACAGACAGCTGCAACCGTCTTTGTCCGACGACCCTGGATGAAGTTTAACCCGACAGCAAGTTTGAAAACCTGACCAGCAGCTTTCATGGCACTCTCTGGGATGTTCAGAGCACGACTTAGTTGGTTTATATAACGAGTTCCTTGCCAAAGTCAGCACGAGCAAGTCGAAAAAAATGAGGGAACAATAATGCCATACCGTTTTGTTCTGTAATTTCTCGACTTTCCATAGCACCTCCTCGTTGAAAGCCCGGTCCATAGCTGCGGACATGGGTTTGGTCTTCACCAACAAACGTTCCTTGAACGACCGCTGCACCCGATGATGATTCACCGAAAGTGACTTCGGAGACGATATTTGCCTCACTAATGACAGTACCACAACCCGAGCAAACCTTCTGACCATCATCCTCCACAATATGAGGAGCTGGACATCCAGGATTGGGACATGTAGTGGTCTTAGGATGGGTAGTAGGCCTGGCGGCCTGGGGGCGTGCGATTGGTTGAGGCCGTTTAATCGGAGTCGGAGTAGGAGCCTTGAGACTCGCCAAACGGCCTACCGGCGGAGCTCTCGGTCCACTCCTAGGGGTCATGGAGGGACGCATATTAGGTCTAAACGCAGACATCATGCACAACGTGGTGTACTCGGAGGAGAGGCCGAGTTCGAATTTGACAAGACAACCTTAGGCTGAAGGGTGAACCTCAGATAGGATGGGGGTAGAGCATAACGGACAAGGGTTTACGGAGAAGCAAATAACGTGCTAAAGATCAGTCCTTGGCAGTAAGAGGACAACAACTGTACTCTGAACCTGATATACGGCGTCGTTGAGTGGACCAATCACGAAAAGGAGGGTCGAGTCTGGACTTCCAAAAAGGGAAAGTAGTGGGCTGGGAGAAGGAAAAATGCCCAGAGAACCCGAAGGACGTCTGACGAGTGAGCACTCCCAGCTCGACCAGAAGAATGGATAATACGATATGGAATATTTCGGAAATTTATCGGACGAAAGAGCAACGGCCGCCGGTTGTAACCCCCAGTAAAAAAAATGAAGAATAAGGATGAAGTCTGTCGATGGCGGGTGAAGACGATGAAGGAGGATTGGGAAGAACGCGAGATTTGCTGGGGGGCGACTTTGCACGCGTCAAATTTTGTCCGGATCAGTTACGGTGGCCCAGTGGGATTATCACGTGAGGTAGATGCCTCGGGGAGCGGCGGTTCGAATCTCGGGACGAGAACATTTTATAGAATCAATTGAGCTCAGTTTGCTGTCAATTTCAGTTTCATAGACCTTAGCATTTCATTTTTAATTGTGATCGATTACTATTTCTAACCTCTGGATTTCATGGAGTCTGTGCTCCACTAACAAAGAAGAGATCCATCTCACTTTATAGACTCGGTGTGAAGATTATGGCTTATACTCCGTAGCTTAGTCTATAATCACCGTTGGCTCATTCTCCAAGAGTTGTCGGAATTCATACTATAGATATCATACAGAGTACAGCTATAGGTGTCATACGGAGTACAGCAGATCTGATCATTATCAGATTAGCTTGCCACTAAGAAAGTGGTTCCTCCGCAGTCAATGGATATCCGCCACTCGGTTCTACTCCGTCGGTCCCGTTCGTCACCAAAATTTAACATCACAACTGCACGACGTCCACGAGATAGCCTTTCAAGGCCGATGAAAACACCATCACATGTGTTTGGCTGAGAGTCGTGCATTCCCGGGGGATCAAGGACTGACGTGACCTTGCCTTGTGGTATGCCGCGAATCCGCCATTGAATCATATGGAGACCTTCTGTCCGGTTGCGAGATTTGTGCGTGGTTTAGCGTACATTGGAGATCCACACTCTGCAGCTTGAGGATGAACTACGCATAAAAGTCGCATTTTCGCCTTGTTTCGATTGCATTCATCTACGTCAAATTTTACTCTTTCAAGTGATGAAGAAACTGCATTTCAAAAGACTCCTTGACAGTCATTTGTCATCAGTTGTTCTTCAAAAAGCGTGCGATTCCATGTTCCCGCTGCTCCACTTCAGTATCATTCATGCCCTTTTCTTTCATATTGCAGACTCTCATCATCCTTGACAGGACAAGCAGTTGTATAAGATCCGTTGGAACTGCAATTGCATAAACAGAATTCTTGACTGACTTGTGCTGCCTTTACCAACTTGCAATCGTCCATCTGGGGCAGCTTGCACGTACCCAAACTGGGCTATCGCCTTCAGACAATTTCCTTTCAGCGTGCTTCGGAACATCTGAGTTGAGCATAGATCTTTCTCCAAATTTCGGTACCCATAACCATGCCCACGGAAACGAGGGCTCTTGCGTCTTCATCCCCTGTAGCGGCGGATGCTCATTGCCTCACAAGCTTGTTTTTCGTGAGCAATGTGCATTGCTCTTCGTGCATCGCGTACATCACTGAGGTTCTCTCAGAAGAATCGGGGGTGGAAAATATCTCAGTTTCTATCTTGACGCATGAAGTCCGCGTGCTGCACAGCTTAGACTCGAAGCCGGCAGATTTAGCCAGGGCTCTCATTCAAGCGGCCTTCGAAGTCCATCATGTTACCACATACGATCATGACGGCGCGGTAGTATCCGATCTTGATACAACCTCAGAATCTGGATTTGTCTCTGCCCTTCATTCCCCCGCATTCGCCTCGGCTTCCGAAAACAGGCGGCATATCGTCAATTGCGATGCCTGCAGGAGAGAAGAACTCGAGCGACAGACAGCAGTAGCAGCGGATACATCAAAAGAGGCCGCTGCGTCAACAAATGGCAAAGCCCAAAGCCCCGCGCACCGATTTGCCGGCGCCCGGGACTCCTCTGACGTTGAAAGCCTTGTTTCTCGAAAGTCTCTAGCAGATGCGAGTAGCTCAACCATCGGGAATGACACTCAGCAAGTGCCTCCGCCGGATGATAAAGAATTCAATGCTCGTATCAGCATTGGTGGGATGAGTTGTGCATCATGCGTTAATACTATTACAAAGGAAGTCCAACAACTCGACTTTGTCCGTGAGGTGACCGTCAATCTTCTCACCAATAGTGCAACGCTGCTCTATACAGGCCCTCAAAGAAACATCGACAAGATTGTTGACCTGATAGAAGACATTGGTTATGAAGCTTCTGTGGACGAAATCGAGCCGGTCGTTGCAACCGCACCTTCAGCTTCAGCTTATCTCGCCGAGATTGCCATTGGTGGAATGACCTGTGGCTCCTGTTCTGCGACCATCACCCAAGGGCTTGAAGAATTGCCCTTTGTGACGGAAGTTTCCGTGAATCTTCTGGCTCACAATGGCAGAGTTCAGTTTGTGGGACGGGAAAATGTTGATGCCGTTTTGGAGAAAATCGATGATCTTGGTTACGAGGCCTCCCTCGACAACCTCCAACCTGTGGTCATGAACAGCGAAGAGGATAAGAACCAGAAACGGACCGTCTCAATTCGCGTGGATGGCATGTTTTGCCACCATTGTCCGAAGCGGGTTCTCGACTCTTTGAAGGTGTTCCCCGACGTGGAATGCGAACGAACGTTATCCCTCGACAATAACGTTCTGAAAGTTACATATACGCCTGACCCTCCTTCGTTGACAGTCCGGGCCATCATTCAGGTAGTTGAGTCTGCGCATGAGGCTTTTCAGGCGTCGGTCTTTCATCCTCCCAGTCTCGAAGATCGATCTCGCGCCATGCAGCTGCACGAACGTCGCCGATTGTTGATGCGCTTTACCTTTGTTTTTTTGGTGGCGATCCCGACTTTCTTGATTGGTATTGTCTTCATGAGCCTTGTGTCATCGAACAACGGGGTTAGGAAATATCTAGAGCAGCCGATGTGGGCTGGAAGTGTCTCCCGGATGGAATGGGCACTCTTCATCATGACTACGCCAGTCATGTTCTATGGCACAGATATTTTCCACGTACGAGCCATGAAAGAGATCTATTCTCTTTGGCGACCAGGAAGCCGCACTCCAATCCTGCGGAGATTCTATCGCTTCGGCAGCATGAATCTTCTGATTTCCGCCGGTACCACAGTGGCATACGTGTCTTCGTTGGCTGTTCTCATCATGGATGCTGCCGCAAAGACATCCACCAGCAGCCACAGCACAACATATTTTGACTCCGTGGTGTTTCTGACGTTGTTCATCCTCGCTGGCCGGTTCATGGAAGCCTACAGCAAGGCGCGGACAGGAGATGCCGTTGCGTCTCTTGGAAAGCTAAGGCCCTCTGAAGCAATATTGGTCGAAAACTCTACCCCTACCGATCAGTCTGAATCTGGGTCATCCTCGGTTGAGAGTCAACAGCGGATTGCAGTTGATTTGCTGGAAATTGGGGATGTTGTCAGCATCCCTCACGGCGCTTCCCCTCCCGCAGACGGTGTCATTATTGGTCAGAATACCTACCAGTTCGACGAGAGTTCCTTGACTGGAGAATCCAAGCCGGTGCAAAAATCAGCGGATGACCAAGTTTTCACGGGATCTGTGAATGTTGGCCAGCCCGTGAAAATCAAGGTTACTGCCCTCGGCGGCTCCTCCATGCTGGACCAGATCATCAGCGTGGTCCGCGAGGGACAGAGCAGACGAGCTCCTCTGGAAAGGGTTGCGGATGTTCTCACATCGCATTTCGTGCCTGTGATTACTCTCATAGCAATCCTCACATTTATCATCTGGCTCTCTCTCGGGCTTTCTGGAGCGTTGCCCCCAGACTACCTTGACACCGAACGGGGTGGCTGGGCTTTTTGGAGCCTAGAGTTTGCAATTGCTGTGTTCGTTGTTGCCTGCCCGTGTGGGTTGGCCCTTGCTGCCCCTACAGCTCTCTTCGTGGGTGGTGGGTTGGCTGCCAGACATGGTATCCTCGTCAAAGGCGGAGGAGAAGCGTTTCAAGAAGCGAGCCGCCTCAACGCGATTATCTTCGACAAGACGGGTACTCTTACAGAGGGTGGTAGTCTAAAGGTCTCCGATCATGAAGTCCTTGTTACGGACGCTGAGCAGATTCGGGTCTCGTGGAAGCTTGCTCAGCAGCTGGAGGAAAGCAGCAATCATCCTATCGCTCGTGCGGTTTCTGCGTTCTGCAAGGGGCGTTCTGAAATTCCCGTCGTAGCCTCCGACATTGAAGAGAAATCCGGAAAAGGCATGACGGGCACTTTCACTGTCTCAATCAACGATCCTGCATCAGACGCCTCGGCTACAGTGGTCTATGAAGCCGCAATCGGCAACGAGGCTCTTCTCCAGAGCCTTCCGTCTGCAGTAGACACTCCCCGTCTTTCCAGTCTGCTGAAGGAGTACCAGTCCGCAGGAAAATCCACTGCGATCCTATCACTCCGCAAAATCGAGCCAACTTCTACAGACAAACCCTCGTTCACGCCGGCCATTGTCTTTGCCACAACTGATGCTATCCGCCCGCAGGCCTCAGAAATCATCTCTCAGCTCCGCAAGCGGCACGTCGATGTCTTCATGTGCACAGGGGACAACCTAACCACCGCCTACGCCGTCGCAGACATGGTCGGCATCTCCCGTTCTAATGTGATGGCCAACGTCATGCCAGCCGGCAAAGCCGACTTTGTCCGCAAGGTCCAGGATGGGCTGTACCGCGTCCGAAACGAAGACGAAGCCGAGAGTCAAACGAACCGATCTGGTTCACGGTCGATTGTCGCCTTCGTCGGCGATGGCGTTAACGACTCGCCCGCTCTCGCAGCCGCCGACGTCAGTATCGCCATGGCGTCCGGCTCTGACGTCGCCATGAACTCCGCTAGCTTCATCCTCCTCAACTCCGAGCTGGATACCATTMTCCAGCTGGTCCTCCTCAGCCGGCGCGTCTTCAACCGCGTGAAGATGAACTTTGGCTGGGCGGTTGTGTATAACCTCTGCCTTGTGCCTGTTGCTGCGGGCGTATTCTATCCCATCGTCAGTGGACAGAAGCATATGATGATGGACGGCGATATGGTCACTGTCAATGACCACTGGAGGCTTAGTCCGGTGTGGGCTGCGTTGGCCATGGCGTTGAGCAGCGTTTCGGTTGTCTGCAGTAGTCTTGCTCTCGCGATTGACGGGCAGACGATTAGAAAGGTGTTGGGTCGGTCTAGGTCTTGAAGGATTTTGTCGGAGAGCTTTCATCATGTCACAGGCTGGCGTTGGTTATTGGGAAGGGTATCGGAATGAGATTATGACCGTTACGATCGTTACGATCGCGAATGACTTGTAAATAGTAAAGCATCATATGTTTGTTGTCTTTATCGACATCGAAATTTGTCATTTTAATGACTGGCTTTATTGCTACTAATTATACCTACCTTATCGAAGTATCATTACCCTAATTCGAGATAATCAAGATATTAACCTAAAGATATGATATTCAACCCGTGAATGAAAACCTCTTGGATATTGTGAATGCTTGCCCTATAGCATACAACTATCTATTATCCCAGACACCAAGTGAGGGGACTTGTGCAACAGGCACTTATCCCAGGCTTATCCATCCGTACCCCAAATGTCGGCAATCTTTTTACTGAGTACTTTGCCCATCTTCTTACGGCCAACCAATGACTTTGTCCGCTCAAAAACCATATCTTCTCGACCCTTAGCATCCAGTTTCTCGAACGCTTCGATGAACTCCCGCGGAGTGGACCATCTTTTTTGGATTTCAAGGGCCTTCTCCCCTGTTACGCCCCTCGTGCACATGAGCATCTTCAGGAAAACATCGCGGAGAGACAGGATATCAGATTTGGAGGTGAGGGCGGAGAAGGTGGAGAAGGTGACAGAGTATGTTACTGACGGATCACGAGCTCGAAGTCGCTCAAGTGCTGTGAGATAGGATTGAGCGGAAGACAATTGTCGGCTTGGGATCAGGCTGAGGGTATGTGTTGGTGGCGAAAAGCAGTACATCTTCTGTAGGAGAAATGTCATCCGAGCCAGATAGCGGATCGTATCATCGAGATTCCGCGTCTGTTTGACGAAGTAGCCGTTGACGACCTGCGTCGAGGCGATGGCGGATGCCATCATTTCCTGATACTTCATGGCGCTGGCACTGCCGACATCGTGGGTAATGGAGAACTCTTCGATTAGGTAGATGACGTTTTTGATGCCGGAGCGACGGAGACGGAATTTCTGTTCGTGGAATCGCCCGTCTTTGATAGAACCGAGGAGATCGTCCATCCTTTTTCGCTCCACGATGAAATCCAGCATCACCTCGTTGCATTCTTCGCCGTACTGTGAAAGGAACGTAGGGTCATTGCACCTGGCAACCCACATTGCATCTCCCAGTTCCAGGGCACGTACTTCGGGGGTGATGCCTTTTTTGCTTAGCTCATTGGCAAGGTAGTCGCGGTCTTTGGATGACCGGACCTCGCGCGTGTCCAGTACCAGCTGGACTGTGAAACTATTGGCAGGAAGTGCGATGGGTTCAATTCTGATCTCATCAATAGGATCTCTTCCTCCATCGCTGTCTAGTATTTGAACGTCTTCGTCATTCTCATCGTCTCGTAGAAATTCCGGACCAACAATATTGTTGTCGTTACCACTAAGCCTCGGGCCACTGGCGCCTGTATTGCTTTGAGCATAAGTACTCGAGACGCCTTGTTCGATCGACATTGTGTCCTGTCAATGTCAGACTTCTGCTTTTCCTCCTTTACTGTCGTTTCTTACTGTTTGATGCCTGAAAGTCAACGTATTTGAATCCCCCCCGKGCAATGTCTTCTTGATTCTCTTCGCAACTTCCCAACCTTCCTCAGTTAGCGCATACCTCCGCAGGGGCCGTCCATGGTCGTAAACAAGCTCCTTTTGGAGAAGCGTTTTCATCGAATTCCAAGCGGTGTAGAATTTGGAAGGGTCAGGAGGGACCGTGAAAGAACTGTCGCAATGTGGCTGAGCCTTCTCAATCAACTGAGCTTTCGTCAAGCCTTGAGATGCATTCTCATCCAGTGTTGCTAGACCTAACAGTAGCGCGTAGGGACCGGAGCGCAGAGAAGGCACATATGGCTTTGCTTTCCGTGGTTTCTTCGCTGGCTGATCGTCAACACCCTCGTCGGAAGTTCTTTTGCTCGCTGCTGCCTTGTGAGGATGTTCGGGCATCGGTAGCCCATTTTCGTCACAGTACGCCTTCAGTTTCTCCGTCAAGCGCTCACATAGCTTCGGTCCAAGACCGTTCAGCTGTTGTGCCTCAGATGGATGCTGGAAGACAAGCGGACAAGCCTTCATCGACTCATACGCTTTCTTGTATCTGACAACGTATGAGCTTGGCTGATAGAAGGAAAATTTTGAAATAAGTATACTGACACTGTGACGCCTTTGCTGTTGCGTTCGCGAGCCTGATCTAACCATTCTTTGATCCACCCCAAAAGCAGGGGATTCGCACAGGTCTCACTCATGCTTTCTTCCGTCTACGGTTGATTCATCCATAGAATGTTCATAATGGACTCGGAGGAATCAGCGAGGTGCTGCTATCATAGAACCCTCTGTGAAGTGAGTCTGATAACGCGTCTTTGCTGAAGTTCACGTGTATTTCCACTTTTGGCAAGATGAGGGAGGTGTGGCGTTGTATGTGTGGCGCCAATGTGGCACATTACACACGGGCTTAGTCACATGATCAGCAGCCTGGCCTGCGCTCCTGGTCTTCTCTTTTTGGAGTTCAAATGGCTGAACCTCAGGCTGCAAATTTGATGCCTTAGGTACTGTGTTCTTCTGAACAACACGTGCTGAGCG
This sequence comes from Aspergillus pseudoviridinutans, assembly GCF_018340605.1. Classification (NCBI taxonomy): domain Eukaryota; kingdom Fungi; phylum Ascomycota; class Eurotiomycetes; order Eurotiales; family Aspergillaceae; genus Aspergillus; species Aspergillus pseudoviridinutans. The sequence goes on from NW_025091284.1 coordinate 3,958,118, forward strand.
ATGTTGACCAGGGTAGACTATCCATCGTACCTTATGGTCTTACAAGCTCTTGACACGGACCAAGGGAATCTAGATCCCTGGAGGACGGAGGACCAGTGGTTGTTCACCAACAGGATAATTGCAGGGGATGACGTCGATGGTCCCCGCAACAGGAGACCTGCCTAGGAACGTGCAGAGTTGCAGACATAAAAGAGAAATGCGGCTCGATGATGTAAATTAATCGTCCTGTCAATGCAATGTGTTTCTCTGTTTGAGTCGCTTTTCCATCTTTGCCAAATACGATGTCTGATGCGCCAGAGTTCCTTCGAGCGCCAGGGCCTATATCGGCAGGGCTCGACAAGAGTTCGCATAATGACGAAAAGAGCCAAGATGACAATCTTGGGCCAACTGACAGCCATGTACTCTCTCAGGTAGAGCCTGAGGAAGAGGCCAAAGGACTGGCTCAGAAAGCTGGAGTCACCAACGATGTCTCAGACATTGGATGGGGAGAGTCTGACAAAATTGAGGAGAGGATCGTGACGGGATTGTCGAATCAGGATCTCTGGATGCTAATCCGTCGCTTCAATAAGGTATGCTTGCTTCCAAGCCCTCGAAGGCAATGCTGACAAGTGCAGCAAATCTACTGTGTCAAAGCTGTTCCGGACGCCCCGTTACAGAGGCTGGATCTTAATCGGGCAGAAGATGAGAATTTCTCCCCAGATAAGCTGAGGGCTACCCTGGAGAGATTCTATACAACGGTGGTTATTGGCTTGACCAGTTTAGTTAAGCACATCGCTAGGCTTCGCTCATGGAAAGAGCCTCGGCGAACATCAGCCTTTTGCGCAGTACGCTCAAGTCCAACGTTGTGGCGAGTGGCCAATGAAGACTGAACAATTTTTCTATAGGTATACTCCGTAGCCTGGCTTTTCGACCTTCTCGTTCCCGCGCTCTTTGGTACGATGCTTGTTCTGGTTGTCTGGCCTCGATCTCGGAAGATCCTGTTCCCTCCCGCACCTCTTGCTCTGGTCGATAAATCTACTGGCGGAGTGCAGAAACCCAAGGCTGGAGTCCTCGGTTCTCATGACAGTGTGACTGGGGCTCCAGAGAAATTTAAAGGTGAAGCAGCCGAGCAAGAAGCAAGTAATTTAATCACTAGCGTTGCCACTGTTGCCGTGGGAAGTGCTGCTGGCAAACATGATCAAGGCACACCCGACGATGCTCCTATGGAATCCTCAGTTCCAGACGCGATGGATATCGTCTCCAAGACAGCTGATGCACAAGCTGCTGCTGGTGGAGAGGTACCAGCCGATACTCACGACAAGACCAGGCAACCTATGAAGGACACGGTGCTGAACGGCGCAAATCTGGCAATGCGGGTGCTCAGTGATATCACTGATACTTACGAGAGGTTTGGCAAGTAAGCGTTTGGTCCATGATACGTAGTAGGCGCCCATGGTTCTAACGTTCTGGCTGCAGTGCTCTCTCACCAACACCACCTTTTTCGGCCGTGACCCCCTGCCTTCGTTTATCCAGCGTGCTCGCGGCCGGATTTCTAGGGTCGTTACTGACTTCGAGCTATGTCTTCGTCAAGTTGAGCACTTTCCTTCTTGGGTTTGGCTTTTTTGGCGATCCAATCCTCCAACGTCTCATGAGCTACTTGAACCATGAATTCCCGCATTGGCAGAAGCTTCTCGAATTGCAAAAGTATGTGCGGATCATAAGAGAATGACAGACAGTCTGCTGACCCCATGCCAGTTCCCTCTTGAAAGGAGTCCCCACTAATGCTCAGCTTACCCTCACGCTTCTTCGCATTGGTGAATCGAATGCTGCACCCTTACCGCCGCCTCCTTCAAGCTCTCTTCATAAAGCTCCGTCAAGGCCCGCCTCGATCCACCACGAGCAACTGACCTTGGGGGCCACCGAGGAGGAAATCAACCGAGCTGCGGCTCCTGAGCCGAAACAAGATGCAGCGCAAGAGCCTCAGGAAGACGAAAAGCCCAAGAAGAAGAACATCGGCGCCAGGATACTCGGCTTCTTCAAGGGCACCACAGCGACAAGTATCGAGACGAAGCTGGCAGTTGACCGGGTTCGCGCCCAAGCGGGATCAAGTCATGCGAAGAATCATGTCGGTATCCTACGCAAGAAAGGTCAAGAGACTTTGCCCTACGGCCCTGTAGAGTTCGACGCAAGGTACAAGGGTAAACGAGGCACTGTAGTGATAGACTCATCCCAGCAGCCGCCGCTACTATACTTCACGACAGACTCGACTGTCTTCCAGGGTGATTACAGACTGGACAGTAGAAAGAAAGGCACAGTGCTCTTCACGATACCGGTCACCGAAATCCAGGAAATGCGCAAGATCGGCGGAATGGGCTGGAAGGGGAAATTGGTTGCTGGCTGGGCTGTCGGCGGCAAAGAGGTTGTGGATGGCTTGATCCTAACAGGGAAGCACCCGCACGATTCCTATCAGCTTACAGCAATGAGTACTCGAAACGAATTGTTCAACCGCTTGGTTGCCATTGATGGACAGGTTTGGGAAAGCTTTTAGTCATCATCTTACATTTACTGAAATTCTTCTAGGTATGGAAATGATGGTTCTGGATTGATTTCCAGACCCCAACTGTACCCGTGGACGGAAGGCTAGATTGAAGCTTATAACCTCTTGGTAATATTCTATTACAATCTGATTGTTTACGGCGCGCATACATTTCATTAGAAGTATTTTCAACGTTCAATTGTTAGCAAATATGTACAAGTCTATTGGCAGTCGAAGTCCACTTATACTAATATCCTCATTTCCCCAATACCTCCTGCTCGTAATAATCTCTAACAGCTTGCTCAAACGACGAGTCACGCTTAAATCCCAGTGCAATAGCCTGAGAATTATCAAATCGCGTAGGCCACGAGTCCAGAATCGGCCGAAGCGTTGGATCCTCCTTCTCCTTCAAAAGCGCCAGCTTATCCTTCCCGCCCACTTTCTCCAGCGCATCCATCATCCCCTGCACCGTAACGCAGATACCAGGCACATTGATCGACCGGATATGCGGAGGCAACGCATCACTCGGCAATGACAGCGTAAGAACAAGATTCTGCACAAGCGTCCGCGGCGAACAGAGCCAGGACTTGAACGACCGATCCTCAACCGGAATCACACACTCCTTCCCCGCCAACGGCTCCCGAATCATCCCCGAGAGAAACGACGAGGCCGCCGCAGTCGGTTGTCCCGGGCGCACCGAGATCGTCGGAAACCGGAGCGTGAACCCCGTGATAAAGCCACGCCTTGTGTATTCGTTAACAAGTGTCTCGCAGATCAGCTTCTCGGCGCCGTATGAGCCCTGCGGGGTGGGAGTGACGCTGTCATTGACCACATCGGGAAGCGGTCGGCCGTAGACTGCTTGGCTAGATGAGTAGATGAACCGGATGCTGGGACAGATTCTGCGGAGGGCCTCGAGGAGGGTGCGCGTCGCGTCGACGTTGACGCTCATTCCGAGGTCGAAGTTAGCTTCGGAGCCGGAGGACATGATGCCGTGGAAGGCGAAGACGGCGTCGAGGCTTTTGTCTACTACTGATTCTGCGCCAGTGAGTAGATCGGCTTTGATGACCTTTGCATTTTGCGGGTATTTGACGCCCTTGGGGACGGGGGGCTCGTGGATATCGGTCAATGTGAGGTGGTAGGAGGGGTCATTGAGGAGCTCTTTTGCGAGCAATTGGCCGATGAAGCCGGCGGCGCCTGTGATGAGGATTTGCATGTCGAGTCTTGGCGTTTAATCGAGTTAATGTGAGGTATTTTGCGAAACAAGAGATGGAGGAAACATGGCTTGTGTGAAGAGCTATCGCATCAACTTATTTGGATGTGTAGTGGGGTCTCCGCATTCGCATCAAGTCCGAGGCGATTTACTTCTTTCTCCGCAGCCGGACTTGAGCCGGTGATGTCCTTGAGACTGATTGGAGTGAAGATGAGCTTGGACCTGCAGTAATCCAGAGACTGGCATCACTTGTGGACCTTTCAGATATAGATCAGTAATTTCCTACTTAAGAAAGTGGTGAGGCGAGAGTGCGAGGGAAGTGAATGCGACGAAGCATGATCCTTTGTATGTGGGACTTGCATTTGGAGATATCAACCAGCAATCATGGACATGCCAGTGTTGATACACAAGGACCACCGATAGGTTGGTGTTGAGGATGATAGATGATGGGTATGTTCGAAGAAGACCAGCTGCAACTACCCTATATCCTGCTCTATATCATACTCTGCCGTCCGATATATCTCCGTACCCCAGGTTTCAACCCCAGAGTGTAGCTTCTCCAAAAATTCGATGGATGTCCATCGCATATCAGGATACTTCTAGGATAGACAAGACTTATGAGAGATCAATAAGGTATCACCATCATAACATCTATCTTCATGCCATCTAGCTGGTTAAAACCAGCCATCTTCCCTCAGTGTTTGGCACTTCGACTCCAACTCGGGCGGGGTCAAATCTTGCTTTTGTCCCTCCCCACGTTTTCCCTGTCTTCCCCCCACGCCTTTGACTCGCACCTCGTTCAGTCGACTCATCCGACCCATCTGCTCTTCTCATGTCAATGCAAAATTTTGATGACAATAAATCCGCATACAATTGATCATCATAGGCACGTCCATAGATCGCTCCACTTCCGACAGCTGATTGCACCGCTCTAAATCGCGAGTCAGCGACGGTTGGTTGCATTACTTGCATAGTACCGGAGCATCCCCGAGTCGTCGCAGTCAACAAACAAACCAATTAATCATGGACCGATCCGATCTCAAGCGATCGTCTTCTGATGCCGGTCTCGAGTCTCCAAGACGGTATGATCGCGGTTCCTCCGTTCTCGACGGTCGACTTCCTCCTCCAAGGGTCTCCAAAGCCCGCGCTTGTGAGTGTCTCCGACTCGGTCTTCTGAGCGCCTCGTGGCTAGGATGCAGAGATGCAAGCTCAACTTCTCAAGTGGAGCTTCAGGCTGATATTCGGAACGTGCAGGTGCGGAGTGCAAACGACATAAGATCAAATGCGAGTTTAAACCGGGCGAAACTAGCTGCACGAAATGCACGCGAAGCGGCATCAAGTGTGTAGTCAATGACTTCTCGCAGAAGTTTGTTGATGACGATGGGATGTATGTTTTCTTGACCTGTATCTTTTGGTTATCCTATATATTCGTCGATATGCTGATGGCTCATCGTCAAGATGGAAATCGCAAGCTTCTTCCGCGATTCACCAGCTCCAAGCGGCTGTTCGCGACCTCCTCCGCCAGAACGGACTTCCAGAACTCTCGACGTATGCTGCAGGTGACTCTCAGAACGGACCCAGCCCGGTTGCTTCGCATACAAACGGACATCGCGCTTCAATAGACAACACACAACCGAGCCAAGGACAGAATGCCCCCGGTGCCGTGATGGATGTCACTCGAGAACCTTCGCAGGAGCCGGACCTGCAGGGCCCGGAGTTGGTGCCGGCCCCTATGCGCAGCCTTTACGAAGTCACGAAACTACGAAACCTACGAAACAATCCTGTGGAGAAACCGAGGCTGACCCTACTGGAGGAGGATTTCATATCGCGGGGGTTAATTTCTCTCAACGAGGCCGAGGAACTCTTCGCATACTTCAGTCGGACGATGAACCAGCTTCTCTGGGGAGGAATCATCCTCGTGCATCGAGATTTGACCTCTGTGAGACGAGCCTCAACACTGCTGTCTGCGGCTGTTCTTACCGTCGCGGCCCTACACATTCCCAATCGCAACGAGACGTTGAATCGGTGCTACAGCGAGTACGTCTCCCTCGTGTCGAGTATGTCTCTGACGCGGGCCCATACCCTGGACGACATCCGTGGCCTCTGCGTCGGTGCCTTCTGGCTGTCCGAGCTAAGCTGGAAGCTTTCTGGCCATGCTGTCCGAATAGCAACGGAGATGGGGCTCCACCAGAGCTACCAGCGGATGATCCGTGGTCACAGTGATCAATATGAGCGTGCACAACTATGGTACCTACTATATGTCTGCGACCATCATTTCAGCATCGCCTACGGCCGACCACCCGTCATTCACGAAGATGTCTCGATCAAGAATTATGAGACCTTCCTGCAGTCACCGATGATCGTCCCTGGTGACATTCGACTGCTGGCACAAGTAGCCTTGTTCATGATCCTCACGGAGGCCTATCGAATGTTTGGAAGCGATACGGAACAAGCACTTACGGAGGAAGATTTTGGCCAGCTGAGGGTTTACAACGTTGCGGTTGATCAATGGCGCCTCCTCTGGCAACCACGATCAGGTAAGTAAGCCAGTGGGCCATCATTCTCATAGCACTATCTAATTATCGCGGTGTAGCCGATAGCCCATACGTAAGGACGTATCCATCAAAAGGAGTGGTCCTGCATTACCATTTTGCAAAGTTCCAGCTGAATTCGCTTTCTCTGCGCGCGCTGTCACCATCCAATACCCCGGTCTTCTCCATGGACCGGAAAGAATCGGCAAACATCGCCATTTCGTCCGCCATGGCTTGTCTAAATATGGTATTGGAGGAACAGGATATCCGGGACGCCATTGTGGGCGTTCCTATTTTCACCCATACTATGGTCACTTTTTCCGCGGTCTTCCTGCTCAAGGTCGCCGTGAACTGGAATTCAGCCTACCTCAGTATCGACGGCCGCCAGGTGCGCCGTCTGGTAGAGCGAGTCATCGAGTTGATGAACTGTGTCTCCGCTGGCGAAAGACATCTCACAAGACACATTGCGCGGGGCCTAAGCAAAATGCTAGAGCGATTTGACTCATGGGAAACTGCGTGGCAGGCTGGCCGACCTGCCAACGCCGGAGGTCTCCCCGTCGGAAGTACAGGAGCTGTTGACCGGCCCGAGGGTGAGGTACCAGGCGGTGCGAATGCTATGGCCCAGGGATTTCCACCACCGGACCTCATCTACGACATGGTCGGCACTTATGGCTTTGGGTTAGATGAGAATCTGCTTGACCCCAGTATGGCCAATTTTGAATTTCTGGCGCAATAAATCTGTCCTTTGTGCTTGATACCCAGGAAGACAGGTTGTATATTTGATATAAGGAAGTATATATAATATCGAATTTTTAACAAGATAGGGAATGTTGTTGTTGACTGTTGACCCTTTGCCATGGAAATACCGATTCCTCCCCCCTGCATGACACATCCCAATGCAGTCAAACTCAGACACGCTTATCCCCAGCAGGATATGTCGTGCCTGGGCAGATGGTCCGTGCGAGTATCCAGATCGGGTTAGATCCGGAGAAGCTGCTGCTGACTGAAATTTCGGTCATGAGCTGTAAATTACCGTACGGAAGATGTTTCACTTACTGACATCATCATTAAGGTATTTCCTGCTTACATGATGCTCTGCTTAGTCTATGACCACGCACTATTCTCTTGTGTCCACAACAAACCTTGTTGTGTCCTCTTTCTGAGAATTTCCACCAGACAACGCTTCCATGCCTCCCTCCTACGACCACCACGTTATTCCATCGATACCATCAAGTGTTTTTTGCATTTATTCTCTCTCAAACAAATTGATAGCATAGAGGGCTTTTCCCACATGCCTGCTGACCGAACACTTTCAAGCTTATTCTTCATAGGTTAGCACAGTCAGAAACGGCTAGAAATGAGGGAGCCTGCGAAACAGCTGCCAGCCGACGGGAGCATCATCCTAGGTGCACAATGGACACGCACTGATGACGAGCAGCCATTGGTTGGACGTCGTATTTCGCGCTATCCACACTGTCTGGGCCTAAAGCCGACGTCGTCACATACTCTGGAGTCCCGCGAACAAGCCGCAGCTTCAGCTCTCTTCCCTCTGTCCTTCTGCTGCTGCTACTGTCCCTGCTTAGCTTTCCCCAGCTCGCACTGCTCCTTACGGCTGGACTTTGCCCATGCTTCTGTCATTGCTGACCGGCAACTCTTGTCTTTGCCCCTCTCGCTTCTTCCTCCCTCCCTGTCTGCTGAAGTAATGGCCGCTCATTCCGTTCCCCTCCCCCCCTTGGGGGAAGGATCTGGTTCTGAGGATTATGCTACCACCTAATCTCTAGCCGTAGTAGCTAGGTAGACCTCCCTGCGCCCTACCCTTCTCCTCAGCCTTTCCCTCTATATTTTCCTCTTCCTCCCTTCCCATCCTTCTGTCCTCTCCTTTCCTCTCAAGTAGTCTCAGTCCCTTCTGCTATTACCCGACGCTCCCGGGTCTCTAAATCTTCCTTTCCATCTATACCTCTCTGCCATTGACCCGGCCTTTCCCTCTCTCTCTTTCACATAAGCCACTTTCCATCCTAAATCACCATGTCCACCCGTAAGAGAAAGCAGGAAGCCGAGGAGGAGGAAGAACTCCAGGCGCTTCCTAGCGACGAAAGCGAAGAGGAAGAAGAGTAAGTTTGTTATCTTTCTGCTGTTGCACACTTCATACACCTATCGCGTGCTCTGCGCTCTGCGCCATGCGCTGAACGACACCCGTCGCATCTGGGATCTTGCATCGTCACGCGTCATCGACGCTCATCCACTTCACTTATTGTGATTCACACATCATCCACGAGGATAAACAGCTAATTCTTGCTCCTACTCTAGATACGAAGAATCCGACGTAGGCGAAAGCGAGGAGGAAGAAGGTAGCGAAGAAGAAGAGGAGTTCGAAGAAGGCGAAGGCGAAGAAGAGGAAGAGGAAGAGCCAGCCAAGGTCAAAGGTATTTCTATTTCTTCCCTGTCACAGTCCATGTCGATACGCTTTATCTAACATTCTTCATCCTCAGCTCCTCCCTCCAAGCGAAGAAAGACAGCCCCCGAAGTCGAGGCCAAAGAGAACGGCAACGGCGTCCCCGCTGAAGAGGAGGATGAAGAAGAAGACGGAGAAGGCGAGCCAGAAGAGGAAGAGCCAGAGGACACCGCCAAAACCAGCGGTCCTGCTGCCGCGGCGGCCAAGGCTAAGGGGAGCACTGTTCCCCGGGAGGCCGAGGTTGACGTTGGGGAGGAGGATGACGAGTAGTTTTATTCTCCTACTGTAGCGATAGGCTTCTGGTGAGCGGATACTGGCTTCAGGGCAGATTCAGGATAACTATATATCTGGATTAATTCGATGAGCTGAATTGAGGATTGAACAACTATTTGATGTGCGATGTAAGATTCACCTAGTGTATGGTCTGAAGTGGATGTATGGGAGGTCACTACCCTATCTATGTTGAAAGCACTGCACCGGTTGCCTGCAGAGAAGCATCCACAGCGTGCACTGCTGTCCATGGACCCGTCCCTAGATGAAAAAATAGGTAACTATATGAAATCGTCACATTATTTAAACTGCCTCTACCCTCCCAACCCGTGCACTTTCTGAGAATTACATAGCCACCTGAAGGCGGAGCTGCTTTATTCGCTATACGTGAGGATATGTATACTGTAATTAAGGCGACAAGGTATATCTGTAGACTATCGCGTCGCAGCGAGAATCCCAGGTTCAGGCATCGCTTCCGCTGCTGCGAAAGGTCGCGCAGAGCTGGCAGTATTGGTGGGTGAGGTCGAGGACAGGTTGTGGCAGATTAGTCGCCTGCACGATGCTGCGGACCTTGACGGCTCCTTCGTCCTCAATGAGTTTACGGATGAGGTAGAGTAAGTCGGGAGAAAACTGCATACATAGTTAGTCATTGTGCGATCAGACCTGCGCTAGTAAAATTCAAAGCTGAAACATACCTCGGAATACCAGCGATATTGCCATGCGATAAGCCGAATCAGGGAGCCTAGCATGCCTCGGGTGTCGTTTCGATTTTCATACAACTTCAGGATTCCGCGCATGGCCTTGGGCGAGAACCGAATAGACAGGCAGTGTTGATAAGCTTCGATCGCTTCGTCGAAGTGATGCAGACGCTCCGCGAGTTCGCCCAGGATCTCCCATTCGGTTGCCGACTTCTTGTACTCGATCGCTTGCTGCCGGAATTGAGCCATCTCCGTGCGCCAGATGGTGTAGATGCGCAGATCTTCGTATAAGACCATGAAGAGGTTATCTAGCCAGCGCTCACACAAACGCTTGTTCTTGAATTGTGTGTACGAAGAATGCGACGGGTCGGCCTAGAAATTCGACATCAACATCCAAGAAGAGAAGTAAAAGAGGAGGTACATGAACTTACATCATCGTTGCCTGACTTGACGACCTCTGATGCCATCGATTGCTCTGGTTTCTCAATCGAACTTTCTACTTGCTCTTCGTTCACTCCATTGCCGTTGGCTGCAGTCTCGGCCGATGAATCCACGTCCTCGGCCCCAGAGCCATCTCCGTTCTCACCGTTACCATTGGTCTCGGCACTCTGGATCTCAGCGACAGAGTCAGTTTTACCAGGTTTCGATGTGGAGTGCTGGCGTTCAACTCGGTATTCCTCTTCCATGACGAAGACCTCGCTGCGAATTTTGAGTAGCTGGTCCCAGCCGATCGATGCGGCAATCTTTGTCAGTAGGTTGTAGGCCTTCAAAAATGTTCCTTGGTATGATGCAGCATGCAGTTTCCTCAGCGACGGATGGATATAGTCGTGAGGGTCTCCTTGTTTAGGTTGTCCCTCGTCGATTTCATCCAATATGCTCTCTGCAAGAATAGGAAGCATAATGCGTGACGGCTGGGGCATTCGAGGCGTGTCCTTGTCCTGATATGTGAACATGGGACACGAGTTCAGGGTAAGGAGCGCCAAGTCCCATTGCTCGAGTGATACGTATACCTCGGCCAGCCGAGCCCATGTGCTGAATTCGCTCGGTGCAGCCGTCACAGCACGTTTTGCGCATTCCAAAGCCAATTCACCTTCTCCCTTGCTCATGCAGAACGCTGCTTGGCAATCAAGTAGTGCATAGTCCATTGGCACGTCTTGCAAAGCATCATACATCAACCGTACAGCCTGTACTTCTTCGTCTGCCATTAACAGAACCCTTGCCAACAACGACGAAACCTCTACGTCTCGTGTGCGAAGTTTCTCGAACAGATTCACTCCGGAGGTATAGCGGCCGGTTGTTTGGATGTACTTGAGGAGACCAGCTGTGAGATGGTTGCTGACGGTACTGGGTACTTGAGTTTCTGGATCGGAGCTGAGCTGCCTCCCTATAAGTGATTGTCAGCCTATGTCTGTGTGTGCAGAATTGCCAAGACAGCGCACCAAGGAAGAATAGTCTCTCCGCAGCATCCAGGAACTTATGCTCCATCTCCGTGTTGGTTACCGGGTTGAATCGTCGGACACCAACAATTTTTCTGATGGCATCACCACTACCGTCGTCCGCGTAAGAATATGCTCTCAGTACACCGCAGAGGAAGGTCTCAAGCCACAGGGCCTCCGTAGCAACACGCTTATCGCCTCGCTCATCGATGCAATAGCTCTCCAGACTCCCCGGTATCTTCACTTCGACACGCATATCGAGATGCGAGAAGGCATTGTAACAACTGCGCAAAAGTTAACCATAACAGAACCATCGAGTCCGTTCAACAAAGTTCCTGACCAGTAGATTCCAGAAACCACCTTGTGTGTCTTATCCAGAGGAGAAAAGGTAAGCGTGTTTACGTAGGCGGCCAGGCTGGCGGAGGACGAAGCATCGACGCCGGTGACATGATGGTAAACTCCAGTCTATGAGCATTATAGTCTAGTTAGCCTGCTGCAATTGAAAACAGACTGTCCATTAAGTCGGCGCCATATAGAAGAAGGTTACTGCGACCAAACGTACCTGCCGGTTTGCATTGGTCTTCGGCTGCTTGACCAAGTATACCAAATCTGGGGGACCTAATTCTCGTAGACTCTGGAGCGATTCCGTTCGCGCATCGACAGCAGCAAAGATCTCATCCTCTTCGTATATCCTAGAAGCACGTTAGGGGGTTCAATCGCAAAGCAATGGCGTAAGAGCAAGCCTCTCCGCAGGAACACGTAAATTGAGGGGGAAGCAACATACTCAGGAACAGCTGGCGCAACCATGGCGCTGGCAGGTGCGCAGTCAATTCCGCTTATGGGGCAAACTCAGAGACACTGGGAAGTAATATGCGGCTTAACTGTTTTCCAGAGTCAGATGGCGCAGTAGTCGCAGATGGGCTGCAGACTCGGTGATTATTCCCAGTCGTCGTAATCCGTAATAAAGGGACGCCGATCAGACCCGTATATCTTTCCTGCGGCCGCCTGGAAATTGGGGCCTGGGCACTGAGGCATCCAGGCTATCCTATTTCGGGAAAATTCGATCCCTGGTAAACGCGTGATGCGTGTCGCCAATTAAACCACTTTCATCCGCACCTCGATCCTCTCAACTAAGCTTGAAAAGCTTCCTTGTTCTGAGGCTGAAATAATCAGTCTGAAATGTTGTCTATCATAGCCCATTCATCACAGGTGTCAGGGACCTTTTTGCGGGCCGCGTAGACGCCATCATGTCGAGCTGGGTGGCGTTGAACATTGAGCCTGACGAGGCAATTGAAGAAGAGGTTGATGATACGAAGGAGATACAGATTGAAGAAGCTTTGAAGCTTTATCAAAACGCCCTCAAGCTACACTCGCAGGGTCCACAGTTTTATGCCCAAGCTGCGGAGGCCTACGAGGCTCTCCTCAATTCGGAAATCTTCAAATATCCCGAATCGATTTCCGACTTTAAAAGATCTGCTCTGCAAGATTCTGAGGCACATCTTGATGATGATGTCGCAGCAATCGGCGCCGCAGAGACGTTTGCAGATTTCAGTATCAATGATTCGACATCTAGCACTCTGTTACAGACGATCTATTTGTCCTATAAGAACCATGGGCAATTTACGCTTGATTCTCTGCAGGCTTTTCTGCAAGAGAACCCCAGTACTTCTGACAAAGCCCAGGAAATTCTATCCGAAGTGAACAAGCGTACGCACGCCGCTTTAGCTTCTTTTGCCGAAGCTTTGGAACGCGATGATACCGATCTTAATCTTTGGAGGCGGAGCGCGAGGCTATCTAGCGCTCTGCACAGCTACAGACTAGCTCGATACTGTTTGGAAAGCGTTCTCGCAGATGACGAAAATCGCTTAGAAGTTCGGACAGATCAACTCGGCTTGGACGAGACTTTTGCCCAAGGCCACCTCCGGGAGGCCCTTCAGGCGCTCGACGACTATCTATCCGTCTCTCAGGTTCCATCGAAGAAACCAAAGAAGGCCCTTCTCAAGTTCCTCGAACGTCAAAAGGACCCGTATCCTTATCTTCCAGCTCTTCCCAGTCATGTGAGGAATGAGGATTCTTCCAAAAGTCCGTTAGCCCTTCGTGCGTCTCGTTATCAAATGACCCTTGCGTCCCATACGTGGGCTGCTGTGGGCGACTCCATCCTTCAGGCTCTCATTGACACGGAGCTTGATGCGTCAAAATTTGGCCCTGGGACTTCAATTAGCTTCTTGATGCCAGACTCAACGGCGGATCTCCAATCTTCGACCGCTGGGGAAGTCGCAGATCAGGATCAGTCTTCCCGTGTGGAGGACGACGAGCCTGCTCATCAGGTACCAGAACAGGATGTCGATATAGCAGACAAAACTGAAAGCGCAGCACCTAAGACATCCAAAAAGTCTCACGGCGCTGGCTCGATTTCCGAACACGCTGATGATCAATCGTCCATTGATCAAAGAGCTGAAAAACAACTTATGGAATCTCTTGAGAATCAATCGGCGCGGCAACATGACGGCGCCACCGTGCAGGATGTCCCAAATGTTGACGAAGGCGAGCCTAACCCATCAAGTGCTGGTCGGAAGAGGTCGTCTGCGTCCGCTGCGAACGAGGACTACCAAGCCGAACCTGTCAGGACGAAGAGCAGAAGAACCCGCTTACGAGACTCAATCGCAGAAACTTCGCTCCAGCCTGATGAGGTTTCTTTCGATCAGAATAAATACTACGAGGATCGCTTGCAAACTTACGTTGAAGCCGACGAATGGATGTTTGACACAGTCGGACCCCTACTGTCCAAACTTGGAGTCGACAAGCTGGAGAGTGTTGATGAATTGCGGAGACAGGCTTCAGCGAACTGTTCGAAATCCTCCCTGGAAAAATCGAGCAATCAGCCTACATCAGCGGTACATGTGCTGTACCGAGATCTGGACAGTATCGTCAAAACCTGGGACGAAGCAAAATCCCAAGCAATGCTGCAAGATGATTCATCGACCTTCCAGGACATGAAAGCTATGGACAACTCTGGCTTGGCCATCTTCCTGGAGCATTCGAGGAAATCTGCTCGCAAACCCGGACTCAAGCCCAGCTTTACGGACGACAAGATTCTGAGCAAATTTTTGAAGGGTGTCAATGACGAATGGCTCCAACTTCATGAAGTAGTCTTTGCCTGGCTCAAACTCCTTCTGATGCCGGTGTATGGGAAGTCGCCTGTGCGGAAGAACTCGCGCTCCAAAAAATGGCCAGTTATGGAGTCAGCATACATAGCCTTTCAGTGGCCAGACATGCTCAAAGAAAAAGTGGTCCAGATATTGATACGAGACGACGAGTACATCTTCAGAAAAATGCTTGAACAGACTGAGCAAACTGAACGTCAAATACTCAACCATACGCCGGAAAAGCCGTTTAAGTATACCCGTGAACATTTCGCTTACTTGGAGATGGCCCAGACAATATTCGAGATTCACCTCGACGTTTATGCCTCCATTAACAATCCCCATAGTGAGGTCGACCAKGATACAAGACTTCTGCAACGGGATCGTCTGATGAGATGGAGCATGCTTGCAAGGACAGTTTTGAGTCACTATCTAGATCATGGCCCAGCAAAAAAGGATAGCCAAAACACCATTATTCTTCGCCATATATGGGCGTCGACTTTTCATTCCAATATGGAGCCAGATGTTCATCGTGAGCACATACTGCTATGTCTTCAAGAGTTGAAAGAAATTTTGCATCGCCTGAGAATTCCAGAGATCCATCTTATGAACAACGCGATGATGCCTGAATTGTCAGCCGATGCGATCGATCAGGAAATCTCAAAATTGAACTCCATGGACTTCTTCATGAAGATTTTCACCCCTGGTTCGGAGGATCCTGTCGAACTCATCGAAACGATTGAGCCGATTATAGAACCCTCGTCTGTTGAAATTTCCGAGGAGAGCGAGTCAAATGACCAGTCACTTTCACAGTCAATGGCACAGCTGAAGGAGATGCGCTCATTCTTGGACCGAGGAGATGCTATGCTAAAACTGTTCTTGTGGCAAAGACTTCGGGATGCCTATCAGGCGATCGACTATCCCCCTAAAGTAGTCTCTTGCTATCTACGCAGTGTTGAGACGATAATTCAAGAACTTCTTGGCAATTCCTACCTCGAAGAAAGTAACGAGCACCGAGAAATAATGCTGATTCGATGGCTCAAATCTCTTGACCGCATTCTAACCAAGCTGGTGACATTGGTCCTCCAGCAATCTGAAAAAGCGTACGAGTGTCTTGATATGGATCATCTGAGATCTTCCATGTCAGCCCTGACAATTTTGACAAATCTTCTGCACAGCTTTGCTCTTTACGAGGACTCCGTCCGTGTCGGGCAAACACCATCGTCCTCCGTGCGTGGTTCGTTGTCTAAATCTTTGGGAAACTTCACAGAGAAGCTAAGGGAGATGGAGGTTCGCTGTTGGATCTTACAATACACGCTCCTTAAAGAAGCCATTACCCAGAATGGGGATCTCTTCGAGTCTCCTCTCGAGGACCGTATTCTCTTCCTACGCTCTGTGCACAATGCTCTTGGCGTTCGTAAGATGTGCAAACGGTCCAACAAGCAGTTCCTCAAGTTGATGAAGGCCGAATTCTTCAGCTTGGAGTCGAAGGAAGACTACGAGTCTGAGATCTGCCAGATCCTTTGGGATATTTACGGCATCAACTTGTCTCCGTCGGGGATCCTCTTGTTTGAGCATGAGTGTCTGCCGGAAAAGCTAGATCGCTCAACGGCTATTAAGATGATTGATTTCGTCATGAAACTAGCGAAACGCATGAGTATCAAGGACTTGTCAAAGTCTGAGTTGAAATCCACAATTGAGAAGATACAGCAAGCCATTGGAACGACAAAATCGTCACCACCTCTCACATATAACAAGCGTATCCTGTCGGCTTACTTGAAGTCACCCATCAATCCGACTGAACTCTTCCGCGCAGTTCGAGGTGTTGCAGATCTCCCGCTGATCCCAGTACCTACCGAGAGCGCGGTCATTGCCCAGAATGGATGGTATTTCCTGTTGGGCCACGCAGCCCTGACCAAGTTCCGCTCTCAGAAGCGCCTGAATCCGGTGCCGACTACCGATCTTGATGAAGCTATCAGCTTCTTCAGACAAGATCTTGAACATTGTACTGGACGATGGGAGTCCTGGTACCGCCTTGCTCAGACCTATGACTCAAAGTTGGAGGAAGATATCACCTGGTCTGCGGAGAAGATCAACAACAATCGAACTGAGCTGGTGACTTGGCAACGGAACGCCGTCCACTGCTATGCAATGGCAGTTGCGACAGCAATCAGGAACGCCGAGCCGACTCCTGAAACCAGAGCGACTTTGTCTGAGCTCTACACTGATTTTGGTATTCGGCTCTACTCGTCTTCCCGCGAACCCCTTTCTATGGCCGCCTTCAGTCTAGCAGATTTTACTCGTCATTACAGTAACGAAGAAAGCCAGCGAATGTACCAAGGGAAACCATTCAAGGAGATGAGACTGTACTCCGTGTGGAACTTGGCAAGGTACCTTCTTAAGCGCGCAACCATTGACAAACCCAAGAGTTGGATGTAAGTACTCATCGGCTGTTCCTAGGCCAGCCTAATTCTTACATTGAAGCAGGAATCACTACATGTTGAGCAAGTGTCTCTGGAAGATGTTCAGTTGTGACGAATCTGTGAGAGGAAGTGCTCAGCGTATCAGCGTTGATGATCTTTTGGATTCGCTACTTGATGCCATCGATACACTTCCGCAACGCAAGGATTCGCGCTCGGATCCTATTTTTGAACCGCATTACAAACTGGTCTCGATCGTCCATAAACTAGTCGACCGAGGCACACTCACGGTATGTGCTCTTTCCCATTCCTCGTGATCTACAATCATATTGACCATCTGTTCAGCCAGCTGAAGGAAGCCAAACACTCATGGCCACCCCCTTGGCTCGTAAAGTCCAGCCCCCCGAAGACAAGGCTGGATGGAAACCATATATTCTGGAGGTACTCCGGCGCTTGAAGCATGCGGATAAATCGAATTGGCATCATCGCATGGCTGTCCGGGCCGCACACGTTACATACGACGACACCAAGGACGCCGCCTCGGCAGCAGCAGCTAAAAGTGAACTTACGCAGCAGATCTTTACCAAGACTATGACTATTCAGGTCTGGAGGCCGGAGTTCGAGCGTCCTGGAAGACATTTCGTGTATACTGCCCGATATGTATACTTCTTCGTTAGTCTGCTTGATCAACTCAATGACCGAGCCAATCTGGATCAACTATTGCGTCGCGTGAGAAAGAAGCAAGGTGACTTCATCAACCACGCCAAGCTATGGGAGGATGTTTGCCTTACATACGCAAAGGTCATTCGGAGAGCAGGCAGCATCAACGAGGGACACGAAGAGAACGTGTTCAAACCAATCGGATGGGAGGAATTCGTCGCCAACACAGCCCGCCTGGAGAATCTTTCCCAGCTGGCACCGGGAAGCCAAGTCCTACTGGAACTGCTCCGCGACGCTATCGAATTGAAAAAGCTCAACAACAACCTCATGAAAGTCTCTTTGCTCGAAGACCTCATCGCCGACCTATACTCCCGCCTCTACGAGATCAACATGCCCCAAGTCCTCGAACAAGCCAACGAGGAAAACAAAGAGAAAATGAAAGTCGACCACCTGCTCATGACCAGCGACGGAGCCGCCGACACCCCAACACCCCCGAACTCGGCCCCTGCCTCGGAAGCGCCCGCGCCTCGAGGCCGCACCAAGGGCATCGCCCGAAGGGACGTCCAAAAGCGAGCCGAAACGATCGTCAACCGCAAACTCACTCCGCGTGCCCCAGCCGCAAAGACATCGGTGCCTGCGGAATCGGAGCCACCCGCTACATCTGAGCCTGCCGCGCCTTCTGAACATCAACCTAGCAAGACCAGTTTCGAAACAGGTCAGCGGAGCGATATTCCCCAGAGCATTCAAGATAGCGCCGACGATGAGAGCGAGCTCAGCGAAATTGATGACGAGAAGTTGTCGAAGCTCGCGTCGGAGCGCAAGCTGCTCTTCCCTAATCTACGGGATCGGATCTCGGCGGATCCTGATTCAGAAATGTCCGTCCCCGCCAGCGTGGATGGTGACGCGGCAGATGAGGTTGGGGATGGCGATGCTGACCTGGGCGAAGTCGAAGGGGGAGGCGAGACCACAGTAGAAGAAGGTGAAGGTGAAGAAGGAGAAGAAGGTGATGAAGCAGATCTTGAGCGTGATGAAAATGATGGCGACGAGGAGGGTCTAGAAGAAGGAGAAGGTAATGGGGAAGAGACGGAAGATATGGAAGACGAGGCAGAAGATCCTGAGATCACCGAGGGTGATCCGGCAAAGGAGAATGCTTCCGAAGCTGACCCAATGGAGACATGAGCGCAGTGACTGCGGCAGCAACATCGCCTACCTGGCTCAACTGTTATTATATGCAAGTGGCCTATTTGTTCTTATTGTATGATGTGAAGCGTGTTTGGGCGCATTGAACGAGTGAATGGCAAATGGCGTTGGGGATTGTGTATGAAGCCATGTATATTAGGCGAACATTAATAACTGACGATGGTATCTCAACTATTCCAGCGATCAATCAACGCCCAAAACTCCTTTCTATCATAGACCCAAGGTATTCCGCCCAAAAGACAAATTCGAACGAAGACCTGACTTCGAAATCTTGTTGAAACTAGATATCTTCCTCAGGGGCAAGATCCCACTTTCTTGTTGCCATCTTTCTTGGCTTCTTGCCGGGGGATGAGCTTCCAGAAGCGGCCGGAGAGAACATGCTGTCAGCTAATTTCAGCTGGTCCATACGAAGAAGTGCGCTCTCGATGTCACTTTCACGACCAAGGTGATTGGAACCATGTGAAGACTCCAGTACGTTCTTAGATTTCGGCTTCTTGGTGGGTGAGCGGCCCATGAGTTCACGCTCCAGGGCAGCAATCCTGCTTCGCAGCTGATCATTCTCCAGTTCCAGTTCTTCTACTCGCTGATCGGTAGCTGAGCCAGGATCCTCATAGACTGAGTTATAGATGTTAGCTGAGGTTGACGCAACGTGATTGTGGGCGACGATCTTACCTTGGAATCCTMGAGACAACAATTCAATCTTCTTATCAAGATGTTCATCATTGCGGCCAACCTGAATGTATCAGCCGCAGTCAAATACCAGCCCAAAATCGAGTACGCACCTGTTCATCAAACGCAGTCTGCCACCTCTTCCTCTCCTCTTCCATTCGCTCGTCCATGTCGGCCCAGCATTCCTCTCGCACCTCCTGTTCGATGAGCAGACACTTCTCCTCACTTGACTTGAGTCTCATCTCCAGGTCGGCTCTCATGATCTCCTCTTCTGCAAGCCGTACGGCCAAGGTCTCATTTTCAGAAGTTAGTCGTGCAATCTCGGTAGCTGCCTTCTCAAGCTCTTCGCTCAAGGCTAGGTTGGGCGAGTTGCGTCCACTGGCGGCTCCTTTGCAGGAGCCCAGCGTGCTGGACAGAATAGACTCGGTGACCGATGGCACTCGGGGAACGGTTACTTCGCGAGCCAAGGCGGAATAACGTAGGATCTGCGATGTCGCATTATAATCACCCAATGGATCAGCTGTAACGATCATGATCGCTTTCTGCGGGTGGCGGTTGAAACCAGGCATCTGATTTGAGGAGGGAAAGGAGTTCGAAAACAGCAACTCCGTCAGCTTGCACTGCCTGAAAGGCACCAGAGCAGTCTATTCCGAGTCAGCGAGGAAAGAGACATCATTGACTTTACGAAACCCACCTTCCCTTCTTGGATTTCACTCTGCATCTGTAAACATTGTCCCAGATACATGAGACTCTCGTTGATTTTACCGGCTTCCGCCAGAGTAGATCCCGCCGTCTTTGCAGTTCTCGCCCGCTCAGAACCTACAATCGCCTTGTTACAAATGAAATGACAAACGGTTTCTCAGTGACTTACCAGCAAGATCTGCAACAGTGAGCGTGTTTCCAATCCATGTTTCTTCTCCTGTCCTCTTATTTCTCATCCTCCTCTTAACTTCAAGACAGAAGAATCCGTGGCTCCGGGAACTAACACTGTTAGCACTAGTCCCTGTCACTCTACGCTCGGTCATCCCGACTTCGAGGACTGCCAAAGCCTCTTCGTATGTGCTGCAAGCAATCTTGCGGAGTCCGGCCACGACCTTTCTGTCAGGGGATCCTTCGGTCGACTTGTACAGAAGGGGTCGGCGGCGGTCTTTCTGGGCATTTGCTCCTTGGCGCGACATGGCACTTCCTTGACCGGGTACGACGGCAGGCGAAAGTAGGTCGAAAATTCGATCGTTGTACACCTCGTACATTGAAACTAGGACGATGTATTCGGAATTGTGGTTTAGTTCGACGGTCAAGTGGCTAACATCCGGCAAACGAGGCAAAGCGCTGGGCTTTTGAGGCATATTGCGACGAGGAAAGTTTAGGGCAGGAGTCGGTTCCTGAAGTATGTGAGAAGATTGTTTAGCATAATCGATTGGGTCTCTATCTGTGGCGGTGAATGAAGGTGCTTTGGGGGAACCTGGGATGATCCGGCCGATTCTCTCCTTGAAGAGAGCCGTTGGACCAGTACGACAGGTGAGGCGCGGACCAGGGGAAACGGCTCCTTTGAAGGGGGATTGAGGGGTTGAGGGGCCAATAGAGGGTTTCGGTGCGGGTCTCGGAATTGATGGACGTAATGCTTGAATTCCTGCCAACGGGCTCAAGGGAATGGGGTACGGTACCGTCATGGGTGTTTCGGCCCGGGACGAGCTCATGGGGGTTTGTGCTCGAGAGTTTCTTCCACGATCGCCACTCCAATCGCCATATACCGCTTCAAGGAATGTCTGTGCTGTGAACAACTGGGCTTCCGAGGCATCTGACGCGGCTACTGAGGACAGGAGGACTGGGCTAATGGAGTTGTCGGGTGGTTTGATTGTTGAGTCCAGGGACTGGAAGATAACGTCGAAGCTCATTTGTGTAAGACCTCTCTGTGTCTTTGAGCCGAGGATAGTGTGACTCTGCACAGGAAAGCCATTAGTATCTCTCTTTCCAGTCAATCACACAGGGCCTTTTATCGTCCGCACCTTTCCACTCCCTGTGACGCCCAGCGTGGCAACCAGCCCATCTCTGCCTTCAAGAAGTACACCTCTGACCAACGATTCCAGCCCAGTATCCTCAAAAACAGTCAATTGGGAAGCCGACTCGTCGAAAACCTTGGTGAAACCGAATTTCTCGACCGCACGCTTCCTGGCATCATTTGGTGGCTGTAGTATAATGTGTGTTGGAACAGGAGCCAAGGGCGCTCCATCACTCTCAGCATTGTTGGTCTTCTCCTCTGGAGACTCGATCACGAGACAGCGTTCAGTATAAGGATCCTGGTGCTGCGAAACGGGAGGGCGAAGTCGCAGATAGACCTGAAAAAGGGAGGCTTGTGAAGGTCTTGTTGCCGTACTCATGATGGCGATACCCTGTAGGTGCTGGTCGGACGCCTTTGAGTGAGATGAGGTCGAGGACCAAAGTAAAAGAGTGATGACTTGACGACAGCAGCCCTGGATGGTTTCCACAGTTGGCAGGCACGATACAGTTCTTTCCTAATCGGGTTAGTATTTGGTTGTCCAGACAACACATCCCAAAAGGGAAGTCAGCCGCAGATGCCATCTTCTTCAGGCTGCCAGAAGATGACCTCCATCTCTGGCCTGTCCCAGTACCTAAAATTCCAATGTGTCCCACCAGTTTCATCAATTCGTCAAACCAATTAAGAGTATGAAGGTCAGCCTGTCCTCTGCTTACTCCCAAGGCCCGCAAATCGCGATGTCTATGACCTGCAGCCTAGGCTGACTGCCCCGTTGGTTCGAGGCTTGGCTTTACTCACAATCCTCGGCCCCGCTCGTACTCGCCTAACTTCGAATCAGCATCGCGCTTGGTTGAAGCACGTTGGAGCATTGGATTAAGAACCAGCCTAAGTAAATGGACACCAACCCCAAATTGGCTGCTCGTATTCTACGCCATGGTCATCGTTCTTGGCAGCTAGTGATTGCCACTCCTGAGATATGTTTTTACGAGAGAATGGCTATAAGCCACAAATCTGGGCATTGGGCGAGACTGCGCCTCGACCCAGCTGAACCAGAAATGTCAGTTGCATGTAAACGATGTAGCTTATTTGCCTTTATCGCATAAGCTGCTACACCGGTTTTGGCACCTCGTTTTCGCCAAAGTGCGCTGGGCTGCGACGATGAATGCGACATCATGAGGGCTTCGCTATATAAAGGGCCTCTATGGTCCATCGCAATTTCAATATCTTAGACGACATCGTGATAATCCAAAGGCTGCTGCAAGTCGAGTCTTCAAATTTCTCTTACTCCTGTCTTGTACCAATTTCTATCAGAAACGAGTGCCTCCCCATACAGCATCATCATGCTAGAAGCGAGATCACCACACCGTAAGTCCAGTTCGATCACTCGTCAGTATGGCCACTACCATCTCTAACATTATGTAGAAGAAGGAAGCTACTGGTATTATGCACCAAATAAGGGTGCTCCTATTGCCTTCGCATTGCTCTTTGCTGCGTCGGGTCTCACGCACATCTACCAGTGTTTGTATGACAGAGCTGCCTCCAAGATGAAATGACAAGCACTGATTTCTCGGCCACAGCAAATACAAATCGTGGAAGGTGACAGGCTTGCTGCCATGGTCCGCTACACTCTTCACAGCAGGGTTCATTATGCGGGCCATTGGCGCTTTCGGTCAATGGGACGATTTAGGCATATTCATTGCGAGTAATGTTCTCTTGCTGGTGGGACCGTAAGTTTCTGTCTATTGTGCATTGTTCTCGCTCGCGATGCCTGACTCTCTCATAGCCCTGTCTACGAAGGAGCCAACTTCTTCACCCTGGGTCGCATTCTTTACTATGTCCCCTACCACTCGCCAATTCACCCCGGCCGAGTATTTTCAACCTTTGTTTCCGTGGGACTTGTGATTGAGGCGATTACAGCGAATGGGGCTGTTCTGGTGGCCAATTCAGACAATAGTATCAGCAAGCAGAATACTGGCAAAGCGCTACTCAAGGCTGCACTGATTTTGCAGATTGCCTTGATGGTGGGATTTGTCGCCCTTGCAAGCAAATTCTACCTCAACTGTCGCCGTGCAGGTGTCTTGAGCAATAAGTTCAAACGTCCCTTGTATGTTCTGTTGTGCAGCTGTACACTTATCACGGTGCGAACCATCTACCGAACGGTCGAGTACTTCACAACTGCAAGCCTCAACATTTACAACGTCTCGGATTTGAGTCCCATTCTGAAAGATGAATGGTTCTTCTGGGTGTTTGAGGCTGCTGTCATGTTCACAAACACCACTTTACTCAATGTTTTCCATCCCATGCAATGGCTCCCACGCTCGAACAACATCTATCTCGCGAAAGACGGGGTGACAGAGATCGAAGGCCCGGGATTCGAAGACGGTCGACCATTCCTACAGACTTTCATTGATCCTTTTGACTTGATCGGCCTCATCGCAAACAAAGGAAGGAAAGAGAAGTACTGGGACGTTCTCGATGCGAACCAGAAAGAGTCATCATCCCCTGCCCAAGTGTGAGACTTTCGCACACTCTTCTCTTTGCCTTTTTTACCCATTTTTTCCCGTCTCTTTCTTGTAATTATCTCTTTTTTTGTGTAATACGTTGCACATTTGTTTGTTATATTCTTCTGCGTCAGATCAGCTGTTCGTCTGCACTATATATTGGGTGGAGTATATAGATCGCATGCTTTCACAATATATTCCCAGAATCGTACTATCGCAAGTTGAAGTATCTAAGCATAATCATATTTCAATCTAGATAGAATGGAAATATACCAATCAATTTGTTTCAACTGACGCATGATGGAAAATTAACCAACCTGAGTGTGGCTGAAGGAGTGTTTATCGATAACGAAGATGTTCGATCTCCCGCAACGCCAAGGTAGCTTTGAACCACATGGCCTTTAGCTCAGACAAACTCACAGGTTGTTCGCGTCTCCCTTTGCACCAGTCGAGCAACTGTCGACAATTGGTTGTCACTAACCTATTGTGCTTGACGATATATTCTGAGCTTTCAAGAACATTCAATTTTATCATTGATATCCCTGGCATTTAAGACTGAGCTACCTAGCTTCGTCCTCCGCAGCATCTCCGTCGCCTCCTTTGCCAAGCTCACCCTTCCCTCAGACCATATACAACCGTCACCATGTTGTCTTTTTTATCGTCAAATCTGTCTAGCACGCGGCAATCTCTGGCGCAAGTCCTCAATTTCGCGCTGGTTCTGTCCACAGCGTTTATGTTGTGGAAGGGCCTCTCCGTGTTCACGTCAGTACCAGTCTTGGAAKGACAGCTTTCAATAGACTAACCTTCAGTTCGAATATCTACAGAGCGAGCTCGTCACCCATTGTCGTCGTGCTCTCCGGATCCATGGAGCCAGCCTTCCAAAGAGGCGACCTGCTATTCTTGTGGAATCGCAGCCCGCGGGCAGAACTAGGTGAGATCGTGGTCTACAACGTCCGGGGAAAGGACATCCCGATCGTGCATCGCGTCGTTAGAACATTCCCTCAGATCGAAGGCAAAGCGAAGAAGGTCAAGGAGGTTACAGAGTGCGTTTTGGTTTTCCCGTTCTGTCATCAGCGAACAATTACTGACCCGGCGGATCTGTTATAGGGCCGCCTCCGTTCCTCCCAACATGCTTCTCACCAAGGGAGACAATAACATTGCCGACGATACCGAGCTGTATGCGAAGAACCAGGACTTTCTACATCGCGAGGAGGATATTGTTGGCAGTGTGCGGGGGTATATGCCCATGGTGGGATATGTGACTATTATGCTCAGTGAGCACCCGTGGCTCAAGACGGTCTTGCTTGGTATTATGGGTCTGATGGTCATACTGCAACGGGAACAATAGCTTATGTTGGTCTACTGAATAAATTGGCGTCTACTTTGCTAAGGTGATTCTTGGCTGGACTGCGACTGCAGTTGGCATCCTATGMTGATTCCTCCAACCTGAAAGTATGCGGCCGAAGACTACACTGCCGTCATTGTAACGTGTCCCGTCCCGGAATTTCTGTAAGAACAGCCAGAGTGGCCGATATATGTGACTAGATCATCTACTGCAGACTGCATCTGCGCAACGTAAATGTCGTAGTTTCTCGCCTTGTCAAGGAATTCAATCAGGCACGGGGTCCTCAATAAAAGCATAATTAGAATAATTATACTGGCGAAGTTAGAAATGATCCACCGCCTACTCTCCGGAACTGACTGTCGTCACTTCAGGTCAAAAAAAGCCGATGTTAAACTCCACCCCGCTTACCCGTCACGGCCCCGCCTTGTGAGCTAGTTGGGGCTCAGGAGCTGTTACGCTGCACGCATATCACGAGCAGCTTCTTCCTGGGTACTCATCTTTGCTATCTACAATCAGGAACGGGATCCTCACGCCAGCTTTTTAGCGCTCTACTGTTCCACATAAGTTTGTCCCAGTCTTGGTGAAGTGTCGCGAACATGGGTAGTCAGAAGCGGATAGCTAAGGTATGTGATCAAGTCGCCCTCGAATTCTGTATGGTTCTACTTGCTTGCTGACGGATTAATGCGTTGCAGGAACTTGCCGAGCTTACAGAGTCTCCTCCCGCCGGCATCACCGTCCAGCTGGTGGACGAGTCGAACCTGTATGAATGGAAAGTCTACATGGAGGGACCAGAAGGCTCACCATACCACGTAAGCTACCACGCGATGAATGTCGCTCCTGGCCAGGATGCAGCGCTAACCATCGTCAACAAAACCACAGAAAGGCAAATTCCAAGTCAAGCTCGTCCTTCCCACCGAGTATCCCTTCAAACCGCCGACAGTCTCGTTCGCGACGAAGATCTACCATCCGAATGTCACCAATGACGAGAAGGGGAGCATGTGTCTAGGCATGCTGCGGCCCGACGAATGGAAACCCAGCTCGCGGATCTCAGCTGTGCTGGAGTTCGCGCGGCAGTTGCTCAAAGAGCCCATGCCGGACGATGCGGTTGAGGGACGGATCGCGGAGCAGTACAAGAATGATCCCAAGCGGTACGAGGAGATTGCCAGGGACTGGACGAGGAAGTATGCATCGGAGTAAAAGGCGTGATTGGAAGAAGTGATGGCTGGTGCGCAGTCGTTGCGCGAGAATCAGGGACGCGGAAGAATCTCAGCGTCCTCCTTCATGTGAAAGTTTAAAGACTGGGTGTCCTATTGTCTGCGTGCCTCAGCACCCTGGTATCTCGACTGTGGTTGGCTTCTTACTGGCATTTTACGGTCGGGCTCGATGGACCCTTGTCCACCTTTCACTTCCCGCTTCTCTACCATCTTTCTCGGTCTTCGGGAGCACCCGGACGCACTCAGACTATCCCTGCGCCGAAGGGCCGGCGCTGCTACGTTTCGCACAAGCGTGTGAAGAGTACGAGTCATATTCTTTAGATACTCCAGCACTAGAGAATACAGAAGTTAGTCATAGATGACCAGGCAGAAAAAGCGCCTAATTTTATGCATGCAGTGTCTGCTTAGCTTAACGCCAAAGTCAGCGCGAATTTCCGACCGACATATTATCTCCAACACGCAGATGATACCTTGTCGACTCAATGCATGACTCAGTTTCCAGTACCGCCGTTTCGATTCCTCTATAAAAGAAACAACCGACGCATCTCAAGGGGGCATAGAAGGGCGTGTGCCTCTAGCTTGGTCTCTAGATAGTTTCAACGAATCTGGTCAATACCCCGTACTCGAGCATGAACCGATAATGTGCTACAGCCTACAGCCTACAGGGATAACCAGAGCTGTTCAACGGGAGCAGCCGTCGCCCGACGCAAGGTACGTCACATTTCAAGCCTGGAATTGGTCATTTAAGGCAACCGGATCAATTTGCACCGAGTACGCACTACTACGGAGTACTCCGAGTACTCCGTATTTGAGGAGAGATGATCAAAAAAATGACTCCTTCCCTCGGACATGGGTAGCCAGTGCCTACTACTACGGAATAGGACGCTAGAAAAGACCCTTGGGTGGAGCACGCCCATTCTACCTTAGCCGAAGATGAAACGCGAGGGAACGAATGAAGGGTTCTAGACTAGACTAGGCGTTTTCCAAAACCTCAGTACCGAACACTTAATCAAATAAAAAAAGATACCGGAGGAGATTAGTCTAGATAATTAACGGGCGTAACGCGCAGTTCATCGTCACCCCATTAGTTTACCTACGGTCTGTGTTTGGGACATGTCAAAACTCGCTTAAAGTACTTGGTGAAGGTGCAGAATGAGATTGATGATGGGCAGGTACTTTTTGAAGCTCTCCTATCCCTAGGTATGCATCCATGGATGTGACACCTCCAATCCATTGGTAGTACGCTGCACAGTGCACACGGAACGGAGCGAAGGGTCGAACCCATGGTTGGGAACACAGTAGTTTGTTGGTTGATATAATCTCCAGACTGCAGCCATACTAGTACATGACTGGACCTGTTCATGTAGCGCAATAATAGGTAGACTAGAGTCGAACCACAGCATGGAGTAGATAGACGCCTGTCATTGTCACCTGCATATGAGCCACTAATTGGATGCTGGATCTGTCATACAGCTGAACGACAGGGGGAGGGGTAATTTATTGCATATGAATGGGTTTATCGATATAACTCGGAGAGCCCCTGCAGGCCTAGATACCTTAGCATAGGTACCTGTATCTATCTATCCTATCTATCCCCTCTGGATGATGGATAGATATMTCTGGTACATTGGATGAAAAACGTAGATAAAGTGCCCTGTAACTTTAGCGTAGATACAGAGCTTCCAACTTCCAACTTCCAAGTACCTTACCAAGAAAGGACGGAGTCTTGCCCGACCGACTGCCCATCTGTTGATATCATCTGATCGTCATACTTGTTAATTCGAAACAGCTCGGAAAACTTCATACTTCATTACTCGGAAACCAAGATTTCAAATCTACGCGAGCTCATCGGCTTCCTTTCTTCCTTTTTTCTCCAACATTTTTCTTAAATACTTGGAGCGTTTGGTGGAGTAAGAGAAAAACACAACTGATACAGCGCTAGACCAAACAAGGCAGTTTGGCCTCATTTTTCCCCTTTTCCGCATCATCTCAAAAATAATCATAATTCAGAACACTACTACGGAGTACTAGTCGACTACCCACCTTTACGAAGTACTACTGTGAAATTACCTCTAGGTATGGGCTATGAATACGTACCTTAGGCTAAGCGTCACTAAGAAAAGCACCAGATCTCGTTTCTTTCGTTCTTTTTCAGCTTTCTTCTTGACCCCAATTCCCCATCCACAATCTGGGCTCTGTTTTCTTCCTGTCCTCTCCTGGAGATTGAGTCTTCAAGTGAACCTCTGGCAGGGTCCTGTGGCTTTTTCTTGACCGATGGACTGATATCATCTGGCATGGGTGCTGGGGTCTCTTCGTTCCTCTTGTCTATTCTTCCAATATTTTGACGCTCTTTTGCTTGTCCCGTTCCGCCGTTAACGTTAGCTCGGGCTATACGATCTCTCAACGAAATACCAGACCACCCATTTGTTATCCTTTCGCTGCCTCTTCAAACTCTCGTTATTCTCTACGACTCTCGTTTCCTCCTCTCCAACGGACCCCATATTTGTGTAACTCTCTGACCGTGGTATTGCATCCCGTTCGTCATCCATTGCGTTATCGACAAATGTCCAGCGGGAACTGGGTTCTATCTCGTGGCCATGGTCACAGAAAATGGAGAGTTGCAATGGTCCTCCCGGCAAGGCGAACGTGAGACCGCCAGAAGTCACAGAGTACCGCCTCATCTACGTCTCGATCCTCTAAGAATCCACCCTCCCGATTCTCGACCTTCCACTGCCGGCGCACCTCGATCTCCCTCCCCCCTCTTACCTCCGGCTCCGCATCCTCCACGAAAAGCATCTGCATATCCTCATCCTGACGACCCCTTCCTCCGCCCGGCATCTTCTCAAGTCGGGGGGACCAATGAATACGCCCTGAGAAAACCAACCTACCGAACTCCGACCTTCCCTCGTTCGCCCTCTCCAAATCTCCCGCGGCCGGACGATGACTTCCAGCGACCGTCTTACCGAAGAGGCCCTCCTCCTGGCCGACCAGGATTGCGAATATCCATGTCGACGTCGAGGATGTATAGCAGGCGCCCGAGGGGACCACCGCCTCGCGAACACTATCCCAATGAATCTCCATCCCGAGGACTTGCATTGCCCCGGTATACGCCCAATGGATCTTCCGACGTCTATGCAGACGAAGCGCTCCGTTCCAGTGTCAATTCGGCGATGACGTCGCGATCAAGTATTGAGCAAGCCAGTGGAACTGAACGCAGCAGTGTCTTGACGAAGAGCAGCTCCATAACTGACCTGTCACCGGACACTCCGGATGGTCCGGACGAAAAGGATGGCGGGATGAGCGTTGAAGACGCGATTTCCATGTACTTGGATGGGTTCAGCGATGTGACGGAGGAGCCAGCCTCACCGGGCTTTGGTGACGACAGCAAAATGCGACCTATCAGCCCACGCCCGCCGACGGAATTTACGTACGACGATGGACATAGCTCTGATGAGAACTCTCCTGACCTCCCTCCTTCAAACGACATGCCGCCGGTCCCGCCGCTTCCCGACTTGACTTCTGTAGACAGAAAACTACAAGATGAGCAGTTTTTGAAAGAGACCAATGATGAAGAACCCCCAGAGTCATCGAATCAGAAAGAGACTCAGGAAACCCCGGCTGTCAATCAGTCGGAGACAAAGGTCCTACTTTCTGGCGTAGTACCTCCTCCCCTTCTGCCGGGGACAGAGCATCGTGATCGGTATGGATTCCGCAAGAAAACGCACTATGTCACCCTTGAACAATACGAAGCTTGGAATGGTCCATATTCAGAGTTTGCGGCGAGCCGGAGACTCAAATGGGCAGAATTGCTCAAGGAGAACGGGCTGCCGACGTCCGAACCCACAGTGTTTCCAGCCAAATCATCCAAGATGAAGCGGTTCGTCCGCAAGGGGATTCCATCTGAGTTCCGTGGGGCGGCCTGGTTCTGGTATGCTGGGGGCTTCGATCTTCTCAATCGAAATCCGGGACTGTATGACCGACTCGTCAAGGAAGCCATGGATTCTCCCAACAACGACGATAAGGAGCACATCGAGCGCGATCTGCATCGGACATTCCCCGATAATCTTCACTTCAAACCCGAATTTGTCGACGAAGCTATGAACTCGGGTACTAGCTCTGGCAGCAGCAACCCGAAGTACAGCTCGGTCACTGTTGAGACTCAGATGATTCAGTCACTCCGTCGCGTTCTCTATGCATTTTCCCTTCACAATCCCAAGGTGGGATACACGCAATCGCTCAACTTTATCACCGGTATGCTCCTGCTTTTTCTTCCGGAAGAAAAAGCGTTCTGGATGCTGCATATCGTGACGTCCGTCTATCTGCCGGGCACCCATGAGATTAGCCTTGAAGGCGCCAACATCGACCTCTGGATCCTCATGGTCCTGCTGAAGGAATCTTTACCCCATATTTACAACAAGATCGCTGGCAACCCTAGCCGGGCGAAGACTCCGGCCCTGACGGTGGACTCTCGGCTTCCGGATATCACGCTGGGACTGACCAACTGGCTGATGTCGTTGTTCATTGGCAGCTTGCCTTTGGAGACGACGTTGCGTGTTTGGGATGTGTTCTTCTTTGAGGGCTCAAAAACTTTTTTTCGTGTATCCCTCGCTATATTCAAGGCCTGCGAGAAGGACATTCTTGCCGTATCTGATCCCATGGAAGTCTTCCAAGTCGTGCAGACGGTGCCGAAGAAACTGCTCGACGCCAACGCATTGCTGGAGGATTGCTTTGTACGGCGACACCGTGTCGGACAAGGTCGCATAGAGGAGTTGAGAGCCTCCCGACGGGCGGCTGTCCGACAGGAGAAATTGAGGCGCTCGCTGGCCATCAGCAAGGGTCAGCTGCAGGCTGCGACGGACGAGTGGCCGACCACAAGGTCGCGGACCCCTATTCCTGGGTTTGAACGCAAAGTCGCGGATTCATGGCGTCATATGAAGCAGCATGCCTTTAGATGATTGAGCCACTGTGGTGTGGTCTCAGGTCAAACTCGGCGACCCACGAGCTCGACTAATGTCCGGACTCTATCTACACTATTAATGTTTATTCATGTACAGCGAGAACATATGGATTCCCTTTTGTAACTAGTTTACCGTTTTCGGTATGGCCTTCTGATACCCTTCTTTTACTCTGTAAACTCTGCCCTCAAGTGGCCTCCAGTATATAACTTATAAGAACCGTTCCCCTGCAGGCTGATTTCCCAAATGCGCCAGATGGTGACGCAGTCAAATACCATTCTCATTGCTTTAATAAAGTAATTGTCTTTAGGCCTTCCTGATAATGCCTCCCGCTGCCGGGACAGTTGATATCAATCAATTTCACATTCAGCTGTTGGCAGAATGCTCAATGCCATTGGATACCATTTGATCGGGCCCGCTTGCTCTAACCTTGAACCTTGGGCCGACGACGATCCTCTTCCCATGAACCCCACCAAACCTTGCCATGGAGGCTAGATCAACAGCAAAGGGTCCAGACGATCTCAGCAAACAAACAGGACCCGAAGATAAGAATAGACAGCCTTGCATGGCCGATACTGATAGTCTGGAAGTACTTGCCAGCAATGAGGGGGGCTGCCTCGACGACATCACCTCGTCACACGTGTGGCGGCTGGCCTGGAACTGGTTCGCCAACTTCTCTTGTCGGTAAACCATAACGGCTCATTGGTCTTGCTGGAAAGTTTCTGCGGCGCCCAACGCAAACCTGTACTACCTAAGGCAGCGTGAGAGGAACATTCATGATCCATCATATGTTATTCTGGGGGCGGGGTGACTTGGTTCGCCTTGTTTCTTTCCAAGTACTATGGGGAGGGCGAGGCTGGATGTTGGGTTGCTGCTCTAGATCGACCTGGTGAATTGTCCGACACCTTTCTGACCAGCAGGGACTCATTCAGCTGCTATCAAACTTCCGAGACATTCTTTGGCTTTTCACTTCCTTGCAGAAACACGGTTTCCGCTTGTTCGATTCCTCATGCACCAGCGCAGCCATTGGCTATGTTCAGAGCATCCCTCAGCCAGCTGTAACAATTGGCGATTGGTTTCCACTTGTAATATGTATGTGGCTGGATCGGTGGTTGTACCATTTCAACCCAGTCTTTACAGCAAGGTTGCCAACGTGTCTCGGAGAGTAAGGAACCAAGATCATGCCACTTTATTTCTATTCGTCAATTTCTATTGGCTTTTCTTGGTCTAGACGGCAACTGCGGCCAGGAGAACCTCCAATGCCGCATTTTTGCGGCTGATACATTGGGTCATGTAATCTCGATCGGTGGCGGACAAGCCTCTCAACATTGGCTCGTTGGAGTCGTGTTGGGAAGCCTCGCATTGCGCGCTTTCGTCCCCAAAGTCTACGGATCCATTCACAAGGTTTTGCAATGAATCAAGGGCTTGCCTCCCCTTTGAAAGGGTCATTTTGACGAGAACATTCCGGATAGCTTGGCCTTCTTCCTTGGTGACTTTGTAGTCCCCAAGAGAGCAGGGGATCAGGCGCTGCTCTTCTTCCGGAGGCGATAGGCGCCGGCTGTTCATGGTCAGTTGCTCGAATAATGTGAAGATCAGCTCGATCGCTGAAAGCGTGAGGAGGATTGATGAAAACGACTTGTCGCAGGCGTCACAGGCGATGAATTTCTCGCAGGTCTCAAGAGTTGACGTGATTGACTTCATTGCCAAGTCGAATCGATCGGACCTATCACGACACGTAAGCTGATGTAGAGTGGATATGTTGACCGCTTGTGTTTGAACGCAGGCGCACGGATCCCCCGTCACATCTAGACGGGCAGGAGGGGACGGGAACCCATATGATATCGGTGTGGTGGGGTCACTGAGTTGCCGCAAGTACGTCTCGCCGGGGAACGAGACAGGTGTCGTGAAAGCTTCAAGGCTCTCTGACGTGCTTTCCCTGGGAGTCTGTAGAATCGGGGCCAGGTCCATTGTCCACGTGTCCAAGTCCTGCGGCGTTGGAAGGCATTCGTTCTCATGCTCGCTAGACTTGATGCATTGATTGGTCTGCGTGGGCTGGACAGAAGATTGAAGAGCAATATGACCCTGCTAGCATTAGATCATAATTGCGTTGTTGTAGATTCAGGCCGCTCACCTGTTTCCAGCGGCTCGACGAGAAAAACGGACTTGGAAGTAGTGTCGTCGTATCTGAGAGATCGATGTTCAGATTCCCCAGCTCTCCATTGGCATCCCGCAATTGGCTTGTCAGCCATTCCATCCTTAGCTGATGCTCCCTCTCTAATGTCTTCCGGTTTTTGCTCCCTTTGGGCTTTCCTGCCCTGTTCTGATAGCCGTAGCGACAATTCAATCCCTTTGACGTGCAACGGAAACATGGAGACCCCCCGGAGCACTTGACCTTGCACTGATGACACGAGTCACAGGCAGAGCGCAGCTTTTTGTGATCGGAATTGCTCTGCTGGGTTGTCATAGGACTGGTCAAGTAAGGAAGTGTAGATGTCATAATGGCGCCAAGATAATGTGAAGAGATCGGTCCTCAACCAAGTGGTCGTTTTTATCCGGAAAAGGATGCTTAGCATTTTCAAAGAACGAGGAAACGCTACCGGAAGAGGGTTCAAATAGGAGAGGCGCCGCGAGGGGGCCAAAAATGGCCACATTGGAGAACTGAGGAAACCCGATGCTCTCTTACGCATCGTCCCATTGCCAAGTCGCTGAGGGCTGAGTCCAATAGCGAACTAACAATCATGCTGACACTTTCGTTGGCGTCCAATCGCTACGACCAGCCTGGCAGGCTGGCAGGCCGGCACGCAGGACTGCTAAAAATGACAGGTGGGGATGACTGCAACAAAGGGGAGGCTATTAATTTTCAAGAGCATGGCCAGGATGACACTAGGATTATGGTCAGCTCACACCTACTGACGCTGATTGATCGAGCAAGAAGTGGTTCCGTGACTTACCGCTTCTGGTGAATGGGAGGGTAAGATGGATAAGATGGATAAGATGGCGCGTTCGCCTTCGTATTTAGTAAGAAATAAGCGTGCAGCCTGGAGAGCAGGCTAGCCGAAGGAATCATTCTCTGACAAGGAAGGAATGTTGGGTCGGAAGAAACGAAGGAAGGAAAACAGGGGGGACTGAGGGAATAATGCAACCCCGATGGTCAGCACACCTCGTAAAAGGCCCGTAATTGCCATGGGGTTGAGGTTGAAAGACGTGCTTGATACGGGCTTGGAAGTCTTGGAGTTGGAGGCTTGGACTTCTATTCTAGACTTGGCCCGCCTCGTTCAGTCGTTCCCCTCCGCCTCGGCCGAGCTCAGGCGTCCTAATCCTCGGCCGAACCCTAAAGCGGACTGTCTAAGCTCGGCCGAGCTAAGGGATTTTGGCGCTTGTCGGGTAGATCTGACGATGATCTTCCTTAACTTTGTTTTGTCTGCTCAGTATTCCCTTTCCTTCATTATTATTATTCCGCACGAATCCTCCGCCGTTGCATTCAGGCCGAACTTCTGTATATTCCCCCTCCCCGAGACCGAGCTGATCCCGCCATGGCCTCCTTTAAAAGACTTCCGCACCATGGGCCTCCGTCCTCCTCATCACTCATGCCAACCACTCTGGTGTCTTCCCAACTTTGATCCTCTACGGTAATTGCTTCTCAACGCATATACTCCCTCACAATGTCAGAAGTGCCGAAACACGAAGCTCCCTCGGCGATCAGCCCAATAGAAAACGAGGAGAAAGGCCTGGCCCCCAAACCCCTCGAGCGCATCCCCCCCAATGGTGGTGCCAAGGCATGGGCTTGCGTTGCAGGATCGTTTTTGCTACAGTTTTGTTCATTCGGTTACGTCAATGCGTATGTATCTATTCTCTTCTATATTCTCCTCGCCTCGTTTCTCGGCACATTTGAGAACAATGAACTGATCATTCGAGAATAGATGCGGGATTTTCCAGTTGTACTACTCGGAGACCATGCTCAAGGATCAAAGCTCGTCGGCCTTGGCGTGGATCACCACCCTACAGATCTTCCTGCTTTTCATGTTCGGTCCCGCTGTGGGGAAAATGATTGATGTCTATGGATGCCGCAGAACGCTCCCGCCATTCAGCATTATGGCCGTGTTTTCAGTGTGCATGCTGAGCTTGTGCACCAAGTACTGGCAGATTATGCTGGCGCAGGGAGTCGCCTTCGGTCTGGCTGCCGCTGGGCTATCTCTTCCTGCCATGGCAACGGCCACGCAATGGTTCTCGACTAAGAAAGGGTTGGCAGTCGGCATTGTGTCCGCTGGTAGCAGTCTAGGTGAGAATACGAACCTCTGAAAACAAAATTGACCTCATGGATGGCTAATGTCGGACGCAGGTGGAGTGATCTACCCCTGTATGCTCCCTCGACTGATTGAAGAGGTCGGCTTCGCGTCGGCTGTTCGTTGGACTGCACTCATGCAAGGCATCCTTTTAATTATTGCCAACCTTCTCTGCTCGTCTCCTTTCCCGCCACTTGGTAAAGCAAGTAAAGGAACCCCCACAGACAAAGATGCTGCGCCCCGCAGTGGTCTTCGTGGGTTTAAGAGTTTGCCCTGGGGTTTCTTCGTTTTGGGTTGTTTCTTCACCATGTGGGGTCTTTTTGCGCCCCTGAATTACCTCCCAGAGATGGCTTCGCTTCACGGATATCAAGACTTTGCTCAGTACACCTTGGCTATTGCCAATGCAGGATCCCTGGTTGGCCGGATTGTGCCTGGCTGGATTAGTGACATCATCGGACAGTTCAACACCATGTGCATCGTGACCAGTCTGTCCGGAGTCTTGGTGCTGGCCTTCTGGCTGCCACTAGAGTTTCATACGTCTCTGGCCGGTATTATTGTGTTTGCCTTGCTGTTTGGTTTTGTCAGCGGCGGCTTCGTGAGTCTCGGGCCCCCATGTGTTGTGTCCCTTGCGGAGGACCGTGTGGATGAGATCGGCGTGAAGCTCGGGGGGTTCTGCTTGGCCATCGCACTAGGAGCATTGACTGGCCTTCCCATCGAGGGTGCAATCAAAGACCGCGAAGGCAACAAGTTCACGGGTTTGATGTGCTTTGCAGGAGCAACGATGCTTCTCGGGGGGTTATGCACAGCGACCGCTCGGGTGTTCAAGGGTGGACCGCAACTCTTGAAGAAAGTTTGATGGAAGGGCCTGGCTTGTAACTTATCAAAAGGTCGCAATGTTACTACTTGTAATGTTAGATAATAGCTTAATCGAATGAACCACCTCGGAAGCGATTTCTGCCTTTGGAGCCTAGGATTTTGACTAGTCAGGGGAATAGCACCGTAACTATGGCCATAGAGACAATCGACAGAATGGAAGAGTATAAAGTGCAATGGTAGCTGAAACAGCCTGACCTTAGTCTCTTGCAACCTTGGAGCGTTAGCCTGCCTGCTACGGGAGGCAATCGGCATCTACTGTTCCGCTAGGGTGCGCGACTCACGCAGGAATCATGTTAGATAGCCCGTTGATTAACACATGAACTTTGAGAATTTAGCCTCTCTCTTTCAGTATACAGACAGTCTACAGAAAAGCATAGTTGCACTTCCTATCTTCAAGATTCATCACAATTTCATTCAATTTGAGCGTCCTCTGTTAATCTACCCTACATCAACTCCGACTCCCATTCCAATCCTCCTACACCATTGCCATTCGTATGCGGTGACATCGCACAGGCACCCACTGGGCGCAGCTCCATGACCTGAGTGAGACATCCACGAGGGGACACCACCCGGTTCAGCCGCCATCCAGCCTCCTCCGCCAGCTTTCGGTACTCCTCCAGCGTCCGCTCTTTGTTTCTGCACCTCGCCAGCATACGAATATCTGCGTACCGGGCTCCGCGTCCCAGACGCCCGTCAAACAAGACCGACTCAACAATCAAAACCCGGCTTACTCCCGGTTTGATGATCATGGTCTCGCGGATCCGCCGAAGCAGTTTGATACAATCGTCGTCGCCCCAGTTATGCAAGATCCACCGGAGGAGGTAGACCGATGATTCGGGAATCGAGTCCTGGAAGAAGTCTCCTCCAGTGATTGAGACGATTCTACTGGTCAGAGGGTCATCGGCGGGGAATCGCTGCTTCAGGATCTCTGCGGTCGAAGGAAGCTCGAAGGCAGCGGCCGTGGCGTCGGGGAACTTCTCCAAGTAGGACCGGATAAAGTCTCCTACTCCGGCCCCGATGTCGACCACAGTCTCTGATCTCACTTCGTCCCATGGGTAGTCGGCAAGGAGCCCAGGAGCCTCAACGACACTACCGGTACCGGTGACTTTGTGGAAGGCAGCAGCTTTGCCCGTTTCGGCCAGATACTGGTAGATGGGCTTGTCGGTGTTGTAGAAAAGCTCGGTGGCAGTTTTCGGCTGATCAGTTCTCAACTGGTCCGGGAGACGCGAGAGGAGGTCATAGTACTCGCGCGGGAAAAAGTCAACCCAATTAATCCAGGTGGCCCAGTGATCTTTGCGGAGGAGGTTGGAGAGACGGTTGTTGGACAGCAGACCAGTCTCGGGGTCCTGCGAGAAATACCCCATCTCGCGAAGATACCGGACTATCTGGAATAGGCCTTGTTCATGCAATCCGGTGGCTTTGGCTAGCTCCGAGATGCTGCAAGGTTGGAGCTTCTGGACGTGATCGGCCAGTGCATATTCGGACGCACACAACAGGACCTTGCTGTTGGTAAAGGCTAATTTGCAATTAATCCCC
This sequence comes from Aspergillus pseudoviridinutans, assembly GCF_018340605.1. Lineage (NCBI taxonomy): Eukaryota > Fungi > Ascomycota > Eurotiomycetes > Eurotiales > Aspergillaceae > Aspergillus > Aspergillus pseudoviridinutans. The sequence goes on from NW_025091284.1 coordinate 3,996,028, forward strand.
TTCTGCTATGCAAAGTGTATGGGCTTTGAAAAKTCCTACCAAAAACCCCATCTACCAAAGTCATATGGGGCGGAGTCAGAGTGACGAGAAGCTTGTCCAACACCTGCACTGTGTCTAAGATCTTCTGGTAAACTGAACTTGACGAATCCAGCGAAGTTGGAGACACTTCAAGACAGGAATTGAGCTCCTGCGACAGAGGACCTTCAAGCTGCGACAATGCATGCTTGATGTTCCAGTTCAAATGTTCAAGTTCGTTCTCCATTCTGAATGTTTGCTGGTCAGGTACAACGTTTCTCAGTGAATTTTTGATCCGTCAGTAAAGCGATAGCATTTATGTCCTCGACAGGAACCTATCGAAGGAAGTAGTGTTTATGTCACTATTAATTACCTGGTCAGCTTACGGCTGGCAGTGCTCGGTGGATATTCCATACGAGCCGACGTATACCCCCCGAGGCCGTTCGGGGCGCCGTCAGGCACCATCTCGCTCAGGTCGAAACTGCCAGCAATAAGCGGCGTTAGGTTTCATCCAAGGAATGGCTCTTTCGAAGTTGCACGGCTTGAACACACGAGTTGGAAGGCCGTTACAATGAACGTCACTATCACAACCACCAACCACACCATACAGCCGTCTTCTACAATGGTCCAACGAGCTCCTACCCTCCTAGACCACTTCTACATTCAACTGCAAAAACATCCTTCATCAGTCGCAATTGAAGGTGGAACACAGTCTGCGGATCAAGGAGCCTGGGAAAGGATCACATATGCTCAGCTCGATGCTCTGTCTGACATATGGAGCAAACGTCTTCGCCTGGCCGGCGTGGGCGTAGGCTGTATAGTTCCCCTTCTATCGAAGAGATCGATCGCAATGGTAGCAGCGAAGTTGGCTATCCTGAAACTCCGCGCCGCTTATGTGCCCATCGACATAGACTCGTGGGGAAAGGATCGAATAGACACTGTTCTGAAGACCGTCAACCCGCAAATCATCGTATCGACATCCGCGTGTCCGAAGGACTACTACCTGTACCCAGTTGTGGCATTGGAGCGGAACGACTTCGATGAGATTGCAACGAGTAACGGCACCCATTGTACACAAAGATATGAAGATTCAGTTGATAGAGGAGACGATCTGGCATATATTATCTTCACATCCGGTACGACAGGGAAGCCGAAAGGAGTCAAGATAGGCCAGAGATCAATTTCTCGTTACGTGAAAGAAGGGGGCGATTTGCCATTCAATTTCAACACCAAACATGGCACAAGGGTGTTGCTCATCTGTTCAATTGCATTTGACGGTTAGTACGCTTGACTTCTCATAAAGTGAACGTTCTTCTAATCTAAAGCATCCAGTCTGTGCCGGAGTCATATTCAACACCCTCTGCAACGGGGGAACCCTAGTTCTGGCCGATCCGTCTACCTTTGAAGCCGCAGCCAAAACATGTCATGTTCTGCCATTGACTCCAAGCATTTTGGTTACACTGGACCCTAAGGCGGACTTTGATACAGTGGAACAGATTTTCCTCGGTGGTGAAAGCCCAAGCCCATCATTGATAGAGGCATGGACCTCTCCCCACCGAAGGCTCTACAACTCGTACGGGCCTACCGAGACAACATGCACAGCGCTTATGGGAGAACTCCTGCCTGGATCTCCAATTACTATCGGCTTCCCAATCTCGTATAGTACTGTTATATTACTTGATGAGGATGGTATGGAGTCCGTCGAAGGGGAAATCTGCATCTCTGGCCTAGGTCTCGCATTGGGATATTTCCATGATCCAGATCGCACAAACAGCGCTTTTATCGAAAGGAATGGAGTCCTGATTTACAAAACCGGTGACTATGGCAAGCAGACCAAGCATGGACTACAGTTTTGCGGTCGCAGGGACAGTGTGGTCAAGAATAGGGGCTTCTTGATCAACCTCGAAGCAGATGTCGAGCCTGCCTTACAGTCCTATGACAAAGTTGACAGCGCATCGGCCTTCATGTCTCAGGGCCGACTTGTCGCTTTTGTCACACCTGTATCTGCCAAAGAGGGACTTCGCGAATATCTTGCAAATACGGTATCCTCGTTCCTAGTCCCTGATACGATATATTCACTAGACGAGTTTCCCACAACAGGCAACGGGAAAGTCGACCGACAGAGCCTAATGCGCATGCATGAACTGGAACAAGGATCAGATACGGCCAGACTTGAGAGAGGTCTTGGTGCAGTGGAAGCGGTTCGTAGAGGATTATCTCATGTCCTCCGACTGGCAGAATGGCAAATTCTTCAGGCTTCGTCTTTCCGTCATCTCGGAGGCCACTCACTAGCAGCAGTTATGTTAGTTTCGGTCTTGAGGAGAATGGGGTTCGGTATCAGTGTCACCGAAGTGCTTTTGTTGGATACAGTCGAAAATATAGCTGCCGCTGCCACGGAGTTGAACGATATCCCACATGCCTTTCCTACCCAAGAAGATTCGATAGAACGACTAAGGCTCGAGATATCGACGACCCGGCCACTTGATGAAGGTGCGACTATTGCACCTATGACCGACATGCAAACCAGAATGCTTGGTGCTAGTGCTGCCACTCCAGGTCTTTCATTTATCAAGACATCCTTTACTTTTGAGCACCCAGAGAAACAAGATCTTACATCTACTCTCCATGCTGCTTGGGTCCGTCTTCATCAGCGCCACGAGATCCTGAGGACTGCATTCGTCTTGACCGCAACAAATGGAGCCCAAGTAATATCCCAGGACCCCGAATTTTCGTGGGAGCAGAAGTTTGTCACAGAATCCGAGTGGGAATCAGTTTGTCGACGCGAAGAACATCTGGATGTGGCCGAGTTCGCAAATTTTGATGCAGAGAACCGAGCGTCATTATCAAGGGTTGTTCTGATTGTGGCTCCCAGGAAGGGAACCCGTTTTATCTGGACGGTCCATCACAGCTTGGTTGATGGATGGTCGATGGCAACTTTGATGCGAGATTTCGCCTCTTTTCTCGATGATAAACCCATCCCAGCACCACCACAATTTGCTCAAGTTGCGCAAGCAATAGGTCAACTTAAGGCTGAGTCCTCGGATAGAGCCGTTTCATTCTGGAGAGAATACTTAGGCGGATATACTCCCGCTCAGAGACTTCGAGTATCACCACCCTCTAATGTCAGCGACTATACGCAAGCAGCTTTATCTCGGAGACTCTCTGTCAACGTGTCTGTACTGGAGGCTGCCGCTCAGATTCGATTTGCGGTTACACCGGCCACACTTCTTTACGCTGCTTGGGGACTTCTCATTTCCAGGTACTCCGGCACAGACCGCGCAGTGCTCGGAGCTGTCCTATCTGGAAGAAGCTTGCCAATACCTAGTGTGGAGAACATCGTTGGCCCATTGATCAATACTTTACCACTAGCAATAGATACCCAGGAGGCCCAGTCCACATACAGTTTTGTACAATCTGTGTTCCGAAGGCTGTGTGGTATCTTGGAATTCCAGTGGTCTCCTGTTGCACTGATCCAAGAAGGCTGCGGGTGCAATCCGGCAGAGCTCTTCGAGACGCTTTTTGTCTTGCAGTATGACTTCCCACAGTCCCCTTGGGAGTCAACCAAGGTCCCTGAGCCTAGGGATATCCGCTATAATGAAGCCACTCAGGTCCCGCTCACCGTTCTGTTGGATAGCGCCGATGGCCAGTTCAATGTTCGATTTATTTATCGCCGGTCACACTTTGGTGATGCAATTATCCAGAGAATGATTTGCCAGTTCGATAATCTCCTTGCGGCCCTGGTCACTGTGCAACCAAACACGGACCTGAGCAATGTCACTGGACAAATGTTCAACGAGGGAGAGTATGAGATGTTGACTGCAAAGCCAGAGCAGCTGGCCTGCTCTCGTGAAGTGCCAGAAAGCCTGGTGGAGGCTATCGAGAATTCCATCCAAGCGCATTCTGACATTTGTGCTGTCGAGGGGTTGACAGGGCGTCTCACATATAGAGAGTTCGGAAGGATGACGGCGCATATCTCCTGGCGTCTTTCACAGTACATCCAGCGGGGGAGCGTGGTATGCACGATTAGTGATGGCTCCCTTCTTTGGCTTCTTGCCATGATTGCAATAGTCAGAGCTGGTGCTATCTACTGTCCAGTTGATCAAAAACTGCCTCGCGATAGAAAGGACTACATGGTTCGAAACAGCAGAGCAGAATTGATTCTCTACGCCAATTCCAGTCAGGACCCATTGTGCAACAGGGTCCCGTCTCTAAATATGGAGTCGATTATGGCGGAAATTTCTTCATCTTCCGGTTCACCAATTGCAACTAGTCGCAACCATCCCAGTAGTGATGATGTCGCATGCTTGGTTTATACTTCAGGAAGTACGGGTTTGCCAAAAGGTATGATTGATTTCAAATATGCCGCGTATTAATTTCCGAGGACTTGTTGCTGATAAAATTATAGCGGTCCAGCTGCAGCACAAAGGTATCCTAAATGTGATCTCCCAGCCAGAAGGACGACTGTACTCCCGTCCGGGCCAGCGCAATGCGCAGATGTTGTCTCTTGGGTTCGACTGCTGCATCAAGGAAGTCTTCTCCACCATCTGCTTTGGCGCAACTCTGGTTCTAAAAGACCCTGAGAACCCTATTTCCCATCTTGCAAGAGTCGATGCTACGATGGCAACTCCGTCGCTACTTGCAACCTTGGAACCCTCCGACTATCCCAACCTGAAGGTAATTACTGTTGCTGGAGAAGCCGTATCCCAAGTTCTCAACGACAAATGGGCTGCCGGACGAATTTTGATCAACGGATACGGTCCTGCCGAGTGCACTTTGATATCTACAACAGCAATTCTGCACCCAGGGAGCAGGGTGTCAATTGGTAAACCACTTCCGGGCCTGTCATGTTATCTTCTGGATTCCAACAGACGTCCCGTACCAATCGGAGTCAGCGGGGAAATCTATATCTCGGGAGTGCAGGTCACTCCGGGGTATCTTTACAACGAGCAAGAAACAGCCAAACGCTTCCTTGGCGACCCGTTTAACCCTGGTCCAGTTATGTTTCGGACAGGCGATATTGGAAGGATACTAGAGAACGGAAATATCGAGTATATTGGACGAGAAGACAATCAAATCAAACTTCGCGGTTTTCGCATTGACCTTGGGGAGGTCCAAAGCACCATCTCCAGACTAGCCTCAGCGGCTAAAAACGTCGCACTCATTGTGTCTAATGGAAATCTGATTGCCTTTATGACGCCTGAGACCATTGACGTCAAGAGCTTAGCCAAAAGCCTGGAGTCGCAGCTCCCACAGTACGCTGTCCCAAATCGAATCATCGCGCTTGCGACCCTTCCTTCCTCGGCAAATAACAAGGTCGACTCGTCTGCATTGCAGAGGTATTTGAGAGATCAAGAAAATGATGGTGCTGTCGTTGAAGACCTCGAGACCGACACGCAACGGACTCTTGCGGCCATATGGGCAGATGTGCTTGGGCGTGACCTGAACCGGATGCCCATCAGTCTCAGTGACCGTTTCTTCGAGCTCGGAGGCCACTCCTTACTGCAGATCAAAGTCGCTCAAGCCATTTCCAAACGCTGGGATATCCGGCCATTGCCACTGAAACAAGTAATTCGCCATCATAGCCTGGGAGACTTGTCTCTTGCCATCGACGAGCTTGTAAGTGGCCGCGCAGGAACAGTTTCAACAACGCCGTTCCTCACGATGTCCCCGGTACCGCGCGACGACCAGCTTCCACTCTCGTACCTCGAGAGAGAAATGCTGCTCAACCACCTCATATCTGGCGGCTCGCCGGCCGGAAACATGAACTTCGTTTGCAAGATTCGGGGCGATATCAACGCCGAAACCCTGGCAGACGCGTTCCAGAGGGTTACGTCAGATACTGAAGTGTTTCGCAGCAGGTACTCCGTTATTGACGGTACGCTCTTTCGCCAACAGGCTCCAGCAGCTGTCAAGGTGCCTCGCGTGGTCCAAACCGGTAACCTCAGCTCATTTGTCCACGGGAGAATCACCAAATCCTTTGATCTGAGCACAGAACCACCAGTAGATGTCTCGATTATCATAGGAACCCCCATGCAAGCCATGCTGGTAGTTGTCATGTCTCACGTCGTCGGCGACGCAGCCACAATGGCAACTTATCTCAACCAGGTCTCCAAGACATACGAGCTCCTGCGTTCAAACGCGCAACCAACCAACTCCACCACCGTACCAGATAATCTAACTTATATCGACTGGGCACACTGGGCTTCAACGCTCCAACCCAATCCCCGAGTCCTCAAATTCTGGTCCTCGTATCTTTCCAACCCTCCCTCGCCACTCACCTTCGGCAACCCACCTCCAGCAGCAGCAACTTACATCGGGCTCACCCGCTCCTGGATACTCCCCTCCTCAATGCACCGCAACATGTCCAACCTCGCATCCAAAGCATCAGTAACAATGCACCAGCTCATCCTAGCCGCCGTCTTCTTTAGCCTACAGTGTGTCGACCGCCGCGACGACATCCTCCTCGCAGCCCCCTTCACGCACCGCACTGAACCCGGCACCGAGTCCCTCCCTGGCCTCTTCCTCGACCGCCTCCTCCTCCGCATCCAACGCTCCCCGCACCAATCCTCCCTTTTCGAATTCCTCTCCTCAGTCCGCGAAACAAGCCAACAAGCGCTCGCACACATCATCCCCTTCCACGCCCTCCGCTCCTCCCTCTCCCACAAACCAAGCCTCATCGACCCCCTCTTCAAAGTCATGGTAACCTACCACACAGCCGCTGACCAGCGTCCCCTCCTAGACCTCCCCGGCGCAGAAGTCCAGCCCATCCCGTGGCGCCATACAGGCGGCTCCAAGTTCCCCCTCACAGTGGAGTTTACCGAGACGGCAGGCCAGGACCTCCAGGTTGACATGGAGTATGATCTTGGTTGTATCAGGGAAGATATCGCGCTGAGGCTGGAATTCGCGCTTTCGTTTGCACTGCAGCTTATGGTTCTGGAGATGGGGACTGAAGATATCATCAACTTGGTCCAGAGGTCGTTTCGCCCTGCTGAGGACGGTCCTATAGGACTTTCTCCACACGAGGGTTTGGCTGGGTTGACCAACGGAAACAACGAGATGGATACTACTACAGGGCAACAAAAGCTCGAGAATCTCCTTGCGGATGCAGTTTGTGAATGTCTTGGGCTTGAGGCTCAGGCGGTGGACACTGAAAAGTCATTCTGGGACCTCGGGGCCCAGAGTATGGATGTCTTGAAATTACAACACCTATGCCAGAAGCGGGGGTTCAGGGTCAGATTGCGGGATATCTTCGTCTCTAGGAGTATTTTGGAGCTGGCAACGTGCGCTGTGATGATTTGATGGATAGGTAAATTGTTAAAACAAGCCCAAAATGCATTGTTTATGTCGCTGGTAATTACTTTGCTTCTATCCGTAGCACAGTCATAGTAAGTCCATGACACGCTGTTGACAACAAGGCATACCGACGCCGTACCAAGTTCCAAGCACCTATGAACCAAGCAAGTTCCAAGATTCCAAGGTTCCAGTTTGCTCAACGCAAAGCCCCGGTTCGTCTTAGCTTTGGGCCCCCAAAACAGAACAGAAAATGCCCAGCTGGAGCTGACGCCACTTCCCCGGAGGGAGCATATGGCAAATCGGACGCCGCAAAAGCATAAGGGAAAATACCCCGTTAGCTGAGTGGCTGAGCCACTCCCCGGAGGAAGTACAGCGCGAATCGGACGCCGGGAAAGTAGACCACCGAAACAATGGAGTACCGCAGGAACGGAGGGTCCGCAATACGGACCCGGGGTCAGAAGGGGCCATGCAATGCAGGAGGAGCTGAACGTGTCTTCGGACAGTTGGCGAGAGGCGCAGAACACGTGGCTCTGATAGGGATCACCACGCTTTCGGACCGTATATAGATAGGCCTCGCACGAGCTCAAGCCGAAGGGGAGGAGAGACCGAGTCAAGGCAGCAGCAAACAATCTACTGCAAAGTCTCTAGTCTGCGTTACACATCATTCAACATGTCGATCGGGGCCGAATCGCTCGTTTCCGCTCCGCCGAGCCTCAACGGCATCGCTGCTGGCTATCCAGGCAAGACGCAGAAGGAGTTAACCAACGGAGACTTTCATGCGCAGGATAGTCTTTCTCTTGCGCAACTCACTCCTTACGATGTTTTGACGGCTGCGCTTCCGCTGCCGGCTCCGGCCTCGGCCACGGGGTTCTGGTGGCGAGAGACCGGGCCTGTTATGAGCAAGCTTCTGGCCATGGCAAATTACCCTCTTTATTCTCATTACAAGTACCTTATGTTATATCACACCCATATTCTCCCGTTGTTAGGACCTCAACCGCCGCTTGAGAACTCGACGCACCCGTCTCCGAGTAACGCGCCCTGGAGGTCTTTCCTGACGGACGACTTTTCCCCGCTGGAGCCGAGCTGGAACGTGAATGGGAACTCGGAAGCGCAGAGCACAATCCGTCTTGGTATTGAGCCAGTAGGCTTTGAAGCTGGAACCGCCACAGACCCATTCAATCAAGCTGCCGTGACGCAGTTCATGCATTCATTCGATGCAGCTGAAGTCGGCGCCACGCTGACGCTGTTCGAGCACTTCCGCCACGACCTTTTTGTTGGTCCAGAGTCTTACGCCGCGTTAAGAGAGAAGATACCAGACGGCGAGCATACCACGCAGAGCTTTCTGGCATTCGATCTCGACGCGGGTCGTGTCACCACAAAGGCGTACTTTTTCCCGATTCTCATGTCGCTAAAAACGGGACAGAGCACAATAAGGGTGGTCTCTGACTCCATTCTGCGTCTAGCGATGAAGAGCGACGTATGGGGTGTGCAAACCATCGCCGCGCTGTCGATCATGGAGGCGTGGATGGGCAGCTGTGGTGGTGCGGCAAAGGCGGAGATGATCAGCGTCGACTGCGTGAACGAGGCAGAGTCCCGGATAAAAATATACGTGCGGATGCCGCATACGTCTTTGCGGAAGGTGAAAGAGGCCTACTGCCTAGGGGGGCGTCTGACAGACGAGAACACAGCCGAGGGCCTGAAGCTGCTGGACGAGCTGTGGAGGACGATCTTCGGGGTCGTCGACGAGGACGCAGAGTTGCCACATAATAGTCATCGCGCGGCAGGGACAATATTCAACTTCGAGCTGCGGCCAGGGAAATGGTTCCCCGAGCCCAAGGTGTACCTGCCCGTCCGACAATACTGCGAAAGTGATGTGCAGATTGCTAGTCGGCTACAAGTGTTCTTTGGAAAGCTCGGATGGCACAACATGGAGAGAAATTATTGCAAGAATGTCGAAAACTTGTTGTAAGTCGTCCAGTTCCTTTGACATGGACCTTGTCAGCGCTGACCTTTATAGTCCCCATCATCCGCTGTCCTCGTCAACGGGCACACATACCTATCTTTCATTTTCGTATAAGAAGCAGAAAGGCGTCTATATGACCATGTATTATAATCTCCGGGTATACAGCACCTAAGCACTGATCTAGAGGATTCGAGAAAGTTATCAACATACTCCGTCGTTGAGCAAGAGCTCAGTTGTTCAAATTGTTATCAAGTGGTGTCATGTCATCATACGAGTCATTTTTTCCACATACTAGATTTGAGATACTAGAAACCAGCGCAGAAGCCTTTGTGACAAGTGTCAACTTCCACGGAGCATGAAGTAGACATCTAGAAAACGTGCATAGCTCACAGGCAATGTAATTCTCAATAGGAGCCAGGATCTGTGGGGTCAAAATTCCAGAATCCCTAGGCAATACCGTCAGCGGAGAGTGTCTATCGAGGCGTCGGATTCACTTACCCAGTCAAACGCTAAGGTGGGGTCCTGCATGTCCAGGCTTCCTACCTCCGACAGGTCAGGCAACGGGGTTGCGATTGCGGATTCTCCCGATACTGATGAACTTGGGCCAACTGTCTGAGGCGGGGCAGTAGTTGAGGAGCCTATTCCGGGGATCGCTGCATTCGGAGGAAATATAGCCTGGAATGGCGTTAAGGGGAAGGTAGCCGGCGTGTTTTTGGCAAGACAATTCGAGATGATACGATTGATCACATTCCACATTGGCGTGACTTCACGCCCTCTCGTATCCATCGTCCTTTTCAAGACGCCCAATGCGCGAGACCGGAGGGAACGGTGGTTTGGCGCTTGGAATTCAGGTGTCTCAAGCTCCGATACGATGTGCATAATGGATTGGAAGCAGGCGTGACCACCTATATGCCACTGGAACTTCTGGGCATCTTTGTCATCCGACATCATGTTCAGGCTCTCTACGAGGCTGACTGACTTTGCCAATACCCTAAACACATTCATTAGCTTTGGGATCCAGACACGAAAAGGTGTGATCTGCTTCAAAGACGGCACCAAACGTACGTTTGTCGGATTTCAGGGGACACTACGGCCTCCCGGTATTGTTTTGGGGTTCGCAGCCAGAAAATTGACCAGCATCGCCATTCAATTACCGCAGCAAGGCCAAGGGCCATGCGCTGGTGGGGAATCTGGGGGTCGCAGTATTGCAGGTATTGGGTTTGGAGATGATTGACCATTTCATCCACCATGGTCCGAACCTCCACAAACAAAGACTGAAGCTCCGCGATTGGATATATGTTACCATTTCCGTTGACGACCGAAGACTTGATTCTCCGCTCCAGCCTATAGGTGCTCCGAACAATTCTTCTGAAGCAATGGATGCCATTCAGGCGAATCAAATGACCTGTCATGTCGGTAAACCCAGGAGGTGAGTACGTTTCCGCAGTTGGATGCGCTCCTTCAATGAGATCTTCATCGTTGATGTTCCGTGGTAGCAGCGTAGTGTAGTCTTCGTCTGCTATTGTGGGTTCCTGACCCCTACCTTCGGCGGAACGGAAGTCGAGATGACATATCTGATGCCACAGCCTGCGACGAGTCTCGACCTGGACAACATCCATATTACTTGAGGGGAATAAGGAGGGTTCTCTATGAAGGCCTTGCGAGAGAGCCATTCTGACAACAAGGCCAAGAAGAGTCCATGTCCTTGACATGTCATCTTCCCGGGATTGGCAAGTCTAGGGGGTTAATCAGTACATTAAGCGGTTGGAAACAGGGGCTTCCCCTTACCAGAAGTAGTACAAATGCCTGTAGAACCTCAATACTCGGGGTCGTTAGGAAATCTTCTCGCCCTAAACCAAGTTCCACCCCTCTTTGGAACTGAGCCAGGAGGGCCTCTTTCTCGGCAGAAAATCGCATCATAACATTTTCAGCCGACAAACTGTTGATAGCTGAGTAGAATATAGCCAGCGCCAAAGGCTCGAAGGTATGGATGGTGTGGTCAGGTCTTGGTGCATCGGCCTCCTCTACAACCGGACTTTGAGTCCTCGTGCCGTATGTATGATTAATATATTGGGTGAATCGTCGTTGCAGCGTAGGTTTGTGGACTAGTCTCGTCATCGGATCAACATTGGAATAGAATATTTCAAGCAATGCCAAGCAATCCTCTGCCGACCTAGGGGACCAAGGCATAAGGCTATCCACGGTCGAGCCAGAAAACGGAAATGGAGGCGTCGGCTGGTCTGACGGTGGACTTTCTGCTGGCGCACCGCTAGCTTGATCTCCCAGCAGCATTTTGACATCGTGGATCTAGTTTTATCAGCGCTGGATACATGAAATCACAACAGCAGAAAGGTTGTACCTCGTCAGCTAAGAGAGCATAGTGCAGAGACGAAACCCAGCGAGATTGGCCTCCTTCGGCCTCCAGGAGTAAGGCACCATCATAACCATCAGCTGACAAAGTTTCGCATCTCGGGTTTGGCAATGCACTTCCTCCCTGGTCAACGCCAGAGGGGGTTTCTGTGCTAGGTACTTTCGCATCAGGCAATTTCGATGAGATGTTACCGCTACCGGATATTGCTCGCTCCAGTAGTTGTTCCAGCCGTTCGAGGCGACTACGGATCTCCTCTTGGCCAGACCGAAGGTTGGTCCGCGACACTCGATTGCCAGTGACCACACGGGAGGGCGTCTGCGAGACTGGCTGTGGACTGACATACGTACAAACACGATTGCCTCTCTGGCATGGAGTACAGACAGGTTGCGTATGATCGCACTTTACCTTCCGACGGCGGCATGTCAGGCACGCGGTGATTGTGCGCTGTCTGCCTTTTTGTATGCCACCAGAAGGGCCCGACTGAGGACTGCTAACGGAGAGCCGTGAGGTTGAAGTTGTCGGGTCCATCAGATGGGGTGACAGCCTTGGAATGATGGAGGTGTTCCAGGAAGGTGACAACGGAGGTGACAAGGTGACAAGGTAAACTATACCAAAGCAAAACGGTTGGAGGCAGAAAGTCTAACCGCTTGGGGCTAGTATGGCCCTGCTTACTAAGGATGGCTGTCTCTGCAGGACGCAATTCACAGAATATCTAAAATATTATAGACTAGAATGCTCGAAGATAATTGATGCGAACTATGCGAACTATGCGAACTATGCGAACTATGCGAACTTTATGTGTTACTTTGATTTCATGGTCGTAGCGGGATGACCCACTTGATATGCTTTTTGTGACCCATTATCGATTTATGCCTTAGGCAGAAAAGAATACTAGTCGTATCTCCTTACTGGGCCTGAGGCACTGGCGTCATGCCACTATCCCCGGTTTCTTTCTACCTAGTAACCTACATATCAACTTCCAACCAACTCAGATCGATTTCAAAGTTTTACAATTCCTTGCACCACGCCAAGCGGGTCCCATTTTAGCTTGAGATTCCGGAGCCTCTCCAGCCGCTCACCCTCGCCAAAAACAACATTGGCGGTATCGTCTTCAAAGGGCATGTTGACATAGCCCACACCCATTGCGCGAGTTCCGTCTGGCTGTGTTAAAAATGCCTCTCGAATGGCCCGGTTAAGCCCAGCACATGCGTTATCCAGTGCAGGGTCCTCATACCAAGCCAGAGGCATGACCCAATACTTCACTTCCCGCCGGAACTCACTAGGGATAGACGTCTCTTGTCCATCCTGGTCTAGCTCCCGCGCAACGTCCATGCTGTAAAATTCGGTCAGGATGTGAGTCTTGGCGGCCTCGGGGTGTTGAGTAATGAAGTCCATGTAGACGTTGAGGGCGGCCATGCAGGACTCCGCTGACAAGCTTTTCAAGCCAAACGCTGCCAGGTTCTTTCTCCCCCCATAGCCGCAGATACGGTCGCTGGAGTCATTGAGGTTAAGGTACGGAATTCGGCGGCCAACAAAGTTCAAGGGATGATCTGTCATGGACGGAAGATCCAGTAGAGGCTGGAATTTGCTGGCAGCCTCTTCGGGTGGTCCCATATACCACATTTGGAGAAGAACAATAGGCTAATTCTCAAAGTCAGCCAGTGGATTCCAGTAAAATTTTTTGACAAACTTACCTGGTTGTTTGGGGCACAGAATACCAGCCGGCCCTGCATACCTCCCTGATAATGGACACTATTCATTGCCTCTGCAACCAATCCTGCATCATTGGGCGCAAAGACCAGACAACTGTGCCATGTGTCATGGGCCCATGGGTAGGCTCGGAATGTAGCCTCAACCACTACTCCGAACAGATGACCGCTACCACGAAGAGCCCAGAAGAGATCGGAGTGGGCTTCGGGCGATGCCTCAACTGCGCGAGCTACTCCACTGTCGTCCACCACAACGACCCGCATCGAGAGCATGGTGTCTGCTGCGTATCCAAAGTGCCCAATAAGCCGCCCTATGCCTCCTCCAAGGGCAGCACCAACCTATCTCTCGTTATTAGGTTGTTTGGCTGAATGGGAGATGCCATTTCCCTTACCATGCCCACTTCGTTACAAGTTCCGGTAGCGACAGCCATTCCTACTGAACTAGCTGCCTTCACCCCATCGCCCATAGTTGCGCCTCCTTGTGCAACAACAATCTGTCTCTCCACGTCAACGGTGACCCTTCTCATCCGCGAGAGATCGATCACAATCCCGGGACTGTCGATTGTCGAGAAGCCATTGCTGTGGCCGCCTCCTCGAACCACAAAAGGCCTTTGGTTTTGCACCGCATAGGAAACCTGAGGACACATGTCAGTCTAAATAGATTCAGACGGGGACGGGGGATCTTTACTGTTGCAATGACGTCTTCCTCACTGGTAACTTGAACTACTGCTGCTGGAACCTTGGCCTGATACCCTGTCCAACGCTTGATCGCATCCGGCCACGCCTCGTCGCCGTCAACAATCACATTGGAGCCTGAAAGGCACTTTGCTAGGTCTGATTTGAGCTCACTTGCCATTGTTGCGCTTGCCCAAAAGCTACAGTTGAGAGATGTAGGCCCATTCTATCTGTATTCGCCATCTGCTAAATGAACGCTATACTAGCTTCGGCTTACTCGGCTTCGGCGCGGTGCTGTGCTTACGCTGTTTACCCGCCGACGGCCCCAACACACGCTCCGGGAGCCGTATTTCTAATGAACCGCGACTCATCGTCGGGCTATTTTCTAAAAGAGAGCTCGCTACAGGGATTTGGCAGCAGAATCTGGCCATTGCTGTGATGGTAAGGACTGTCCTCCCGTATCTATTTCCACCTACATTCTCTCATGAGAGCCCTTGTAGCTATCAAGTGTTCATATCTATTGCAGGTATATGTTCACTTGTTCATACATAATAAGACATCGTTTCAAGACTCAGTCTTGTCAATACCTGATTCCCTTGCCTCCAGTTTCAAATCAACATCATACAGCGCGACCCAGCTGGTTTTGTCAACTTTGAAGTCTCCTTCGACAGCTTGCATGGGCTGAAGGGAAACCCTATACTTGCTGAACAGGTGATAGACCACAGCCTTGATGATCTTATCAGCAATATGCTGCCCGAGACACTTTCTCGGCCCGTAGCCAAAAGTCGCGAGATTATACCGCAGCTGTAAGACAAATGAGCCTTCTAGTAGTTTCCGTAGGGCAGCTCGAGGTTCTCACCTGATTTTGTTTGATACCCGCAAACCGGCTCGGCCGATATGCACGATTGTCAGGGCCCCAGAAAGGATTACGTATGTTGATGGCGAAAGCGTCCACAATAACGGTCGTATCTTTAGGTACCACGAAATTTCCCAGGATCTTCTCCCTAGGTGGATTCTCAGGGAACGTGAATGCTTTGACTGGGTCAGCGGATATTCTGGCCTTGCGACTGAGACTTACATAGAACAGGCCGAAGGCGAAGCGATTCCAACAAGCAGTAATGGAGAAGGGTGTCCTTTCGAGTGATATAATCTTCTCGATCTGCCTTATTTTTCTCCATCTCCTGGAGAAGGTCTTCCTGGACCTCGGGGGCATCGGCTAGAAGAATAATGCATGACGAGATAACATGGGTGACGATGTCCAGGTTAGCAAAGGTGGATTCCGCAATAGTGTCAGTCACCTGCATATACTGTCAAAAGGAATCTCAATATAATTCAGTCATGGGGCCAACCACCTACCTCGTTTGGTGTCAGTTCACCCCTTTCAGCTGCCTCTGTGAGGACCACAATTGGCGTATCAGGGGCTGTGAGCTTCCTGGCCCTATATATCTCACTATTGAAATCCCGCCACGCCTTCTGGTAGTCTCTCGCATTGTTCCAGGCCTTGGTATTCAGATACCTAGTCAGCTTAGAGCGATGAATGCCTCCAGACACGACCGCCGCGAAAACCTCCGAATACCGACGCCCCAGGTCCCACAGCCGCTCCTGCTCTCCCTCACTCATCTTCCCATAGAACATGGACGCGACCTCGAAAAACGGATATCGCTGCAGTGCCTGCGTGGCATTGATGATCATCCCCTTGCCGTCTGCGTTCTGCCCGTCGGCTTTTGCAAACCGGTGTATGCCCGCAACATATTCCTCCGCACCAGCGTCGAGGCTATCACGGAAATACCGCAAGGCAGTCCGATGGGAGAACATCGGGTCCAAGGTCTTTCGTAATACCGTCCAGCGAGTCCCGTTAATCAGCCCCAGGCCCGACCCAAGCAGCTGGGTCAGCAACCAGCCGGCATTTGCCTGGGGCGCCTTGTTATGGTCGGTAGACTGCTGGTATAGTGCCTCGACGTCTTTCGGATCCGTTATCACACTATTGCGTATACACACCCGTGTTAGCATATATGCGGTAATGTTGAACGAAGGGAGGGTATGCGTACACCTCGGGGATACTGGCAGCCCAAATGCGATACGTCTTGCCATATCGCTCTTCCCACTCCCAGCTCTTCGTCCGCGCAGCCAGGAACTTGTCTACCATCTGCCCATTGGGAAATGTGTACGCCGGACCCGAGATGTACTTCTTCCCGTTTGCAGCTGGAATCCGATGAACAAGAGACAAATAGCCCTATGTAGCTGTATTAGTATTCACTGTGTGCGAATAAAAAGGAAAACACTAAAACTCACATTAAGAACCGTATCAATCACCACCTTTGGTCCGATCAAGAAAGCCACCAACAGCAGTACCGAGGCCAAAACCCCAACACTAACCGGTGTGGCCGGCACAGCCAAAAAGTCCAATTTGGTAGATTGAGCGGAATCCATCTCTTTGGCTTACTTGACAAATTTACCGAATTCCATCGCATTTCTGCATATTTGTAGTCGTGCTCCGACTCGGGGCCCATTGCGTTTCGCTCGGGGCATAAACTGTCGGCCGTCGGCGGGAAACGAGGTCCATTAGGGCTGGCGGCTGACGGGCCAGATTATTAGTGACGGTGATGGGATTGAATGTTACTATTTTAATTTTGACTGGGGTCTATTGCACTTAGGACTATTGTGAGATCTAATTAGTAGGTTATACATCTTTCGGGTTATTATGGGCAGAAGCACTGCTGTGCGGGTAGTTGTAGCGCTGAGATTCTCTTATGAATAGCTTTCCACTTTCTAAATGCTGGAGTTGATTAATGCTATGACCTGGTATTAGCTAAGAGTGATATAACCTGTCATATATCAAACCACTCAGCCAAAAGGTGTCTAGACAAACGTCTTTAGCTAGTAGGAATGCTAGCTAGATTCTGGGTAACAATTCACATCTGTACTTGCACATACTCTCACCTTGCATACTTGTTCATGATAGGCTAATTATCCAGGCTTGTAACTGTCAGCCATTAAACCACTACAATTATACACAGATTCTAGTTGGCACTACACATCTTTACTTTTATCCTTCCATACATGTTCATGAATCAGGCAGAAATAAAACCACTGCACCAGCCTAAACAAGAATCCACGGGACCCTGACAATGATAGGCTGGTGATTGGAGGGCCTGAATTGTAGGGCTGAGAATCCTGGAAATGTCGCGTCTTGGCTCTTGGCTCTCTTGGCTCGTCCCTGTCGACATCATCACAATGACGTCCACTCAAAGAGAGAATCCATCAGGAATCCAACCTAATTCCCTCTCTGTTACCTCAAACTGGGGGTTATTTGCAAGAAAATACACCAGAGGCGCCAACTGTGGATTAACTCTTATCTCCTTGGGTAACTAAGTTCTACGATGACCGCATGCGGAACGACTCTCAGGAGTCAACCCATCATGGACCCATCGTCCCTTGCTGCCCATACTTGGCTTGGCTGCATGTGACTGTGCGACGTGAATTGACCGTCTTTCCCATATTTTCTGCTTCTCTCCCCTCAGTCACCACTTGTTTCTCCTTCCAAGATATGCCATCATGAGTGGACAGGCTGCGAGTTACTACAATCCCGGCCAGTCGTATGGCGATCCCCAGCCGGGGATTCAAAATCACCAGCAACAGCCCTATCACTACAACAATGATGTGAACAATATTGGGTACGACCCAAACTATCAACCCGGACCTGAGCCCAAGACTCCAGCGGAGCCACCGCCAACGTACAATCAGGCCGTCTATGGGTTTGACGACGCGTTCAAGATCGAGCGACCCAAGTACAACGATATTTGGGCTGGTCTACTCGTAAGTGACTGCAAACTCACTCGATGAGGCATTTGATTGACTTGCGTCTAGTTTATCGCTGTCTTCCTGGGGTATGTCGCGGTCTCTGGAGTGACCATCCATCGATACGCCAAATACAAAGGCTTCAACGGCAACGGCATTTACGGCTCGTCCAACAACTTTTCTCTCGACACGAATACGCTTATTCTGTTCATTTTCGTACTCTGTGTGGCGCTCGCTTTTTCGTACGCGTACTTTCTCGGGGCGCGCTACTTCTCGAAACTGTTTATCTGGGTTACTGGCATTCTCAATATCGTGTTTGCGTTGGCGACTGGCATCTACTATATCGCGCGGAAACAGTACGGCGGAGGCATCGTGTTCCTCATCTTTGGCGTCTTTGCGATCGTCTGCTTCATCAGCTGGATCCCGCGTATCCCGTTCAGCGCGTTCATGCTCCAGACTTCCATTGACGTGTCTCGGAAGTACGGCCATGTGTTTCTCGTGAGCACGATTGGTGGTCTCGTGGCGGTGGCATTCGCTGCGTGGTTTTCGGTCACCCTGGTCTCGATCTATGTGGCATATGAGCCGAGCAGCTCCGGCTCCAACCCCTCCTGCCGCGACGGCGGGTGTAGCAGTGGCCGAGTCATCGGGTTGGTCGTATACGTCACGTTCGCCATGTATTGGTTCAGCGAGTGGTTGAAGAATACGATCCATACCACCATTGCGGGTGTCTACGGGTCCTGGTACTTCTGGAGCCAGTCGCCGAATGGCATGCCAAAGGGGTCAACGCGGGGCGCGTTCAGGCGCGCAACCACATACTCGTTCGGCAGCATCAGCTTCGGAAGTCTGATCATTGCGATCATCAACATGCTGCGGCAGGCGTGCTCTGTCGCACAGCGGAACGAGGCCGCAGAGGGCAGTCTGGTGGGGAGCATCATGTTTTGGATTCTCGGATGCTTCATCGCCTTCCTCGACTGGCTTGTCACGCTGTTCAACCGCTACGCTTTCTGCCACATTGCCCTGTATGGGAAGGCGTATATCCCCGCGGCAAAGGATACATGGACCATGATGAAAGACCGCGGCATCGACGCGCTCGTCAACGATTGTCTCATCGGGCCCGTGATCACCATGGGCTCGGTCTTTGTTTCGTACGTCTGCGCCTTGCTGGCGTATCTGTACTTGCAATTCACTAAACCGAGCTACAACGCCGATGGAACCTTCACGCCCGTCATCATGGCCTTCGCCTTCGTCATCGGCTTGCAGATCTGTCAGATCTTCATGACTCCCGTCAGCAGCGGGATCGAAACCATCTTCGTGGCCATGGGCTGGGATCCGCAAGTGATGATCCGCGATCACCCGGATCTGTACTATCGGATGGTACAGGTATATCCTCGCGTGCAGCAGATGATCCAGCCCTCTGTCTAGCAGTCTTGCAAATTATAATAGTTATGATTCGTTCGTATCTGTACTTGTTTCATACCATGTCGTCTACCTACGTAACATCTAATCGAGTCTCGTTCTTCTCCATCATCCAACTCGCAAACACAACACACGCAATTAAACCTAAAGTAACCAAGACCAATTTCACATAAAGAACGCCATTAACGCAGTCAACCCAAGCACAACCACAGAACTCGGCACAATCATCCTCACAGACGCACCCCCATCAAATGTCATCTCCGACGGCGACGGCAAGGGCGAAGGCGCCGCCGAAGCCGAAGGCACCATAAAAGACGAAGCCATCGTTTTGTGACTGGGATACCCGCTCCGCTGCGCATCAACGCCCGTAGGCTCCGGCACTGACACAGGCTCAGAGACATACATAGACGCTGGCCCGTGCGCATGTGATCCGATCAGCATACTGGACGCCGATACCGAGGACGACGGAACGGGAATCGCGCTCTGATGAAGGTGCGCTTGCGCCGACGATGCGGATGAAAGAGGAACCGCGCTCTGGAGAAGGTTCTTGTGCGCCAATGATGAAGATGACGGCGACGACGACGATGGAACAGGAACCACAGTCTGGAGAAGGTTCTTGTGCGCCGACGACGAAGATGACACAGGAATCGCTGTCTGGTGAATGTGCGCGTGCGCCGATGATGAAGATGGAACAGGAACCACTGTCTGGTGAATGTGCGCATGCGCCAACGATGCGGATGAAAGAGGAACCACGCTCTGGAGAAGGTGCTTGTGCGCCAGTGATGAAGATGGAGCCGATAATGAGGATGAAACAGGGACCACAGTCTGGTGAAGGTGCTTGAGTGCCGATGATGAAGGTGACACGGGAATCGCTGTCTGGTGAATGTGCGCGTGACTCGACGAAGAAGATGAAAGAGGAACCACGCTCTGGAGAAGGTGCTTGTGCGCCGATGAGGAAGGTGAAACAGGAATTGCCGTCTGGTGAAGTTGCTTGTGCGCCGATGAGGAAGGTGAAACGGGAATTGCCGTCTGGTGACCGTGCTCATGCGCCAACGATGCGGATGAAAGAGGAACCACGCTCTGGAGAAGGTGCTTGTGCGCCGATGACGAAGACGAAACTGGGACCACGGACTGGTGAAGGTGCTTGGGCGTCGACGACGATGAAACTGGGACTACAGTCTGGTGAACATGCGCATGTGCCGACGACGAAGATGGAACAGGAACCACGGTTTGGTGAACGTGCGCGTGCCCTGACGACGAAGTTGACATAGGAACCGCGCTCTGGTGAAGGTGCGCCGGTTGACTCGACACCCCGCTCCTGGCCGCCGTTACCGTCGACGACGAACAGTCGCACGATGTGTGCATGAGGACCTCCGTGATGACCCTGCTCCCGAGCTCTTTGTCGTAGTCGCTCTCTTCGTCAATGACGGACGGGGCGTCGGTGACGAGGGCGGGGTAAACAAAGGCCGAGGAGGCGTAAGGGGACAGACCTGGCGCGTATGCCCTCTTGCTCTGGACGCTGGGGTTGTGTTTAGCCGTGTCTGAGGGACTGGGCTCCGGAGCGGAAACGCGCATCATGGGCTGGCTGAGGCGGTGCGGATGGGAGATGGGATACTCATATCTGTCCCTATCGTTGTCGTCGTCGTAGACGAAGGCATGGTGGCAGTTCCGGTAGTGGTCGTGGTCATACACGTCATCATAACCGCTATCGCGATCGTCGTTCCTGCAAATGAAATTGTGTATAGACTCGATTGCTTGATCGCGTCAGTCTCATTGTATATCAGAGGCAAGGAAGGAAATGGACATACGGATCCCAGAGTCCTTGCACACATCCTTTGCTGCGCTGCTTATTTTGGCCGGATCAAACGGCTGCGCGCAGAAGCAGTCGAACTTGGAGGGTGAGGTGCAAGTTGGGTAATCTGCGTCCTGGGCTACAGCAGCCTGACGGGATGGTTGTTAGCAAGCTGGCTTATTTGAGGACTGGAGGTGAAGGCGCGAGAGGCTTACTGCGCACTTCATGTGGTCCCACCATGTATGCTTGGACGCTGTAGCTGTAGCAGCTAGGCCGGTTATGGCCAGGAGGGTGGTGGGTGAGGCGCGAACCATGTCAGCTCAGGATCTTGTTCTATGCAGTTAATTGAGCTTTTGGAATATAGCAGCCTGTTGGTGAATAGTTGAACGTTAAAGCCTTAATATACCTGCCGTCACGGATATACAAAGCTATGGCGGACACGAAACGCATTCCTTGGTAGCTCTATTCCGACGGATTTTCCCATTATGCCTATCTGATACATATCTAGTGCAATGGAATGGAATGGACGTGTAGTCTTGCATGGGTTGCGCGATCTGCATTCTTGGGCGAAGCGGAATGTCTGCCCTCTGCATCTGCCGCGTACTGGCCTACGACTTGCACGGGTAGGATGTACGTGTACATGTACACTTGTGGCAATGGTATGGTCCTGATAGCTCGCTGTGGCAGGTGTTGAAGCTGGGATGCGTCGCAGAGCATGCCATGTAGACCACCATCTGCTATGCATATCCCAATTACTCCATAGTCGATACCTGTGGAGAATGAAGTAAGTGGCGTTCCATTGACATCAAAGTTAGATATTATTCTGTAGAAACTTGAAAACATGCGCATAATGAATCCGATATGTACAAACAAAACAAGCGTACTAGGGTATCAACAGCATCAATCATGGCATAGACTAAAACTTCTCGCTCGTCACGCACCGAGTAACACTCACTAACAACCAAGCCACAATCTTCACCAATATCGTAAGCGTCTTTACAATCATATTCAACCCAAAGAACAAAAGCCAGAGGATACCCCTCGTCGGACCGGGCAGCTTCTGTCCATCCCTGGAAGAACTTGACCCGTACCGTCCGTACTTCTCCAGATCGAACTGCTCGATCATGATCTTGGTGTTCTTGCTCTTTGGTTTCGCAGTCTTTGAGCGCCCCCACGACCAGAAAGATCGTTTGCCGTAGCTGTCTGTTGGAGCGTCGGACTTGAACTTGGACGATTTGATCTTGGAGATTAGCCGATTGCCCTCCTCGGCGTCTTCGCGTTCTGCGAGAGTTGCTACTAGCTTGCCTGTGAAAATGCCCCCACTGGCGGGATTGGAGAGGGAAGAAAAGTGATGCGTGTCCTGCTTGGGGTCATACACAGCCATATCCGCCAGCACAGGATTGGTCGTCTCGTCTGAAGCAGCCACGGCCAGCATGGCCGCTACCAGGGAGTCGATGGCATACAGTGACGGGATGGTATTGATAATGGCCGTTGCAGAAATCGACAGAGTCATTGTGCCTAGGTCAAGTGACGCCAGCGGCTCGTCGGAGTCGGTCAACGGAAGGGTAGAAGTGCGTGGTGTGGCCGCCTGGGTGGCGGCCTCCAACGCGTTGGCTGATAGAGGCGTCGTCACGATGATCGTTGGGGGTTGACGGGACTTTGCGTCGCTCGATGGAGTCGAGACTGTGATGTGGAGGATCCCCGCGTACTTCGACCGCACTGGAGAAAGGGGAATGCCCGCCGCACCGATGCCAGCTGCGCCGACGAGGGCGGGCGGTTGCTGTTTGCAGTGGGATGGGTGCTGGAGCTCGTACAGCTGCTTCTCGTTATTCCAGAGAAGACTGCAGGACTCTTGTGCAGCTGCTCGCTTCAGCGCGTTGCCTTCCACTTTGCTCGCTTCGGTTGACGAAAGGCCATGCTGCTTTGCTAGGTCCTCTGCTTCGCCGATAGCTAGCATTGCAGCCAGCCGGGAGAATAACAGTGTGACCAGTCCGTCGTTGGGCGGTAGCCGACGCTTCCGCTCCTCCAGTTTCAGCATCATCACGGAGACACTGCTGTTTGGTTTCATTGGGTGTGCTCTGGAAATAGACAGCTCATCCGTCGAGAATGTATGCATCGTGTAAAACGGAGACTGCGGATCTCCGAAAGTGAATGTTGCATGATTAGTCCTATGCCTCATCAGCTCAGCCGAATAGTAATCTAGCAGAATGCTCACCTATGCATACGCAGATTGAATGTACCCATAAGATTCTGCGGCCTTTGTCCATTGGCGACCTCCCAAAGACTCTTCAGCTCCGCTGCAGAGGAATAGTGCACCTCGAGCGGCTCGAGCATATCCGTTGGAAAGTTCAATACGCTCGCAGGGACCGTCTTGGGCCCTAGGGCGCGATCAATTTCTGGCTCTGGCGTCAGGGTCAGCCCTCGAGGATTGTGGCGAGTCCGAGCCGTACTGCCCGAGGTTTGAGGGTAGTACTGCTGTTGGCTAAGAGGGATATTCGGATCGTAACGAGGGAATATCGATTTCATAGGAATTACCGGAGGCTCAGAGGGTCGCGGAGACTTCTGACGAGAGGCTGCCTGGCCTCGTGGTAAGGAAGGCTTGGTCTTTGGAGTTGGCGAGCGTTCATTTTCCGCAGTCCCGATCCGTGGAGTGGCATCATACAGCGACTCAGACTCGGGTTCACGTATTGTCTCCGGTATCGACAGTGGCGTTTCTCGGGCTACATGTGCCTTTGGAGGTGGCTGAACCTTCTTTGTGTCCTCTATAATCTGCAAAAGCACTGCTTCTGTCTGAGAGCCTTTGAGGTCCTCCAAAGGTATTGGGCTCGATGGCTGCGGCTTTGCAGCCGGTTTCTTGATTCCCTTGCGAAAAGGATTCTTTGAACCTCCGCCTACAGGGGAAGGTGGAGGAAACAACTGAAACTGATTCATCTCTCAATCCGAACGAAATCGAAATCGAGGCCCAGACAAGTAAAGGATAAACGGCTGGCGGCAGGTATAGAAACAGACACCACGCAAATCGGTTTTTGAATGCCTGTTCCACACTGTACACAGGCAAAGCCGTCAATGTCAGTGCAGAAACGATATCAGACGATGCTCTAATTCAAAAGACCCGAAATCAGAATGCAAAACGGCATTGAATCGACATGCAGGGAAAAGGCGGATCAACATTGACATATACCCTTCATTCTCCGGGCTTTCCAGGTCGGGTAAACGCCGTAAATCCATCATGCAGAGCGTCAAGGGTCTGAAATGTGAGAGGCTCTGGCTAGTGTGAAGAAACCGAATTATCCTGCAGAATATCTTGGTGGTTGTGATGTCGGCGGTTAGGGTGGCAGCTCACCGGCGGGGTGATTGGCTGCGTGCCTGGAGTGACTGTTGTCGCAGCGCTTCGACACAGGATAATCGGCTTGGCGATGTCGGTGAGATGCAAAGGATCTGGTCTCCCATTGGTCTCGTACTCGCGTGGTCTTGAAGAGGATGGAGAGTCGACAGTACCTCGACTACTCAGAAAGGCTATCCCGGACAGCTGTGTGCTGATTGTCATGATTGGTTAGTTGCCTTAGAAATGATTGCTGAAGAACCATTCAAGTAATAGGAATAATCCCAATTACTAGTCATCACGATGGCTGTGCAAGCCCAGGGAGGGTGGCAGAACTAGAAGCCTCAGTGCCAATTACAATCTGGGGTGCTTGGCTGGTGAATCTGCACCCCCAGCGTCATCGAGTTCACATTTCCGATTGTGTATGTAGAAACACGCAAGGTTTGAATTGACGCCGTCCAGATACATGCATGCTCACAGATCTATCAAATATATTTACAAGTCATGATAATATACATACTAATGGTCGCCCTCGGCCGAATCATGCACTGTTTGTGTGAGCGCCTCGGCCATTGCGATTGCCCCCTCCATATTTCCCTTGTTATACAGAAACAAGCCCTGCAGAGCCGCAGCACTTGTACTTCTCGACCGGTCGGCTTTGAAGCCTTTCTCGTCTTCTATGAGGCCTAACTCCTGTAGCCGGTCGAGGAATGCTTGCCTATAAGATCCGTTTGTATCAAGGTCACCATAGAACCTATCCCATAAACAGCGGACTTGGTAGCGAGTGAGTTCGCCTAGACGAACGGTCATGTCAACCCGACCGGGCCGAACCAAGGCTTCGTCGAGTCGCTCGACATGATTTGTTGTGAGGAAAATAATACGCTCCTCAGCACTCGCAACACCATCCAGGGCATTTAGCAGGCCTGAAAATGTCACATTGGCGCCGCGGTACCCGTCCGACTCAGTTTGACGCCTATTGGAGAAAGCAGCATCCACATCCTCCAATAGGACAAGGGTCCGGTTCGGCACAATAGTGAGCAGGTGATTCAATCGATCGTCGGTCAGCCCCCGCTCACTCAGGTTCAAGATGGCAATGTCATAGTCCAACTCTCCCGCTAATGCCTGGATGAACGAGCTCTTTCCCGTACCGGGTGGCCCATAGAGCAAATAGCCGCGTCTGTACGGAATTCCCCGGTCATGGTACCACTTCGCACTAGAAACAAAGTCCTTCACGTCTTCCACAATCCGCTCCTTGACACCTTCGTCAAGAATCACCGAGTCCAATGGGCGCTTTCTCCGCGGTTGTCCAAATAGTCTCCATTCCGTGCCCCAACTATTGTAGATAGACGTCTTGCCTTCGTGTGACTTGGCCGCATATGCATGAGCCTCTTTGAACAGATCTTCGAAAATGTGCCGATGTGAATAGAGCGTGGTCAATGTGATCGTCTCCCATGGCCGGCCCGTCTGTAAATCCTGCGACTTGGACTCCCGCATCCGGTTGACGAAGATGAACGCATTCTTGTAACGTAAAACATGTCTTCCTGGTCCAGGGACCAGTGCAAAGTGTGTGTATATAGCGCCATTGGCATGTTCGACCTTTTGCGTCTGTATCGAGAGGTGGCGCATTCCCGGTGTCAGTTTCTGGAGGATAGTTTCCATGAAGCCAGACCTGCTGGCTGCGGAGCGAGCGGCTTTAAGTTGGGATTGTTGATAGAGGGTCATCCAGTGGAGAAACCATGGATAAGAATCGTCTTTGATACTGATTTCGACATCCACGAGCATACGACGCCGAAGGAGAGCGGCACCATGTCGAACGCCTTTCTGAGCTAAGCTCAAGCCTGCTCCAAGACCAGCGAGACCGAAACCCTGTACCCACGGCCTACTCGTCAGTTTCTCAAATTTTCCTTTATCGCGCTCACAGTTCCAAGGCTGTTGATCTTACCGCTGTGAAGAAAGGGTTACTGGAGAGCTGAGAAAAAAGGCCGCCATCGCCGGGTTGCTGAACCGCCGCCTGGATCGCATCTTTCCTTTGTTGCAGAATTAGGTCACCAGGCGAGGACAGCCCGGCAGTATCCGGAGCTCCATTTCTCTCCATCCCAGTCTATGGAGATGAGCGTGATAATCGCGAACCGAATACTCTTTTGTGGCGGCGCATCTCAAAAACCGCCCACGGCGTCTAATATCGGAGCTACGACGGGCCGAGATAAACCCGTTTCCCCGGGTTTGCCTTGTGCGGTTTGGAGACAAGTTACCTGCGAAGACCTATCTATGGATACTCTTGTTTGGCTCCTTACTTTTTGATCGAGATCTGGATAGCACTATCTCAGACAGGCCTCGGCGCCAGCTTAAGGGAACGACGATATTGCTCTGCCTCCAGCTGTCACTTATTCACATGCACGTAATATTTGAGAATGGTGAGCTGCGTGAGCCTCGCCAACGATCGCGTTGGCTCGGAGGCTCGGAGATAGCGGGATTAGTCGCTGACATCCCAGTCTTTGTTCCGGGATGATGGCAGTCAAGTCGCCGCCTAAAGCTGACAGCGCAGCTCTGTGCAAAAAAGCTCAAAGCTGGATTCTTTTCTGATTCGTTTGTTGCCCTTGTGACCATCTGTCTGCTGAGCTGTTTCCCTGCTTCGGTTGGATAGATAAAGAGAAACAGAGTGCCCAAGCATTCCGCATGAGTAGGCTTGCTAGCAAATGCGTTCATTTCTGCGACGTTTATTTGGCTTTTGCCAGCATCAAGGTCACAATTTCTCAACGCACTCAATGAAGCGGAATATGAGTTCATCCACCGCGGCAATTCTCTACGCTATCACTATCACTACGCCTCCCGCTTCACCTTTGCCAGATGATGCGCAGAAGAAAAGCCATCACCTTCAAGGTGGATTCACGAACCCATGGGAGTAAGACTAGATGTCAAAAAATAACGCTGTAAGCGGCATTGCAGTACTGACCAACCTGCTCAGTTCATGGAGACCGATCAAAGCTACGATCGCCTTTGATATCCTTTCGTGAGTGGTCTCAAAACAGTTCAATATCGACCGGATCTGACCATTTCTTCTCGCACGTAAAGTCGCCAGATAAATGGGAAAGCCAACAAGCCTGACACTACGCCTCCAACTGTTCCTGTCCGTAAACCAGAATTTCTGCCCAGCCGGGAGACGTCCAATCTGAGGGCGACATGGCTGGGCCATGCCTGCTACTATGTTGAGTTTCCCGACGGTCTGCGGGTGTTGTTTGATCCTGTCTTTGAGGACCGTTGCTCGCCTTTCTCCTGGCTCGGACCGAAACGATACACGGAGGCGCCTTGCCAGATCAAAGACATCCCTTTCATCGACGCAGTTGTCATTTCCCATAACCATTACGACCATCTGTCGCACCCAACAGTGAAAGAGATCGCCAAACTGCATCCAAATTGCCATTTCTTTGCGCCTCTGGGTAACAAAGAGTGGTTTTCTAGTTCGGGAATTAAGAATATGACTGAGATGGACTGGTGGGAAGAGCGGGATGTCGTCCTTTCGCCTTCAAAGCCAGAGGCCAAGGTTGAGGAAGCAACGGGCGATCTCGCGTCGAAGCCTGCGGATATCAAAGCGCGTATCGGTTGCCTACCATGCCAGCATAACAGTGCCCGAGGACTCCGTGACCGACAGAAAACATTGTGGTCGTCATGGTACATCGAATCTGGAGGTCGCAAGGTTTACTTCGCTGGGTATGTCAAGGATCCCTAGTACACCTCTGCGTCTAATTCAAGCTAACTCTGGATATCGTGCTCAGAGATACTGGATACCGTGCGGTACCTGAACTTCCGGATGGTGTGGACGATCACGCCCCCGAGTATGATTACCCCTCGTGTCCTGCATTCAAGCAGGTCGGTGAATTCAGAGGACCTTTTGACCTCGGTTTGATCCCCATCGGAGCGTACGCGCCACGTTTTATCATGAGTCCGATGCATGCAGACCCTCATGATGCCGTGGAAATATTCAGAGATACAAAGTGTAAACGAGCAACCGCCATGCATTGGGGTACATGGGTGCTTACTGAGGAAGACGTCCTGGAACCTCCGAAGAAATTGAGAGAGGCATTGAAGAAGCATTCAATTCCTGAGCAGGGAGTCTTCGACGTCTGTGACATTGGCGAAAGCAGAGAGTATTGATCAACTTACAGGAACCACCTTTGGACATATAACCTTTATACAATTATTAGACTGACGCATGATGTAATATAGAGTCTTGTGGATACGATACTGAACATTATCAGACATTGTCATATAATTTATGCATTTAGTCATGTGAGATTCTTGGCTAGTTGAAGATAGAGACCTGATTCTTAGAAACTTCCTGTATCCTGCAAGGTGGACATCAATGTTGCTGCAGGGAGTAGCGGTGTCGTCGAATCTGACCTATATATGCAATTACCGCTAAATCCTACTTGAACTATGCATTCACAAATGCAAGTCAAGGAAAGTTATATCAATGTTAGCTTATAGATATTCAACTGTTTTCTACACAGAAATATCATTGTTAAGGTCTACAATATGATATTAATATGAGTGAATCTATAACTTAACCTATTTCTACTTGATGTACTGTGATTGATCCCCTTCTATTCAATGGTCAGCTCTGTGGAAACACAAATATAATAGTGAATAGAAAGGTATATTGATGCTCATACAGAATGATTACTTCACTGTGTCTGATGCCTGAGGACATTCCCAGGGACTATAAAACACCCCAGCACGCAGCTTCATCTGGGATCACCTAACAGCTCAACACATTCGAAGCATACTCTGTATCCCCCCAGATCATCTCTCCCAGTCAAAAGGCATATCTATACCTGGTTTCATCATGCCAATCTACATCCCTCTGGCTCCTCCTAGACTCCAGACCGAGTTCAACCACAACTGCGCCTACGGCTACGACACAATGCAGTGGCAGAGACACGGACAACCACCACGGGTCGCTGGTTACGACACCGATGACGAGGAAGAAGTTGTTTACGATCTCGATGAACACGCCATGGCCTGCCTACCACATCATCTGCAGCAGATAATGCGAGAGCTTCACATGGAGCGCCTGGCACGTCTGCAACGCGAGAACCCTTACTTCAAATTCCGCAGCCCAGTCGCTTATAATCGCAACAGGCATGCTTCTGCATGGCTCGACAGCGTAATGTCGCAACTCATGGAGAGCCGGTCAACGCACAAAGCAGGACATCAATTTGGAGAGACACCAGACGTACGCGTTCAACAGATGGGCTGCGGTGAAAACCAAAAGCAAGCTACGGCAGAAGCTCAACATACACTCGGCGATACAGTCAACCAGGCACAATTCGCGTCCAGGACCCCGGAGTCTGACCTCACCTATCATCATGAGGAGATGATTGCAGATGCAGGTGTCGAAAAGGAGCCCAACTCATTTCCGATCCAGGAGTACTTCACGGAGCCGGATGATAAGAGTCGGACTCACATTAGACATGCAACTTGGTATGGAGATCAACCCTTGGAAGAAAGGTTGGGCAGTCCCGAGTTCCGCAGGAGACGATCATCAATCATCTTTGAAATGCGAAGTCGGCTTCAGAAGAAGATTGGGAGGATGAGCCGATTTTTCAAGAGATGTTCCGTTGCCTGATAAGACTGCCGCGCACGTTCATTATCTGCGACTGTGCTAAGCTACCTTCTTGCGTCCTGCTCACTCTGGAAAACTTGGCAATAATAATGATCCCGGTGTTGTTGATATCAGAAACATAGCCGAAACTTGGTGCTTGGGTCGTTGTTTGGCGGGGCGTTGGTAATCATGTTATAGGCATATTTACTATGTCTTCTGGGAATCTTACAGGTCTGGAGGATCATAGGTTTTGATCGGGGTTGCTTTTAGAAATGTCAAGTCGAAAACGATTCAGTCTTTGTTTATCTAATTTCTACATGATTTGCCTGATAGCTCAGGGGAAACTGCTGACGAACTAAACCCAAAGTAGATTAGGGGGCGGTGAGCTTCAATCCCACTTCTCGGTGCGCTGGAAATTTGATGGTGGTGCGGGCACAACTCCACGTCTTCAAGCTCAGCAGGCCCATCGTTCGGCTGCTTTTAAATCGTGTTTGGGACAGTGATATTTGTCACTCTATTGAAATTCATTCGTTGAACCGTCTTGTCCGAAGTAACCCAAAAACACCGCTAAGATGCAGGCCCCGGTGGTGGTGATGAGTATGTTCTATCAAGCCCATATACCTCACGCTCCTTTCAGACCACTAAATGTGCATTTCAGACACCAATGCTGGTGACAGGCAGGTCGGCCGTAAGGCACAGCTTTCGAATATTACGGCTGCGAAGACGTACGTGTGACATTCGACCCGATATACCCACTCCGATGCTAATAGGGATCGTGTAGCGTTGCGGACATTATCCGGTCATGTCTTGGACCCAAGGCCATGTTGAAGATGCTGCTGGATCCCATGGGGGGTATTGTTCTGACGAACGATGGACATGCTATTCTGAGAGAAATCGAGGTGTCGCACCCCGCAGCTAAGAGCATGATCGAGCTCAGTCGCACTCAGGACGAGGAAGTCGGAGACGGAACGACAACCGTCATTATCTTAGGTATTCTTTACTGTCGGTCGTTCACTTGAGATTGTGTCTAACATTCTTCAGCTGGTGAAATGCTTGCGCAGGCCCTTCCTCAACTCGAACGCAACATCCACCCCGTCGTTATTATTCAGGCTTTTAAGCGTGCTCTTGCCGACGCACTTGCCATCGTGGAGGATGTCTCACTACCTGTGGATATTGACGATGATAAGGCGATGTATACGCTGATCCAGTCGTCCATCGGGACCAAGTTCGTCTCCCGGTGGTCGGAACTGATGTGCAACCTCGCGTTGAAGGCGGTTCGGACTGTCTCGTTCGATGCTGGGGGTGGAAAGAGGGAAGTCGACATCAAGCGCTATGCTCGTATTGAGAAGATTCCTGGTGGACAGATTGAAGACAGCGAAGTTATTGACGGTGTGATGATCAACAAGGACATTACTCACCCTAAGATGCGGAGAAGGATAGAGAACCCTCGAATCATCCTGCTCGATTGCCCACTTGAATACAAGAAGGGAGAGTCTCAGACAAACATTGAGATCAGCAAGGAGGATGACTGGAACCGTATTCTTCAGATTGAGGAGGAACAAGTGAAGCACATGTGTGATGCTATCCTGGCCCTGAAGCCCGATATTGTTTTCACCGAGAAGGGCGTTTCAGGTAAGACTTTTGTAACTGCTCTACTACGACCGAAGACCCGACTAACTGACAATTCTGCTCAGATCTTGCCCAGCACTTCCTGGTGAAGGCAAATGTAACAGCGATTCGCCGTGTAAGAAAGACCGACAACAACCGTATTGCGAGAGCCACCGGTGCCACAATTGTCAACCGTGTCGATGACCTGCAGGAGTCCGACGTGGGAACGAGATGCGGGCTTTTCGAGATCGAAAAGATCGGTGACGAATACTTCACATTCCTCCGGAAATGCCAGGACCCCAAGGCCTGCACGATTTTGCTGCGTGGTCCCTCCAAGGACATCTTGAACGAGATCGAACGAAACCTTCAAGATGCTATGTCCGTGGCCAGAAACGTCATCTTCCACCCACGGTTGTGCCCTGGAGGTGGTGCGATTGAGATGGCGGTGTCAGTCAGATTGAGTCAGCTCGCAAAGTCCATCGAAGGTGTCCAACAATGGCCCTACAAGGCTGTGGCGGACGCTATGGAGGTTATTCCCCGGACATTAGCGCAGAACGCCGGTGCCAGCCCCATCCGTGTCCTCACACGCCTGAGAGCTAAGCATGTCGAAGGTCAGCACACATGGGGTCTGGATGGTGACTCGGGTAACCTCGTCGATATGAAGGAGTATGGCGTCTGGGAACCGGAAGCGGTCAAACTCCAGAGCATCAAGACGGCAGTTGAGGTACGCCCTAGAAGAACCCCCCTTTTGAAAGCGTATCGAGCTAACGTTCCACAGTCGGCCTGCCTTCTGCTCCGCGTTGACGACATCTGCAGTGGTAAGTCTGCACAGCAGGCAGGTGGTGCTCACATGCCCGGAGGAGATGATTAGAAGGCTCAATTCTTCGAATAAAAATGCGTACATAATGCTACACGATTTAACTCCGAAACTGTACGAATATCCTTCTAGACTAAAATTACATGGGTATCTTCATAGTGCACAGCTGGTAGGGATCGTGTCTCGGCGATTTCGGTCCAATCCAGCTAGCAGCCTCGTAGGCTCAATCCTCGTGAATGATCACTCCTGGTGTTTCAGTAGACTGATCAGCCCCATCCACGGCCATCGCCTGATCCTCCTCGTCTCCTTGGCCATGCTCTGTGCGCCTTAGTGCCTGTTCAACTGCCATCTTATTAGGCCCTTTACTGGAGACCGCAGCATCCTGGTCGTTGTTATTGTTATTGTTGTTGTTGCTCTTCTTCTTCGCCGCATTCCTCTTCTCTCTTCTCCTCCGATTCTTCTCAGTTTTCTCCTCGTCCTTCCGCCTCGCCTCTTCTCGCTTTTGTTCCCAAGCCTTGTCCTCCTTCTCGTTTTCGACCTCACTCTCCATCAAGCGCAGACGCTCGTATTCCCTCCTGCGACTCGCCTTGTAGACGTGGAATTCCCCGGAGCCCGCACCGGCCGAAGAACCTTGGACATTCGCAACAATCTCTGGAGGGGGAGCAAGTGATGCTGCGGTTCGTTGTTTCGACGGTTCGGGAATTCTTATTTCTTTATTTGGGTCGCGGAAGAGATGCTCGATTTGCGATGCTTGCTCGCTGAGCGGGGTGACTGCGCGACGTTTGACAGGTCGCTTGCTGCGCGGATCTGCGCTTGTAGGGATAGACTCAGGGCCTGGCTCCGACATGGTTGAATTGTAGAATCGAGCAAGGGAGTAGGTTTGGTAGTTATGAGTGGAGGAAGGCTGTCGCGCAGACTAGTCCGGTTGATTTCTGACGTAGGGTGCAGGTACTGGAACTTTTGCGCGAAAGATGACGTTAAGGTTCTCGAAGTAAACTCAATTTGTCCGCAGATCAGTCAAGGAATATCTTTGTATGCTGAGGCGATCGAGACCAGACGGTTGTTTGAACAGAAGATGGAGTCCTCAATCGACTTTCGGATAAATTCTGAGCGGTGAGGTAAATGCCTCTTTTAGAGAGGTACGTCTTTATCAGCCGTCCGATCCTCTGTACCCTCTCTACTCCGTAGATTGCGCCAATCTTCAGATGCCCCTCTCCAGACTCGGTGGGTAGCTGTAAAATATGGATCTGCTGGAGATGACTAAAACGTGAAATGTTCCTGTCCAAACAATTTGAGGTAGCTGTCAACGGCCAGAACACAACCTCTATGAGTAACAGGTCCTAGTAATCAGAAAGTAGATGCATGTACTTGCAGAGACATAAGGCCAACTAACGCATGTGATAGCCTCAGGTATCTTATGTTGTTTGATTGTTCCCCCATCTCAAAGAACACTGTTTCTTCTGTTTACTCTGTACACCTCACCATCTATTCTTACTGCTTTCTATTTTGACAGTTTTACTGATTCCTTGATGTCTTCCGGTTTTCGCGCCCTATGCAGCTCTTATTCTTAGCTTAGACATTGACATTCGCTGATTCCCCCGCACATCGAGTCCCTCCTTATCTTCATGATCTCTCACTCTCATTACAATGTCTTCTAGGTCAGCGTCTACTGAAGCTCCCAGTCCGGGCAATAGGAGGGTCAGCACTACTATCAGCGTCATATTTCCTGTTAAAGGACTTCTTGAACTCACAAGGCCTACTAGCTCGACCTTAACGACCTATGTCGTCTCAAATCAAAGCCCTCTCTGTTGGGTATCGTTAATGTGAGTGACACCAATGTGGAGCTGTAGAATGTCCAGCAAACTAACGCGGCCATGAGTAGAGAACTCATCACGATGTATTTCACACCCATTTTACCTTATTTCTTTAGAGGTTGTTGGCTGACAAAGGGGTTTCCCCTTCGCAGATTGATAGCCACCAGCCTCTAGATGATGTTCTGATAGTCTCGTACTCTTCAGTGCCTGAAAAAGACTTGCTTGAGTTTCTAGAGACTGGCGCAGTATGTTATCTGTCGAGCTCAACATGCTTCAAAGGCTAATTTCTTGAAGCCCCCAAAAGGCTATGTCTATGTTAACTTTTCGGAGCCCTCGCAAGGGAACTCTCTTCTACACGAGGATGATCTTGAACTCGTTGATCGAGCATTAGGCACTGGCGAAATTGTCAAGCGAGACCTGGATGACACTCTGAGCGGCACAGTTATTGGTGCCGCCGTGACCTGTACGCTTGAGCCCATTGCATATCGAAAGACAGACCCCATAACAGGAGAAGAGGGACCACTCCAGTTTGCTGAAAAAGCCCTCAAACGTGGCAATTCTCCAGGATCCGTTGAAGAGGAATCGACACCCCCTCTGCTCCACAATGTCCCACTGTCAGAGCTTCAGAATTACGAGGAGTTCACCGAGGGTGACTACATAGTTTATGAACGAAAGTTGGGGGTTGTGCGTGAGGTTGAGCGCGATGCAGTCGTCCTCCTTCAAAACCAGAAAGTTGTGTCACCTCTGGATCCCTTTGCTTTGGAAATTCCTATGACTGTTGGTACCGACAACGTTGTATCGTGGCCAAGCAACCAGGATGCCATGAGGTCATATCCTCTGCCCAACGGCGACTACCTTTGGACCGTGGAATCTGAGTTTGTCTTTCCAGGACAATTTACGCTGACGTCCTCGAAGAACTTGAGTCGAGGAGACTGGTCTCTAGAAATGGGCTCAAAATCACAACCAGAAGGTCATGTCCTGGCGACTCCTGCCATGAATATTCACGTGGAATGGCTCTGCCCCAATGTCTATGGTGCAGGGCCGCCATATGGTGGGAATAACAGTGAGGTTATACGAGCAACAATGCTACAAGGGTCAGCCATGAAGTGCGACTTTGGCAAGCTACCCACCGAGGGTTTCAATGAAAGGACAGTCAGATCGGACACATGGGTTGAGGTGGACCCCGGAGATAGGGTTCGCTTTCGCAACCCAGCTGATGCAACGAAGTACAATTACAAGCAGATACCGACCGACCAGTCCTTTGGTTATGACATAAATCTCTTTCGCGTGTTATCCACCCGAACTGAGGTGACGGTCCAGTGGCAGGATTTGAGCGTCACGACCGAGGCCGCTACCTCTTTGCACAAGTTCAATGGTGGTGGCGATGACGAGGTCTGGCCTGGAAACCTTGTTGTCTTGAGCGAAAGTCTCGAGACTATTCGCACGTCTTGTTGCCGCCATGAGTCCCATCGTGCTCGAAAGGTTGGCGTAGTACAAGCTGTAGACAGCGGAGAAAGAGTAGCATCCGTTCGCTGGTACAAAGATCCAGATATCGAACTGCTCCACAAGGGGAACATGCTGAAACCGGGTTCCAGATTGGGTGAACTGGGTGATGCCGTTACTCAAGTTTCCGTCTATGAGCTAAGCTTATTTCCTGGTTTAGGAAAAGCATTGGATGACCTAGTGCTGCTGGTTCCAGAAAAGGTCCATCGGTCGGTCTTTCCACCAACGCCTCGTGATCCGCCCGCTGTTACTGGGCCTTCCCTGTACAGCTTTCTCTTTMCGATGAACTTTTTCGAGATGTCCATGTATCTTGAATCCATGAAGCTGGCACTCTTCAAGTCGGAAGCGTTCCAAAATGGAATCACGATTGATTCGTCCCCTCTACCTTCCCGTTATGTTGTTCATCATGATGAGTACAACGGACAGTCCCCTTGTGACTTCCTTGGTAGGGTCGTCTCAGTGGACATCGAGGGCAACATTACCATTCGACAGGTCGGTCGCAGCAGTTGTCGTGATATTTGCGTTCCTTTGGAGAGAATACTCATGGTGATTGATGATGATTACGATGTGCCCCCTTTGCCCCTTCCACCGCTTGACATGTTTGACTTACCCGGCTTGCCCCCCTGGACGTCAAATCCCTTCATGTTCGATCGAACATATGAATATGAAGGTGGTGAGCGACTTGATGACGACAGCAACGACGAAGAATGGTTGACAGAAGATGAGTTCGAGGCGGATAACGATTCCGACGGCGAGGATGGCTTTGATGACGACTCGCGCCATGTGATCGGTGCGGAGGATTCCACGGCACCGAAAGTAACTGAGATTAATATCACTGCTGAAATCGTTGAGGACCAGGAAGAAAAGTTGGAGACGTCCAAAGCGGATGATCATTCCAATGCATCTATCGCACAGTCATGGCCTTCACCGTCCACGTGCCCTCCAGGCTTTTCGGTTCTGGAAAGTGATCCCCCCTCTGACCACCATTTCATAACAACATCCTCGCGCGGAAAATCGGGGTTACGGATGAGTCGTATACGGAAGGAGTATGAGATTCTCGAGACATCGCTGCCCCCTGGTATCTTTGTTCGGACTTGGGAATCTAGGATAGATCTCCTACGTGTTCTGATCATTGGTCCTCAGGGAACGCCATACGAGTATGCCCCGTTTGTGATTGATTTCCAATTCCCTGAAGATTACCCCAACAAGCCTCCCGCTTCCTTCTTCCACTCCTGGACGAATGGGCAGGGTAGGGTCAATCCCAACCTATATGAAGACGGTCGAATCTGTCTTAGCATATTAGGTACTTGGCCAACAAAGAACCCGGAGGAAAGCTGGTCGCCCATTAAGTCCACTGCCTTGCAGATCCTAGTCTCCATCATGGGCCTCGTGCTGGTCAAGAACCCATTCTACAGTAAGTATCTCCTCGGATTTCTAGAAGCTCAGAATCACTCAAATATCTCACAGACGAGGCCGGCTATGATGTCCTTGCTGTGGACGACAACCGTCGCGTCGAGTCCTCACAATACACAGAAAAGGCATTCTTGACGACACGAATCTTTATCAAGCATGCACTTCAGCATCCTGTCGCTGGCTTAGAAGACGTTTTGATTTGGAATTATTTGAAATCTGGGCAGGGAGACGATGCTTCTAGTCGCCCGCATTTACTATGCCGGGCTATTGACTCGGCCGTCGGAATGATTGAGCACCACAATAACACCTCTGCTACCGACAAGCTTGGCGAGGAGAATGCAGCAGCCCCGTTCGTTTCCCGTCTTAGCCTTGGAGCCGTAGTAATGCTGAGGAAGCACGTCACTGATCTGGAGAATATTCAATCGACAATCACTGCCAGCGATTCCTGTTAAGAAACACGGCTTCCGTGCATTCTCAGACCGCATTGACATCCGACGTCATTTCCAGTCGACGAGACTATCAAGCAAGCTCTGGGCACTAAATAGTCAGTAACTAGACTGCTATGTTCTTGATTTCGACTGACACATCGTTCGGCCTTAGCTGATGGAGATATGTCGACAAGGAGGACAATTTCATGTCTCATTGTTCGGAGTACATAGGCCAAAGAATATGTATTGCAACGAGTAGTTCCAAGTAGAATGAAAATTGAAATGAAAGAAAGACAGAACAAAGGGATCAGCTGTCTCATGGATCAGTAGATCGTCTACCCATTAAGGAGTAAAAGACATTGTAGCCAAGCACTTATTGACTACACACCTCCCAAGATGTATACACGAAAATCATCGAGGTCTTAGAAACTCAAACGACTATTCTTTGTTACAATCAATTAAAGACGACCATTAGTTGGGTCATAGGGTGTTGTGTTGTGGGAGTATACACTGCGGACTTGGTCTGCGGCGTGTTCCGTTCGTCTTCAACTTCTCTCCATCTTCACTGCGTCATCTTGTGTCCGTCCTCTCCTGCTCCACGGTTCTTCTCGCTCCCGTTCCATCGGTGCTGCTGGCAGTATCTCCAATCTTCGGGAGAAATTGCAATACCTCTGTTTGTTTTCCATCGAAGAAGTAATACTCTAATTTCGTTCGTTTATTCATCGCTCGCGGACCGCGTCGTCGTCTGCTGCCCATAGAATATGGGAACTTATCGCTTGGGTAAGCTTTTTCTCTATCTATAAAATGCTTCATGGTTTATTTCTTCATCAATTAAAGTCCTCAACGACGTTTTTTCTCCTTTTCAAATGTTGTCAGCAATTGCCTGTATCTGTGCCCGATTTGAATTGCTCGTGGCGGTCATACGTCAACCGTACACAAGGGAGCTGCAGGTGTGGATATTCATCGTGCTTCTCTTTATCAATCTTGCTTCCATCCATTATTTCTATCTAGCAACTCATGTGTCTATTTTATCCCTCGATAATCAATCTCAGTTTCGAGTTTCACTCTATCCTAGGAAATGAAACAAATACACTAACATCAACCAGAGGCCGCCTCAACCGGCCGAGCGGGCTGCCAAAACAAAGAATGCAAAGAGGAAAAGCTCAAAATCGGCAAAGGCGAGCTCCGTCTCGGCACCTGGGTCGACACCGAAAGATTCCAGAGTTTCTTCTGGAGACACTGGTAAGTTAATCCTTATGTCTTAGACTCGCAATATAACTGACACGCGGCCAGGGGATGCGTCACGCCT
Organism: Aspergillus pseudoviridinutans; assembly: GCF_018340605.1. Classification (NCBI taxonomy): domain Eukaryota; kingdom Fungi; phylum Ascomycota; class Eurotiomycetes; order Eurotiales; family Aspergillaceae; genus Aspergillus; species Aspergillus pseudoviridinutans. The sequence goes on from NW_025091284.1 coordinate 4,034,876, forward strand.
AAGATCATCGCCAACCTCAATGAAGCCGTTGAGGAAGCGAGTGGTGACTCGAAGGATCTGGACGCCATTGACGGCTTTGAGGAACTTCCTTCGGAGTATCAAGAGAAGATCCGTAAGGCTCTGGAGCAGGGACATGTTGACGATGAGGATTGGAAGGGGGTAGGTCTTGGATGGATCCTACGGAGCTCAAGTTGATGCTGACCTACGCTTTAGGACCCCGAAATGAATCGGCCTGGCATGACGGGCTTTCGCAAGCGTGCCCCCAAGAAGAAGAAGGGTGACGAGGAAGAGGTACTTGCTCCGCGAGAACCCATTCTACGCATATCGCTGAAACTATCACAGGCGGAAACCGCATCCGAAAAGGAGGAAAAGACTCCCAAGTCGAAGAAACGGGGCCGTGCTCAGACTGATAAAGACAAGCCCGAGGAGAAGGCTACCGCTCCCAAGGCCAAAAGAGCCAAGAAGGGCAGCCGTGCCAAACAAGAGAGCGACACCGAAGACGACGGTGACCAGCAACAGGAATCTGACGAAGAGGAGGTCCAGCCCAAGCCAACCGTTACCAAAAGAGGCCGGGTTTCCAAAGCTGCCGCTGAGGAGAAAGCGCCCAAGGCGTCTGAGAAGCTGCCTGCGAAGCGTCAGAGGAAGTCAGTGGGTGAGGCCGGTGATGAGGCCGAGCCCGTCGAGGAGAAACCCAAGCGTGGTCGCAGAAAGAAGTCGACTTAGGGCGGAGCTCAAGCTGTTCCAGCATTTCACGCTTAGCGGATTGTTGCACTTGACTTGTGGGATATTGGAGCATTATCGGGGAGTACTGTAGTGGGTCTATCTGTTGTTTCCTATGTAAGCATTACTTTACAAAAAGGATGATAATGCAGGTCTAGCTACCTGCCCTCTATGTATTAATATTTACCGGAATGCTACTTTACGTTCCCTCTCCATCAGTAGCAAATATCCAAACCTTCAAGTATTTTAACCTTACAACGCTTAGCATTCTAGCTTAGCATACTAGAGCAACAGGCACAAAATGAGGGGGCCGAATCTCTCAATTCCTATATAAGGATCATTCTCTCATCATATCAACAAGCTGCTAAATGCGTCAAGAGATTAGACGCATATATAACCTAGCAGTTTCACATTCTCCAATCAATCTGAACAATGGAGGCGCATGCAAGAGCGGAGTGCTTCTAGGAGAAGCCTTCAAGGAGTGACATCTGAATACAGAAAGCAAGCCACACGGTACGCCAGTAAGATTAAAAAGTGGTAAAGCAAATGGTTACTCAAACCACAAACCGGCCCACCTCGGTAGAAGCAAAGAGTGAGTATCAGATAGGAGTGAAACAATATGTTCAGTCTGGTTGCAGTCAATCTGAATGGGTTATTTGCTGTTCAATGCACTGGGTCATTCTTCCATTTGATCCACTGTATGATGTGCTAGACGATTTTGAATGCTCGATCAATGACGGCTGCGCCGAAAAAAATTTGTCAGTTAACAAGTGAGAAGTGCGCGGAGGAGAACTTACTCGAGTGCCTCCAGATCATCCATGTGGTTACACATCGCAACAAACAAATCAAAGTAGAATTTATGGCCCATCTCCATGTCAAATTGCATGGTTCCGCTGCTCTTGAAGATATGACGGGCGCGAATGATCATCGCTAGGTAATGAGCGCGCAGTTGAGACTCAGAGTCCGGCGTGTTGTCATAGGCATACCGAGCGGATCGCAGGATCACGTCAATTGGCAGGCCTCTCTGAAGTCCTTGCTTGCGAAGCGCAAGGCTTTTGAGTGTCTCCAAGCCGTATCTCTCAGCCGCACAGTACACAGCAGTGTCCCGGAGGACTACGCCGTTGATGGCAGAAAGAAAGATTGTCGCTGCGCTTGATTCGTGACTGTTGATACTAGAGCTGTCCTGATAACCTTCGAGTCTGAATGAGTTTTGGCTTTTGTCATGCACGATGCGCGGGGTGTAATCGCCCTTGTACAGGAACTCAAGGACACAAGACAGGATTTCTGGCTCTCTGGCAGTATGTCAGTAAGCTGAAAAGAAGGTGAAGGGGAATCTTGAGACTCACTCATCGGGCAAGCCTAGAACCTTGTCCACATTGTCACCTACAAACTGGTCCTTTAGCACAGGATGGAAGAAAGGAGAACGGGATAGCACATCCTCATGAGCTACGAAGCATCGCTGATCCCTGCCCACAATCAATGTAACTATAGGACTTGTGAGAGGACTGCCTTTCAATAGTCAGTATCATTTTCAATGATGCAATTTATTTTTTTTCCGGAGCGAGGTTGACTCCATCACAAGGCTTATATAGCTGACGGATGGCAAGCCGAAAGCGCGAAAGACCACTTACGCTTTTGTGGACTGGCTCTTTGGGCTCTCTTTCCCCTGCTTCTTCACCTTTGGATGTCCCTTGTACATCCTTTTGAATGACTTGAAGGATTTTTCCACTCGATCCCGCGAAACGAATGAACGTTTGGAATTCATGGTGTTGTCATTATCATCCAACAACTTCAGTAAAAAAGACACCAGAGACAACCAGGTGAGAACGCAAAAGAGCGACAGAAGGAACCAACACAATGGAAAAGACTGGACGAACTTGTCGATAAAAAGAAGAGACGCTGCCGAATCATGCAAGCTGCATGTGGGGAGTCCTGGAAGCTGTTCCAAGAAGTGTATCTTCTCGTGGCTGTGGGTCTTCATTGAGAAGACCATACTAGAAGAACACTGTCTTGAGACAAGCTTGGCATACGAGAATCCAGGTCAGATCCACGTAGCACGATAGCCGACTCTTGGGAGCGTGAGGAAAGAGAACGAGAGGAGAACAAGAAAATGAAGTTCAAGTGGAAGCGCCGAGTGACCAGCGACGAAATCATGTGATGGGATTAGCAGCTGACAAGGATGCCTATCAGAATCAAGACCAAGATCAGGCAGACGAGCTCGGAATCATCCATCCAGTTTGATCTCATTATTTATACATGACTCAGACAGTATCCTTGAATGACTCAAATAATCTCCAGCGTGGTCTTCTGTGAAGGAACACAGCACTCTTGAATCGTTGCCTATGCCGTAGATACTATCTCCGTCGAGGCTTTGGGATAACTTTGAGAACTCGCAGTGTGTAGATCTGACACTCTGTGCTTCTCCTCGGCCAGAACCTCGCGTAGATATCTACAGCACTCTAGTATAGTCCTGACAGAAGGACCCATATCGCCTATGGTCATGACAGGATGGAGGATGCACAACCAACATGGCTCCAAGGCATCTTCGCGCAAACAACACCATCAACTCGTACCCTAGACACGCTTTCCATATGTAAGTGATCGTACCCCGATATATTGTATCTCAAAAGGAAACTCGATTAAATCGAAGACCTAGTCAACTCGATGAAGTCGTGGACCCATGGCTGGTTACCTTCGGTACCTATACCCCACGATTAGCCAAGGACCAATCAGGTCGGGAGCTGATGGAATTATGTGGCTGGTATCCACTATTCCAGCTATCGTGGCTGTGCAAACAGCTGGAGCTGAGTGGCTGATGGGGGCTCTTTCACATGATCGACCATGGATGCCTTGGGCATGATATCATCGTGCGAAAGCCACTTGACAATGCAATCAGGTTCCTGAATAGGCGCTTGTAGTTAACAAGAAAAATTGGTGTTGGGGACTCCTGCCTACTAACAATCCAAGTATCTCTCTGAGAACTCTAATCTACATTTGAATGAATATTGATTGCTGTGGCGATTAACTCAGCGCTACTATATATTTCTCCCCTTTGCGCAGTTTGCCAGGGATACCTTGCTTTCAGAGTTCAGTGGACAACCGCAATGTCCCGCTGATGCTCTCTTTTCATCCAGCCATCTTTACCCTTTTAAGAGCGTTTGATGGATTTTCCCCCCTTCCTTTATACAATTCGATTTCCAAGAGAATTATCGAAATAACATCTACCATTAACCTACCGAGATGCAGCGCTTTAGTTATCTACAGAACTGGAGGCGCCCTTCACAGGCAGACAAGCAACATGACCCAGTCCTGACGGCCGAAGACGAGCAATTCCTACAGTCAGTTACTGCTCAACCTACAGAGGCAGAGGTTACATTGTCGTTGAACGGTGATGAGAATGTCCGTTCCCCTGTCAACAATTCAAGCACAGAGGCTTATAATATCCCGCTGCCACTTTCCCCGGTTGAGGAGTTCAAGGAGCTTGGCGAGGAGGAGCGAAGAGCGAGTAATGCCGGAGTTGTCCGTACGGATTCGAAGCTTTCCCATGTTGAGAGCACTTCACCTTCAGACAAGAAGAAKGGACCATGGTACTGGTTGCGTAGGAGGGGCACAAGCTGGAAGAAGAAGGTACGACGTCATTTCTGTGAACTCCGTTGTTTCGAAGACTTGCAAGACGCATGCTCACATCTTGACTCCGTTTTAGGACAAAGACGCGACAGCACCGGCAGAGCCGAATGCCTCGCAAACCCTTCAATCCTCCGACGCTGCCAACAGCGAAGCGAAACAAGAGACGGATGACATGACGGAGATCCTGGAGCGTCTCAACTTAGCTGCAGATAACAACCGCGTCTTCTCGATCAGCGACGAGACCCAAGAGCTCCTGCGCAAGTTTACACTCATCTTCAAGGACCTCATAAATGGCGTACCGACTGCTTACCACGACTTGGAGATGCTCCTGAGCAATGGCAATAAGCAGCTACAGCAGACCTATTCGCAGCTTCCAGGCTTTCTTCAGAAACTGATTGAGAAACTCCCGGAGAGGTGGACCGAGACATTGGCACCGGAAGTGCTCGCAGCGGCTAGCGAGAGGGCCAGCCGAAGCGGCCTCAATGTTGAGAACGTAGGCAAGGCGGCTGCAGCTGCTAATAAGATGGGCTTCAAGGTACCAAGTTTGAAGGAGCTGGTTGGTAAACCTGCAGCCGTTGTGGGCATGCTGCGGTCCATTATGGCCTTTTTGAGAGCGCGCTTCCCAGCAGTCCTGGGAATGAATGTGCTCTGGTCTTTGGCTTTGTTCAGTCAGTATCTTCTACTAGGAATTACCTCTGACATACTAACGGCGAACGTTTTACACAGTCCTCCTATTCGTACTCTGGTACTGCCATAAACGTGGCCGCGAAGTACGCCTAGAGAACGAGCGTCTGGTGACAGAGGAGGAAATCTCCAGATTGAACGAGGATCCCACCGACGGAAGGATACGTCCTACAGAGACACTCGTCACGACGGCGGCTCCAGGAGCATCAGTCGCTGAAATCCGCGAAGGCGTCAAAGAAGCACAGCAAACAGGACAATCAGCAACTGCTACCGCTGAGAGAGGACAGGACGAAAGCACCCCTACTCCTGCCCCGAAGCCAGCAAGGTCAAAATCAATCTTATCTATGTGGCCAAGGTCCCAGACGAAGCCGACACCCAAAGTTGAACCTTATCCAGGGACTTGAGTCGAGCACTGAGCAGTATCCCCCTGGAACCTACCACCCCTGTCTCTCATCATTCATTTTCCGGCTTCTGTTTTGATACCACTTTCTGGAAACGTGTTGTTAACTTTCGGGATTGGGAATTATCAATTGAGTATCGAGTCACGAGTCACGCAATAATGGTAATGCTACAATGAAGATCAGACGTTGAATTTGGCCACTTGTTCAGTACTAGCGACAAACTAGGACATTCCATCGAACATCACGAGCCATGGTAGTGGATCGGACGGCTTGTAAAACGGGACCGGAGTGGCAAGCACTCCTCTCTATCTAGCTCCTCGAAGTTGGTCCTCGTTTCCACCTCTGTTGCCTGGAAGAAGACATTGCACTCGATAATCGGACAATATCCGTGCATCCAGATGATGTCCTCAGACTGAAATCATTCTGACATATGTGAAGCCCAAGAGATAGAGTTCGCTCTAACGTTGTGGACGGGCCCAGATTTACGAAGTTCTGCCCTGTGAGTGTCATTTCTGGCTTCGGACATGGACATGATGCGGCAGAATAGAAAAAATTGGCTACTGCGGGGTGCAGCAGACCAATTGGCCACTTAGAGGTCGTGGATTATGCCGATCGCGTGTAAGCAGGATCCAGCGGGTTAGGGATTTTGGGTACCGTAAGATCCGTCTGTTCTAAATAGTAAATTTAGTAATAATATTCGGCGTCTAGGTCATCCCGCCAAGCCAACTGTACTGCATATACAGCAAATGTGTTTGATTTCTGCTGCAGCCGTCCCTTTACCGCTCTTTTGAACCAATAGCATCAAAGTGCAATATGCATGTCGAAACGGCAAAGGTTAGGTATACCTGAAGGTTGACCTGCTTGCGATCTGTAAGACGGCGGAGATTATTCTTAATGAACGCCTGTGATCATCTTTGCTTCTGTATGGTTGTATGTTCTCTTTCCTGCTTTTCCATTGTTGCCACCGCTGTGGGGAACAGAGGAGGAGATTCTTCCGGATCCTATTGAGAGCCGAGGGCAGCAGGGGCAAATGGTGGACGACTCAGTATCAGTTCAGGACTCCAGTGATATCAAATTGCCTAGGGACAGAGGACCTATGATGCTCTATCTAAATTAGCGCTGAGGAAATCGAAGCAAAAGATCAAAAATTTCCGTGAGAACTTGGCCACTGGCCGCAACACTGCTGGAGGAGCCTATACTTACGTACTACCTAAAGCAGTTCAGACGGGATTGATGCGGATTGTATTTGTACCTACAAGTCTGCTTTGGCAGTGTCCACCTTACTCCGGATCTAGTATTTGGCTGTAGGCGTAGCAGCAACTAGCAACCCTGCCGGCCGGAGCAATATCGCATCAATGTACCGTACCGTCAGTACGTTTGCTTATCAATGGCCTTTACAATTCCCAAGGCAAGTGTGCATGGGATGCGACATAATGTACGATCGCTAGAGTGCCAGATCTGATACATCATTTCTGAGTCTGAGACGTAATTTTTGGCGGGGTCGATGATGCCTTTTGCATAGGACACGGATCAATTAGCATCCTGGGCTTTAGGAGGCGTTCACTATCAGTACTAGTAGCACCTAGTACTTACTGTATGAGGTATCAGGCAGTGGAATTTGCTTTCTTCTGTTGAAAGCCCCTCCCCAATGATCATCGTCAGAGGCTTGGCGTTTAGGAATAAGGATATGAGCGGATCTACATTCTTTGCTTGCATACGGAGGACTCCGGCTTAATATAGGACTGTTGGTTCTGCCGTCCCGTATGAGGCGACAGTGAGGCTATTTTTGATGAGCCAAACTAGGTATGTCCAATAAATGGGGCTGAGTTATCAATTTGATATGGAGGCATGCTTTCGAATTCGGTGGTACATCTGGATAAATGTGGTTCACATACGGKGTGTGAAGTATTATGTGAAGTGTATAGGTAGGTGCCTATCTTCAGGGGTGTCGCTGTATCATCACCCTTTCATTTTCTGTTTTCTGATTTCTGACTTTGGTAAGTGTGCACAAGCCGTATGAACTCCATGGATTGTCCTTGACAAGAACCATTTCTGTCATAATAGTCATAATGACTTGACCATCAATTTCGGTCTCGAATCATCAAATGAGTCACCCAACTTGTTAGCGCACTCCAACTATGGTTATCTGATGGTCTATTGGACGGGGAGCACTACCATGTCCTTGCCATGATTCAGGATTATCACCTCTTTGCTGTCATTTCTTAGGTTGACTGTGGACATGAATGCTCTCTGAAATGTTCACGCCGTCTGCAGTCTAACGTACCCGACATTAGGTAACACCACCTCAATCTGAAGGCGGGCCTTACACATGCTCGCGGATACATCAGTCTATTACTCTGTATCTTATCAAGCAAGTCTCTATCATTCTCTACCTCCCTAATTAATGAGTAAAAAATGACTTGACCAGTTACTCATCTTGACTCGGTGTTGACGTCAACCACCAAGTGAATTCGGTCATTAACAGTGTTGTATTTTTTCCCTGACTGGAGTGTTTCATCGTCCTTCTTTCAGGCTTTTTCAGTATCTGAATAATGATTGGCTCTTGAATCATTAGAAAATTGCTGGCAAAAAAAATTCGAGAAAGGAGAAAAATGAAGAGCGGAAAATGCGGTGAGCTTTCGGCCGACCAATAAACATTGGGTAAAGGAAAGCTTTTATCCAATAAACGCCCGGACTGCTGAACCTGGTTATGAAAGCCCCACTGTAGTTGGAAAATTTGGTCCGCCCCAGCAGTCTGTCTCTGTGTCCGAGGTCGTTTTGCGCTGTAAGCCTGTAACAGCCAGCCTGTCCGCCCTGCCCAGCAGTATGGGCTCCCGTTACTCCTACTTAGTGCCAAGTACGGCCTCCTCTTCTATGATCCTTCTTTTCCCTTCATCCAATTCACCCCATCTCATTCACAAACACCAGCACCGTGCTTCTACCTTCTACATTTTTTTAATCTTCCAAATACTTCAAACCATCATATACCAGATTTCGTCAAGGTTTCAGTGCCAGAATGGCTTTCGTTGAGCTGTAGATCACTCACTGGGGGGCATGTCCTATGCTCCTCAGTCCAGCAGCTCCGAGTAACTCCCAATTTGACTTGACGATATCTGTTTCTCTTTCGACGCAAACTGTGAGAAAGCGTCGAAATTGCCCCTTAGTACGTTCACAGAGGAAGCACTTTTGACGTCCGTTGAGGACTTGAGGTGCTTTTGTGGTCAACGAAAAGTCTTCGTCTTTTCCCCCTCCTCCGATCCCTTGTCATCTGTTATCACATCTACCTATTCCTCCTCTCGAATTTCGATCTACGATAACGAACCAACCTTCCTTCATCTGAGACGACACTTTACGAATTGACGGTTGAAACTTTACCTTCCTTGCTCCTCCGGTTTTCGAATCTCGAACCTCCAGCCTCTTGGAGTCTCTGACGCAATTGATCCGCTCATAACGGATATCAAACTTTGTCCACAACCGGGCCGCTGGAACCCAAAGCCCATTACAACAATTAAAACTGGACGAGCCCCTTCAATTAAACACAAACAATTCTATTGTCATCAACACAATGACGCAAACTAAATCTCACAAATCTCCCAAGGGCGTTATCAAAGACAGCCGTGCTCTCAACATTATGAAGCACCTGGACCCCAAGTCTGCGAGCTCGTCGTCGCGGCGGGCCAGCAAATCTCTCCCTCTCAGCTCATTTACCACTGACCATAGACGAAGAGCCTCGAGCTCGTCGATCTCCAGCGTCTCCTCGGTCTCATCTATCGATGCCCTCAGTGACGATGCCAATGAATCAGAAGAGGACGCTGATGATGAAAAGGAACAGCCAGCTGTTCGCGGCCCGTCTTATGGTCGGCGTGACAAAGGCCGTAAGTCGGGCATCAAGTCTACAGGTCGGAAACGGGTGAGGCTTTCCGACGATGATGGTTATGACGGTCAAAGAAGCAGCGATGAAAGCGATTCATATGAGAGCTCGGACGATGTATACGCTGCTGTGGACGATATCAGCGACGGAGACGATGAAGACCAAGATGTTGAAATACTGGAAGAGCTGCTGATTGTCGAGTCGGAGGACGAGCACGAAGTCGACGATGTTTTCAAGACTTCCACAGTGTCTGAACTCGAGTTGGCCGGTACCAACACTTTTGAAGATCACATGCTGCTGTCCGCTGCCTCGTTCTTTGACGAGGATCAGCTCTACAGTGCCATGGAAACCTTTGGCGAGACTGACTTCGCCAGCGAGGCGGCTGCAGAGACGCCCATGCCTAGGCGTGTCCATTTCGAAGAAGACTCCGATTCCTCGTCGGATAGTGACTCGCATACAGAGGATGAAATACCGAGTGATTTCTTGCAGCAGGACAGTCTCGATCCTCAACTACGTCGTATGATTGAGAACGACACCGAGAACTACAGCGGCCGCCGTCGCCAGTCCGATGAGTTGTTCGCTGAGTCGGACTATGGCCATTCGAACATTTACCACGTCGAGTCTGACGCGGTTTCCGAGGGATCCGAGTCGAGTGGCTATGAGAGTATGCAACATACCTGGGCTTTTACCTTGATCCTCCTACTGACATGTTTGAAGCCGATGATGGCGAGACCACAGATGAAGACCTGCCACCACCGGCAACAATCACCCACCCCCGTTCGATTCTCCGCCGCGATTCCTCTGCCTCTCTGCCTCCCGCCGACGAGAACAAAAGCCAACCCCCTACTCGCCGGCGCGGTCCAATCTTAGGTACTTTTGTCGCAGACCCCCATAAGCCGGTGGCCTTGGTCGACTGTACGGGGAAACATCTTGTGATCATTCCAGCCTATGCCTCATCCCGCCATGATTGGCTTGAGTCTGCCACCAACAGCATTTGCGGCACTGCCAACAATAGCCCACGTGCCACTACAATGCACCTCATAGACGAGAGCGACACGGATGCTCTGGCCTCGCCGAACCGTCTCGACCTTAGTCCGATGTTGGCATCGAGCGCTAATTTAATGATTACGGCCCTTGGAAATGACATTGCCCCGGGTGGTCAAGTTATGGGTCCTCCGGAGGCATTTTACCCATCTCGTGATTTTGCTATTGATAGTTCCTTTGAGGATGACGATGACGACGACGAGGATCCGGAAGCCGCCTTGAATGTCGAGGATTTCATCGACTTTGGAGACGGCTCCTCCGACGAGGAGATGGGCAAAGCATCTGACGACGATGCGATTATCTCGCCAATGGCCACTGCATCCATGAAAGCCGTAACCGGGACTCCTACCCCTAACCGTGGAGGTGATATACAACAAAACAACAGTGCCGAACGCTTCCTGAATCATCTGGATCGTGGCATTGTAACGGCCTTCCGCCGCAACCACAACAGATATCAGGCCCTCCTACGTTTACCCCAGCACCGCGAATTCATGCCTGCCAATTCGCCGGCCCGGCCTGCTAGCGTCTTCCGTCATGCCAGACATGCAGACCAGCGCACTCCCACTCGGAAACGCAAGGCTAGCGGATATGCCGGCGGTGAGGCTGTGCGACGGAAGCTCATGGATGCTCATCGGCGCAGTCAGATTCCTTTCTAAATGTAGCAATGCTACAGGTTCGCGCCCGCAACTCCTTATGGACGCCTCGAAGGGATTGGATAAATTCTTTTATTTACCGTCTGTGTCATAGCACAGACTTCGTCTGGCAGGTCCTCTAGATATTGCGCTGTGGGCTTGTTTACGCATAAACGTGTATTGATTGATCTAGCGAGTCAGAGTGTTGTTACTTTGATGCATCTGAGCATGGTCACGGCAGCTGTACTACGGATACATGTTCGAGGACCAAAAGTTGATGCCTTTTGAGTTGTGGTGTCTGGTTCACTTCATTGTAGATCTGAGATCTACTCAATTGTCTACTTTGGGTCTTTTACTTTTTATGGCGCGAGCAAATACCTCAATGATCCTGGATCATTTTTTCTGTTTACTTTTTTTTTTTTTTTGCATTCTATGGTCACGATGTTATACCAGTCATGTGAGAGTCATATACCAGCAATTCAAAAACAGATTCAAAAGTTCTTACGCTTCTGATTGCTCCATATCACTTTACATGCGAGAGAGACCATTCGGCATTTGACGAGCGAAAATTCTTCAAATTTAGTTTCAAAGCTTTTACTCGTAGTTCCTAAAACTTCTGAGGTCAGGCAATAGTCGCATAGAAATTATGTACACAGATTCTGCCGAGTGCCGACAACAGGCATCGTGCGACACTGCCAAGAACACCGTCGACGCCTGGAAGAGTCTTTGAGCTCAAACTTGAGATATTCCGCAGAGTAACAGCTAGACAGAAATGCTCCTGGTCAGTATCTACAGAGTACGGAGAACTACCTCGTCCGCAATCCGGTGCTATAGCGTCAACTAGCCCATCCGTCGTCACTGTCGACTCGTCAGTGACTGAGCACTGACACTTAACGTGGGGGTTGGAGTCAGGTAGCACCAGCACAGTAGTACTGCTAGGGTAGCTACGGTAGTAGCTACTAGGACTGGCTAGACTTGACCAAGCTAGAGTCCGTCTTGCATACATTAAGTGGCTGGCTGTATGATTCCGAATGTGACGCTCCGAGGCTGTAGTGCTCTACGAGTCTACAGTGGTCAATAGGGTATCTGATCCATCCTGAGCATGGACTCGTGGTCGAAATGATGGTTCGTCGCGCCACAGCGGAAAATAGTCAATAATGATACCATACTATTACTCAGGCTCTTGACCTTGACTTCACTMCATCTGTAGGGTCCCGTGCAGGATGTGACCCTGGCCCTGGCCATACTCATGGAGGCGTGCGGAGTGGTTCATTGGATGTGAAGATCATGCGGGTTCGAGCTGATGGCGGCTATGGTGAAGAATAGAACAGCCTGAGGAGGTCTTGTTGCTTGTTTGGATGGTGGTCCACGGAGGACTCGGAGTGCATAGACACTTTGTCTTGAAGTCGGTAGAGCAAGTAATCTATTTTTGAAAAATATAGCAGCCGACAACACCATTGACGGATGATGAGACTGGAAGAGTTTCAGGGCGAGACGCCAGCGGTCTTGGCTAGGGGCTTGCTTTTGCTTCGCTTATTTTGAATAGGTTTTTTTACTACCTGAGTCAGGAAGTGTGATGCTTCGTTTGTTTGTCAGCATATGCTGCAGATTGCCATTGAATCTGCATGCTGTATGCCGTGGATGTAGAATAGAGGATACTGCTAGAGTGTTGTGTTGCTGGGTAATTTGACGTGTCTATGGGCAACGGCATAACAGGTGATTTGTCGAGAATAGGTAGCTGCGGGCTTTCTTTTCCCTTCTTCTACTTCTCCACCTATCTACCTCATCGTCCACTCAATCCCGTCCATCCGTCCATCCATGCATAAGCCGACTGACTTTTAGCTTTTAACCTTTTGCTTTGTATTTATGGTGATGATAATCATGATGATTTCCATCTTCGACATCGTACAAGCTTACCGCGAGGAGCCCAATGCGGCATCTGCAGACTAGGCGCCTGTTGAACCCCTACCACCGCATCTCTGCATTTTTTGCAATTTCCCTGAGGTGTGCCTCCTCTTCTGCATGACCATGCTAGTGACAAATAAGCTGCCATATACATACCATAATAGGCAAACCGCTGCAGGGAAGAATCGACCCCTCCAGGGAGTCAGGGACTGAGGCCGCTTCTAGACTGAGCGCCCCCGCAGTCGCCGGCATTCTCGCTTTAATTAGTTAGTCCAGTCGAGGTATGTGAGCTCGCCTCCATCCGAGTAGTTCGGTTTACTTGACTCCTATGAAGTAGTCTGGTCTCCTAGATCCGGGCAGCCCTGATGAAGATGATTGGTGGTTCTTCGCGCTTCCCTGATCAGTTTCTGCTTTCTGCTCTGTTCCTGCACTAGCGCGCGACTTCAGACGGACTGCATTTCTAGTGCATGCCGGCCAATTGGCCCCTGAGGCGTTTCAACTCTGATCGCTCATTGGCAACAGCGCTCTAGTCTCACGGTTTCACCAGCTAAATCAGGCAATGCCTGTCTAACGGTTGCTGGATGTGTTGAAAAGAGGCGTTTCTCAGAATGTCTTACCTGCTTTTTTGGGCTCAATGCTTGACAAAGATGCTCCGCCGGGTGTCCTGTGAATGGTCCGTTTGGACTGGCCCATTGTCCCAGAACCACCATGGCCTTTGTCCCTTTGACCCTATTGATGGATCATGAGGGGCATGTGGTTGTTTCACTTGCACCTCCAGAACCGGTCAATGGCATGCAATGTACGGAGTAGTAATGTTGTGGCTCGTTTCATGTTGCCAGGGCCCTTCGGCCGGCTTTTAAAGAGAGCTGTATGCCCTCTTCTGCTTGAAGAGAACTAAGCGTTTTGTTTTCTGTTTTCCTAGTTCTATTACTTTGCCTTGGCTCTGACCAAGTCGACCTTCGCTTTCTTTTCTATCATTGTCGTTGCTCTTTGGTGAACTGTGATCCCAAAGACGCTCCTCCATTCACCCGTCGGATTCACTCTTTGTGCCTTCGGGATCGTTGCCATTATTCTATTCATAGATCTGCTCTGGAATTATTGTTGTCGCTGGTGTACGATATCAATAATAGTAGTAGTCTTCTTCTGGATCTTCTTTCTGTGCAACGCAACTTCGTCCTCAACTTTCTCTTCCTATCTTCATCCACTGTCTGTCGCTCTAACTCAAATACAAACTCAACATGAAGGCCGTTTCGGTCACTCTCGTTTCTCTTTTCGCCGTGGCCCAGGCCACTGGCTCGGTGAGTGTCCTTGAGTCCCTCAAGTCTCTTGCTTGTATACCTTTCTGACTTTCTCTCCAGTGGTGGGTCACGGACAAGTGCTACTCCAATCCCGAAAACTCCGACAACCACTGCACTGAACATCAGCAAGGTGGCTGGGATTGGTCTGACCTTACCACCGGATCCTTCTCCTCGTATGGAGGCTTCGATTTCTCCGGTTTTAAGTGCAGTGACAGCTTCAGCGGTGGCGGCAAGCGTAGCTTCGGTGGTGTAAGTCCGCTCAATTTTCTCCTTTCACATCACAAAAGCAAGATGCTGATGGCGCACAGGGCAAATGCATTGAAGGAAAGCTCTCCTCTACCCCCAAGTTCTCCTGTGGCGAAAAGCAAAAGGGATTCTCCATTAGCAAGCTGCACCTCTCCACCTCCAAGGAGACCGACGTGCACATCATCTATGGCATGCCTGATGGTTCCACCTGCCGTAATGTCGCTTCTTGCTCGCCCGAGGGCACCCAGGTCACCAACGACCAGTGCGGTGGTGCCACCTCCGTGAGCTTCCAGCACCCCGAGGGATCGGAGGATGATGACTGTGACATCGGTGTCCACAGCATTGACTTTGACTGCTCTCCTGGCAAGACCACATCGACTCACACCGCTGCTGTGCCAACCGAGACTGGTGTCAGCCCCGAATCGTCCTCCACTCCCACTAGCCATCATGCCCATTCCACTCCTCTTCCTTCCTCGTCTGATGTGGTCCCCACGTCGTCTTCTGCAGGCATCACGACGCCCGTACCTGTCAGCACTCCTGTCAAGTGGACTACCTCGACCGTGTACACTACTAGTGAGATCACCATCACCAGCTGCGCTCCTACGGTGACCAACTGCCCCGCCAATTCGATCAGCGTCATTACCTCAACCATTGCAGTTTCGACCACTGTGTGCCCCGTTACTGCCACCGAGACTGCCTCTGTCTCTCTGCCTTCTTCTGTTGCTGCCGGCTCGAGCTCTGGAAGCCCGACCCCCGACGTCACTCCTTCTGAGACTGCTACTGAAACTGCTCCATCCGAGACCG